>NW_026125278.1:0-380000 GCF_943737965.1 Phodopus roborovskii
TCAACTTCCTCAGCTAAAGCACATGGTTTTGCTGATTTTCTTTTGAATTCAGACAAACAGTTTAGCACCTCTGGGTTCTTTCCTTTATGGAGTATCTGACAATAATTCAATCACTTGGAAATCTTTGGTGCTTAACTATTTTTTTCTTCCTCAGTCTAAACCAACAGACATGGCTCTCTGACAATCTACATGTAATGTATCCTGGTGCTATGATTTTGCATGTGATTTGTCCTCTCTGTTTCTTCCAAACTGTGTGAAACAAAATGTGTTCCTCAGTGTACTTATTCAGAAAAGAACAGTAAGTCCAATTATTGGTGAGTTTGAAGAATGGATTATTAGGCTTGTAAGTTAGACAATAATTCAGAAGTTAAAGCTCTATTACTTTTTTGAAGTAAGTGAAACTTTTTGTAAGAAGAAGCAGAGCATCTCCCCTCTGCACCTTTCTCTTCATTTCCATATTCATTATGCTCACTCAATAGTTGCTTTATCTACAAATTAGAGTATTACATACAGTTCACAGAGTAAGTATGAACATTTTTGTCCTAAGCAGTGCATTTAAAATTCATCATTCAACTTTGGTAAAGTACATAAATTAATTCAAAATTAACTTTAGGTATAAATTTAATTGGACAAAACAAGAAATAGCTAAAATTTTCAAATTATCTCCAAAACTAGAAATTTTAAAAATTCATTAATTTTCATTGTTTTATAAATGAAGAATTTTTAATTAAAATTAAAATGTGTGCTTGTTATAAACAAAGCTAGGAAAAAATATATGCACCATAAGAAATGATTATTACTTAATTTTTACTAACTTGTTGGTAATTATTCTGTTTATTAATTAGTCTGGTGCTAAAATAAACTAGAAAATATATATATATATATATCATTGGTTCCTATAGTATGGTTTGTAATTTTCAAAACCAAAATGAAGTAATCTCTTTTATCTTATATTTTTGAAAGAATTCCTTCTAATAAAATTTAATTCTTAAGTTTTGGTTCATGAAATTTCTATCTATTGATATTAACTTTTAGTAATTTAGTAGAATCAGAAAGTTATCTCCATATGCCCACAATATTGCATCAGTCTAATGTGGGAAAAATGGGACCGAATACATTCTTAAGTCTAATATTCTATATATATATCATACTAGATGTATATCTTTTGGTTCATAGAGATTTTCCCATTTTTTTACTTAATAAAGATGATTTGCTTTTTCTCTGGAAATTTTCTGTAAATCTGTGAAATTTTATATATAGTCTTCATGTTACCTAAATGTGCACAAAAGATATAGAACATAGAATCAAAATTAAATTGCAATTTGTTCCCATATTTTCAAAAATTTATTTCACTCTGTCCCACCCAACATTAGAAGCTGATCGGAGACAGCAGAACTGACCTTTAAATTTATAGTAAACGCTTCATTATCCTAAGTTCCAGAATCCATGCATGAACTATCCATACCTGGATAAATACTGGCTATTACTTTAAAAAAAAAACATACTTTGATGTGATGTTATAGTTAATATAAGATGTGAAAAACACAAGTCATTAATTAAAATTGAGAAGCTTTTTGACTTGTAAAGCTAAATAATAGTGATCCTTCATTTAAAAAACCAAAGTTCTTGATCCATAAAACAGATCACTGGGTTGTCTGTAATTGGTTGTCCATGAATGCACACACACACAAACACACAGACACACACACACACACACACACACAGACACACCCCAGAGGAGAGAAAGAAGAGAATACAATCATATAATAATAAAATCCTTCTCTAAACTTTGGAAAGTCAAGAGGTCCTTGTTTTGATTAATTGTTATTATCTTATGATCAGAGTTTATGGAAAAGTATGTTGGTGTCCCTAAGCTGAGGGTTATAAATATTTTGTTGGAGTGGTTTGAATGAGAACCACTCCCATATGCTCTTATGTTTAAAAACTTGGTTCCAAGTCAGTGGAACCCTGTAGGAAAAATTAGGGAGCGTATGTTGGAGGAGGGAAGTATGTCAGTATGGATGGGCTTTGAGGTTTCAAAAGTTTATGCAATTCCCAATTTTCTTCTTGCCTTGATTTGTCTTATGATATAAGCTTTCCAGCTACTAATATAGCCCCATACCTGCCTGCCTGTAACCATGTTTTCTACCTTGATTATGTTGTCTTATCAAAACAACCAAACCCAGAACATTGTCAAGTTATCCCCTCCAATAAGAATATGGATAGGTTCTAAAATCAAAATGTACACATAAGTTTCATGTGTGTGCACATGCAAAAGTATACCCCCCCCACACACACACAAAGGGCTTGTTGTGAAAACCTGAAAACCAACCTAGTTCTTTGAGTGTAGAGCCTGTGAATGAAATTTATAAAGGAATCCCATTCATTGGTCATTCCCAGGATAATAGAACAAACAGCTTTGTATATAGTAACAATATTTACAATAACAGTCTGCAGAGTATAGCTGGGGTTTTCCTCAGTACTATTATCCTGTCATTCATGAGAATCACTCATTAAGAACAATTTAAATCTGTGTTCAAAATTCAAGTTCCGACAGTCTGCCAAATTTTATACAGATTCATTTTTTGGAAGTAGGTGAACAATGAAAGGATTAATTGTAATCTAGAAAATGAAATATCTTCAGAGAAATAAAATCATGGGAATGTAGATTTCTATGAACATTCCTTGAGAGGACTGGAGGTGTATGAATACTACTAAATGGCTCTGTATAATCAAAACTGTGCACATCTCTGGTGAGACATCAGAATCTGTCTGTGTTAGTCAAAGTGTTTATATCTCAGCAATGATCTATAACATCAACAGTCCACAATACCTATAGGAAAATCACGATAGTTATTGCTCTTCCTTCCAGGATGAATATATATATATATATATATATATATATATATATATATATATATATAGTGATAGGCTAGGGCCTATGTTAGTTCTCATATTCAAGGGACTGTCTTGGCCATCAGGTTTTAACACCTAGATATATTCTGGATTCATGAATTGAAAATAAGAATTGCAACCAATTTTCTCTATTCTTCTGAGCATTCATAAATCATTTCTCATGACAAATGGATTGTTACAGTATTCTCTACTGTGGTATGCTTTTTCTGTAGATAGCATACCAAAATGTGCCTTCTCTGGCTCATTTGAGAAGAAAGTGGAAATACAGGTTAACATTATGATATAAATGTGTGAGGATTTAATCATATAAAGTTCATGTGATATGTACTATAATAATAGAGAAATAAATAGAGAAACAGGTTATTAGAAAACAAAAGACACTAACCTTCATGAATGTGAGACAGCTTCTATTAAATTAAGAAAATACATCAGGTTTTATTTTTGGCCTCTTATTTTGTAACAGAAGCAATGTGTATGACCTTAGGTTCCCTTTGAAAGAAATCCTGTTGTTATGAGAATGCAGAAATACAAAAAGATGACTCTCAAGAGGCCATTCCTTTCAGTAATCAAGAATTTTGATTAGGAAACAGAATATCAGAATACTTTATTTAAGAATTCCAGCTTTGAAAATTGTTCTTGTTTTCTTTCATATTAGTGGGGGAGCATTTCTGCATTTTAGTTATTGATAATTTCATTTGATATGTTCTAAGGAACCAGAAAAGGCTTTTATAGAATCCACGTCCTTCAGTAAATACAAATGTTATTAAATGCCCCTTTAGCTATAGAAGCAAACACAAATGTATTTTTAATTGAAACTCTAGAACAGTTGTAGGAGGGGTCAGTGAAATTATGCTTTCCTTTTCCTCATGTGCTTTAAAATATAAAAACTATAAAAATCTAGGTAACTTTTAATAGTAATTACTGTGAATATGTCTACTTAGGATATACCATAGAAAATGGCTACTGAAAAAGATTTTGCTATGAATTGTATCTGAGATATAAATGTACAGGATAGCATTCTGTTTTTGAAGCTTCCTTTTATAGGTAAGTTTAGTGAAAACATTTATTTATTAATTTTTGTCATTCCTAGTCAAATATAAGATACTCTACATTGAAGTGCTCAAAATGTATTGAATCAAGTTCTCAAGTAGGAGTGTAGAGAACTGATTAAAAGATTAAATTCACTTTGTAAAGAGATTTAGAAACTCCAGCCACAGCTCTCTCATAGTTATCTTACATTTCTGCAATAAATGAAACACATGTGTTCTTACTGTCTGAATACAGAAGTATATTTTAGCTTCAAGCAACACATTTTTGTTGAAATATATTACATCTTAACATTATAAAATGTTTAAAGTTGCATTAGGAATTAAAATTTTCCATCTACCATTACTATTTCCTCAGAGTAAGGAACGTGAAAGGGGGTAGTCTAAATATTTCCTTGGATGTATGTCTTTCTATTTATAACTTCAAAATGTGCCAGGCAGCACTGAGAAAATGTGCAGAAAAATAACAAATGTGTTTATCATTAGCTGAAAGCCTGGTCTGAAGCAGGTGTCAGGTCTCCGTATCTCGTTAGTTCATTTTCTCGGATTTCTTGGGAGAATCCATCATAGAATTCTGGAAGTGTTGTGTCCACTGGGATTCACACCACTTGTTCAATCTATTTATACCAAGTTAATTAAGTGATAATCCCAAAGTATCAGAGGACATATGAAGTAATAAATGCCTGCTTCATTCTCAAACATACTGAGACCACATGGTGAGGAGTCACAGACGGAAAGACTGTTTTATTACCTAATGGCATATTCTTCTGCATGGGAATATTGCTATGGTAAACAATCTGTTCTCATGTTTTTTGAGGTATTATAGCCTCTATTTGATAAATATTCTTTTGACAGCTGATGTAATGTTTTTTAAGGAAATTCAAGCCAAAATATATCAACATAAAATTAAAAATTTAACTAAGGTTTTGGCCCCTGTTTGGCAACCTTAGTCAAATACACTGCCAAAATAGATAAAAATATAACCTCACTTCTGAGATGCTTTCATGAGTTTATAAAGACAAACATTCAAGATTAACCCTCTTATCCTGTCAAACACATACACATATAGATACAAATTACCCAGCCGCTAGTTTAATACTCAATATATAAATATTTGTAAATTTTGTCTTTGTTGCTAAATATAAAGAAGGTAGCAAAAATCATTACTATTTTTAAAGAACATTGAGAATTTTAATAAATAGGTACCTTATATTAATTTATGTATTTTCTTAGAAATAATATGAGTGAATTTATTTTATTTTAACCATTCACTGGTTATAAAATCTGCGGGGAAGTTTCCGTAATTTAAAAAGTTACAAATAAAGATTCCTGAACTTTTAGTAGTCACTGTTGAATTATGCGCTTTCTTTTATCTTGGCAAAACAAAGAACTAGGATGAGAGCCATGCAAAGCACCCATACGTACCTTCTCTGAGATGAATGTCTTCAGTTATACCAATTTAAAATGTTTAACTATTTTTCAGATTTTATGTGTACTTTTACCTGTGTGTGTTTGTGTATCCTGTGTGCATGGTGGCTACAAAAGCTACAGGAAGCTATCAGACCCCCTGTATCAACAGTGACAGAAGGATATCAGTCACTAGGTGGGTGGCAAGAACCCAACCCTGCTCTTCTTTAAGATCACCGAGGACTCTCAGCTTCTGAAACATCTCCCCACCTTTCCAATTTATAGGGATTTTGACAGCTAGGGTACCTTCATAAGACTGAACAAGGTCCTCTGAATGTGGGTGTCAGTTGAGGGACTTGGACAGTCTTATGTGGCTGCTTATAATGGAACCATTATTTATCCATAGAGCATGAACAGGCACTTTGGGGCACATTCTCTATAGAGGGATACTCTCTCAGCCTAGATACATTGGGGAACACCTAGGTCCTGCCCCAGATGATGTGACAGACTTTGATGATCCTCCATGGGAAACCTCACCCTCTCTGAAGAGTGGATGGGGTTTTTGAGACATGGTTTTTCTGTGTAGCTTTGGAGCATGTCCTGGAACTCACTTTGTAGACCAGGCTGGCCTCAAACTCCCAGAGATCCGCCAGCCTCTGGGATTAAAGTTGTGCACAACCAATACCCAGCCTATGTTGGTATTCTTTTGTGCACCAAAATCATCTTGATTTTACTATATTTCTAAGAACAAAGCCTAATATGCTCGTGCTTCATTGAAGGAAAATAGCATTCCCATGATTAAACCTTGCATCAGTGTTATGCAGCACCAAGTTTACAAAGAAAGACGTAGGATCGGGGTTGTGGGAATTCCATCTTAGCATAATTTAATTATTAAAAAGAGCAAACCTTTGAAACCTATCATTTACAATTAAAACATTCAGGGTTCAAAAGTCCTTACTTTATCTTGATTATAGGCATATAGATGCCATTTTCCACAGTGCATATGTGCAGCAGGAGGACAATGAATGAGCCTTGGTTATGTCACCTTGGAAATAGACCCCTGAGGCTTAAGCTGGGTGTCAAGCTTGGCAGCAGGGGCCTTTACCTATGGAACCATCTTACTGGCTGGTGAACATCTAATCTCTCTATCACAAGCTGAAAATAGAAGCTAGAACATTGATATAGTTTTTGAGTTTTTTTTTTTCTTTTTCTTAATGGTGACAAAATTAAGAATTAAAGAAAAATGAGTCTTTTTTTGTTACTGACTTTCAAAATTCTGAAATTAGGGTCAAAATCTGCCACAAAAAAATATGTTGCTTGTGTTTCAGTAACTCTGTCCAAAATGATTAAATGACCTAGAGAAAAGGAGTCAGAATAGCACCATGACCAGCAGGTCATATCTAAATTTAGTGATGTCACATATGATTAAAAAAGTATTTGTGCTTAAAAAATAGAAGGGAAGTTTTTGGAGGACTACAATATTTGCATTTTGAAAAATATGTCAAATTGCAGAAAAATATGTCTCAAGTGCAGAGAGATGGATGTGGCACATCCCTACTCTACGGAAAACAGAGCTGCATGCTCACTCTATGGAAAACAGCGCTGCATGCTCATCTATGGAGAACACAGGTGCATGCTCACTCTACAGAGAACAGAGCTGTACACTCAAACTGGGATTGTTACCCTGCATTTACAGGTATTAATATGAATTATAGAGACTTCCAGCCATTTGTGGGTACTCAATAAATGAATAAAAACCATTCAATAAATCATTTATTTCCCCTAAATTCTCCTCTTTGACTCAAATGATAAGAATGAATCATCAATGGTAAATTACAAGTTCATATTTCCTATTGTGTTTAACATCAAGAATGTCTCTCAAACAATGCTTTGTAACAATACATTAAAGTTGTAACAATACATTATAAACTTCAGATAATTCATTTTTAAATCTTGATATTTTTTATTAAAGTAAAACTATAATCAGGAATCATTACTTCCATACCCAAAGAAAAATTTTGTTGATTTAAATTCATACCCACAAAGCATTTGTTAATATTTAACCATTTACTTAAAAGGTCATGAGCACAAATATCTTGACTCTTTTATTCTTCCATCTTTGTGTTAAAACAAGAAAGAAACCATGTTTATATGGATATACTTACTATTTGTTTGTTAAACATCTCACTTAAAATTGTTATGTCTTTTGGCTTGTGGCAGAACTTTTATTTCATCACATGTAATATTCTCATTTTTAACAGAATATCCATATAACAATGTGATTTTTCACATGCTTTGTGTCCATTCTGTGTTTTGTATAAATGGATTTAAATGTGTTATTGGGAATTAAGGGTTTGACAGTTATGCCTATTCAGAATATAGTTGAACCATAAACACTAAGTTCAAATTTTCATCTACTCTGTTGAATTCTACTTCTAATCAATGTAAACAGTTTATTTAAGGCAATATTTTACCTCACAGAGCTGACTAAAAATTGTTTTTCTGGTAGTAGGCCCAGGAATATATTCTTGGAAAACGAACAAATAAACAAAACCTTGAGGAAAAAAGAATGAGGTATTAATTTGAATGGTTAGACATTTTATTTATTACCACTAATGGAAAAGTTGCTCCTGTTTTGATAGGGATAAGAATGGTTAAATATGATGGGATGTACTGAATTTATATAATAGTAAGGAATAATAAACATTAATATGGCATGACCCTAATTCTGTAGGGAAAATGCCTGGAAATTACTTTTGGTGTGATTATCATTCAGAAAAATAAGTGTTATATTTTATAAAGAAACTTGGAGTAATCCAATTATTATCTTAAAAAATTATTTCTATGTTCTTGCGATTTGTTTTGACTTGAAAACTCATAGGTAATTTCATACCATACACATTCTTATCCTAGTTAACTCTAATCATCTTTTAGCTCCTCAAAGTAAAGCAGCTAATAATTTTGAGGGGATCAGTAGATGCCCTACATTCTGACTCTGTTACCATACCCATTCTTGTTGGTAGTTTTTCATGGAAAATGAGATGTAGGCCCTCTTCTTTTGTATTTTACATTTAACACAAGGGCACATTTGCTGAGATATGACAGCAGATCAAGTACAAATGATGCCACAAGTGCAACAGAAAAATACTGACTAGAACTACCACCTGTGGACCATCCAACACTTATGGCTATAAAATATTAAATATAGTACTAAAATGAGATTCAATCAACATTGGAGCATGCCTTAAAACACATATTAACTCATGTGGGGATTATAACTGTACAATTATACTGAGAACTATAATTTTACAAATTGGAAACTAATGCATGTGGAAATTTAAAAATTAAATGCACCTTCAATTTGAACCTTGAAACTAGAAGCATAACCTACTTGTAAGTATCAATTTCTTTAATAGGGTCTCTAATACATGAGTTATATGCATGGTTAATAGAAAAAATGTGTATTTTTTGCAATTCATTTTTCAGAGTATAATACATGTGTGCTATATTTATACCATTTCTACCTCTCACACTCCAATTTCAACACCTTTTCTGTTTATCAATCCCAACATATCCTATGATCTATTTGTCTTTAAATACATATATCTTACACCTGTAGCTTACAAGACATTTACTATCTGTGTATATGAACACACATATTTTGCTGAGTTATTTTATTGGTGTGTGTGTGTGTGTGTGTGTGTGTGTGTGTGTGTGTGTGTGTTTTCCTGGCTGACCTCTTGGGGCTGGACAATTTTTCAAGTTGGAGCTCATCCTTGAAGACTTAATACATTTCTCTCAACAGCTATCATTTGCCTGCAATTGTTCACCCATGGCTGGGATCCTGTGAGATTTCCATGTCCAAGTTGCCATTTCTGCTAGTATTGCCATTTTGCTGGTCTTATTCAGGAAAGCATATTATTGAAAGTTTGTGTATGTACCTTCACTGCCATGTCTAAAAGATACCATCTAGCGTCAGATGTCCCAGTCCTCTGACTCTTACAATCTTTTTCCCTTTCTTCTATATGTTCTTTCACTTTGGCTGGAGAATGAAATATTTAAGGTTATGCATCACACAGTATGCAGTTTGACCACCTGTGGATTTCTTTAATCTCTGTCTGCTGCACAAAAAATGTCTTCAATGAGGAGTGAAAGGTATTACCACTGTGTGCATAAGGATAAGTATATAGAATGCAGATAGAATGTATACTGGTTTAGGAAAATGGCAACAATACGTTCTCCTCTTGGGTCCAATATATCTATAATTAAGCACAAAAATCAGTACCAAAGACTCAATATTAGATATAGAGCAAAGGGTTATCAGACTGCAATTCACACCTCCAAAGAAGCTAGGAAACAAGGAGGACATTAAAAGAGACATATATGGCCCTTCAGTGAAGGATAAAGGAACAAGTGCCCCTGAACAAATTGGGAGCAAAAGGAAAGGGGGCAGGGAGGTAGGAAAAGGAGGAGAGGAGGAGAGGGAAACATGAGAGATCAGGAAGATTGAATAGTGAGATGAATAAAGGAGAGTAAAAAAAAAATAGACATATCAATAAAGATTTAAAGAGAAATCAGGCAATAGGGAATTGTACAGAGATCCACAAGGATGACTCTAACTGGGATTCTAAGGAACAGTGGAGAGGCTACCTTAAACGTCCTTCCCCCATAATAAGAATGAAGACTACATTTATTGATTTTTGTATTTTGGGGGGTTGGATAATTTTTCTTATTTACATTTGAAATAAGTTCGTTTTACATGCTAATTAAGTTCCCCCATACTCCCACTGTTCCCCCATCAACCCACATCCCATCTGCTTTCTGCTCCCCAGGGAGCAAACATACACAGGGAGTCTTCAAAGTTGTCATATCTTTTGGAGCAGGGCCTAGGCCCTCCCCTATGTGTGTAGGCTGAGATAGTATCCCTCTATGTGGAGTGGGCTCCCAAGGTCCATTCATATACTGGGGATAAATGTTAAAGGAGTCAGGGCCAGTCCTATGCTAGTTTCCCAGCTGTCAGACTGGAGTCCATGAGCTCCCCCTTGTTCAGGTTAGCTGTCTATGGCTTTCTCCAGCCTGATCCTGACCTCTTTGCTCATCACTCCTACCTCTTTGCAATTGGATTCCATGAATTCACCTGTGGGTGTCTGCTTCTGCTTCCATCATTTACTAGATGAAGAATCTAGGATGACATATAAAGTAGTCATCAATCTCATTATCAGGGAAAGACATTTAAGGTAGTCTCTCCACTATTGCTTACATTGGGAGTTGGAGTCATGATTGTAGATCTATGGTTATTTCCCTAGTGCCAGATTTCTCTTTAAATCTATAATAGCTCCCTCTATTATGGTATCCCTTTTTATTTTTTTGTTCTCCTCTATTATTTCCCTGACTCAATCTTCCTGCTTTCTCATGCCCACCTTTCCCCTCCACTTCCCACTAACTTCCTTTCCTATCCCCCATGTTCCAAATTTTCTAGGGACATCTTGTCCCTTTCCTGTTCCCCAAGGGAACATGTATGTTTCTCTCAGGGTACTCCTTGTTTCCTAGCTTTTCTCAGTGTGGATTATAGGCTGGTAATCCTTTGTTCTATGTCTAAAAATCATATATGAGTGAGTAAATACCATGTTTGTCTTTTTGTTACCTGGATTAACCCATTCAGGTTGGTTTCTTCTAGTTCCATGCATTTGCCTGTAAAGTTCAAGATTCTATTGTTTTGATTGTTTCTTTGTTTGTTTTCCCGCAGATTCGTGCTCACATTTTCTTCATCCATTTTTCCATTGAGAGGCATTTAGGTTGCTTCTAGGTTCTGGCTATTAAAAATAATGCTATTATGAACTCAGTTGAACAAATGTACTTGTATGAATGTGCAATTTTTGAGTATACGCCTAAGAGTAGAATTACTGGATCTTGATGTAGACTAATTCCCATTTTCCTGAGGAACCACCATAGTGATTTTCAAAATGGCTGTACATGTTTGTACTCCCACCAGCAGTGGAGGAGTGTTCCCCTTTCTCCACATCCTCTCTAACATAAACTGTCTTTGATTTTTTTTGGTGTTAGCCATTCTGACAGTAATAAGATGGTATCTCAGAGTTGTTTTGATTTGCATTTCCTGATAGCTAAGGATGCTGACCACTTTCTTAAGTGTCTTTCAGCCAGTTTAGATTCCTCTATTGAGAATTCTCTACTTAGTTCTGTACACCAATTATTAATTGGATTACTTGGTGTTTTGCTAACTAGCTTCTTAAGTTCTTTGTATATTTTGGAGATCAGCCCTCTGCTAGATGTGTGGTTGATGAATATTCCCAGTTTGTGGGCTGCCGTTTTATCTTGTTGACTGTGTCCTTTATCTTACAGAGGATTTTTAGTTTCAGGAGGTCCCATTTATTAATTGTTGATCTCAGTGTGTCTGTACTACTAGTGTAATGTTTAGGAGTCTCCTGTACTGTCAATAACAAGTTGTTTTCATGACTATATCTCTAAAATAGAGCTTGAAGTCAGAGATGGGGATGCCTCTAGAAGTTTCTTTATTTTACAGGGTTGTTTTTGCTATCCTTGATCTTTTGTTTTTCCATATAAAGTTGAGTATTGTTCTTTCAAGGTGTGTGAATAATTGTGCTAGAATTTTGATGGGGATTGTATTAAATCTATAGATTTCTTTTGGCAATATTTCCATTTTTACCCTGTTATTCCTACTTATCCAAGTGCATGGGAGACCTTTCCATTTTCTGGTATCTTCTTTAATATCTTTCTTTAACGACTCAAAGTTCTTATTGTATAGGTCTTTCACTTGTTTGGTTAGCATTACTCCAAGATATTTTATATTGTTTGTGGCTATTGTAAATGTTAATGTTTCTCTCATTTCTTTATCAGCCCCTTTATTATCTATAAAATGTAGGGCTACTGTTTTTTTTTTTTTTTTTTTTTTTTTTTTTTGAGTTAATATTGTACCCTGCTACTTTGCTGAAACTGTTTATCAGCTGTAGGATTACCCTGGCATAGGTTATGGGGCCACTTATGTAAACTATTCTATGTAAACTCTCATGTCATATGCAAATAGTGAGAGTTTGACTTCTTCCTTTCCAATTTGCATCCCCTTGATCTCCTTTTCTTTTCTTACTGCTCTAGCTAGAACTTCCAGTACAATATTGAAGAGATACAGAGAGAGTAGAAAGCCATGTCTTGTTCCTGATTTTAGAGGAATCACATTGGGCTTCTCTCCATTTAGTTTGATGTTGGCTTTTGATTTTCTCTCTGCTGCTTTTATTATGGTTAGGTTATGTTCCTATTATCCTGATCTCTCTAAACCTTTATCATGAATGAGTGTTAGATTTTGTCAACAGGTTTTTCAGCATCTAATGAAATGATTAAGTGGGTTTTTTTTTTTTTTTTTATTCAGTTTGTTTATATGGTGGACCCTGCATTACTGGGGCAAATCCTACTTTGTCATGGTAGATGCTTTCTGTGATGTGTTCTTGAATTCAATTTTCCAGTGTTTTATTGAGTATTTTTGCATCAATGTTCATGAGTGATATTGTGTGTTGTTCTCTTTCTTAGCTCTGTCTTTGTGTGGCTTGGGTACCAAGGTAATTTTAGCATCATAAAAAGATTTTGACAATGACCCTTCTGCTGCTATTGAGTGAAACACTTTGAGAAGTATAGGAATTAGCATTTATTTGAATTTCTGGCCTTTTTTTTTTTTTTTTTTTTTTTTTTTTTTTTTTTTTTTTTTTTTTTTTTTTTTTTTTTTGAGAGACTTTTGTTGACTGCTTCTATTTCCTTAGGGGTTATGTCTATTTAAATTGCTTATTTGTTGTTGATTTGGTAAGTGATATCTACCCAAAAAAATTATCAATATCCTTTATGTTTTCAAATTTTGCAGAGTACATGTTTTCAAGTATGACGTGAAGATTCTCTGGATTTCCTCCATATCTGTTGTTATGTCCCACTTTTCATTTCTGATCTTGTTAATTCTCATGTTCACTCTATGCCTTTTGGTTAGTTTGGATAAAGTGTTATCTATCTCATTTATTTCTCGAAGAACCAACCCTTTGTTACATTGATTTTTTGTATTGTTTTCCTCGGTTCTACTTTATTTATTTCAGCCTTCAATTTGATTATTACCTTGCAACTACCCTTCTGGGATGAGTTTGCTTCATTTTGTTCTAGAGCTTTCAATTGTGCTGTAAATTCTCTAATGTGACTATTCTCCAGTTTCTTCATGTGGACACTTAGTTCTATGAACTGTCCTCTAGCACTGCTTTCAAAGTGTCCTATAAGTTCGGGTATGTTGTGTCTTCATTCTCATTGAGTTCTAGGAATGATTTAATATTGTTCTTTATTTCTTCCTTGACCCAGGAATGATACAATTATACTTTGTTCAGGTTCCATGACTGTATTGGGTTTCTGCAATTTGTGTTGCTCTTAAATTCTAACTTTAAAGCATGGTGGTCTGATAAGTTACAGGGGATATTCCCATTTTTTTCTTTGTATTAAGGTTTTTAGTGTTGCTGACTATGTGTTAGATTTTGAGAAGGTTGCATATGATACTGAGAAGAAGATATATTCTTTTGTCTTTGGACATAATGTTCTATAAATGTCTTTTAAGCCCAGTGGTTCATAACTTCTGTTGTTTCTTTTGTTTCTTTGTTAAGTTTCTGTTTGGTGGACCTATCTAGTGTTGAGAGTGGGGTGTTGAAATCTCTCACTATAAGTGTATGAGGTTTTATGTGTGATTTGTGTTTTAGTTATGTTTCTTCTTTGTGAATGTGAGTGCCTTTGTATTTGGGGCACAGATGTTGTAAATTGAGACTTCATCTTGATGGATGTCTCCTATGATGAATAAGAAATGATCTTCTTCATCTCTGTTGACTGATTTTAGTTTAAAGTCTAATTTGTTAGATATTAGGATTGCTACAACCACTTTTTTCTTGGGTTCATTGCTTGGAAAACCTTTATCAACCTTTAACTCTGAGATAGTATCTGTCTTTGAAGTTGAGGTATATTTCTTCTGTATAGCAGAAGGATGAATTCCTTGTGTTGGAGTTTTCCTTCCAGTACTTTCTGTAGGGATGGATTAGTTAATTAGTATTGTTTAAATCTGTTTTTTTCATGGCATATCTTGGTTTCTCCATCTATAGTGACTGGGTTTAGTAGTCTAAGCTGGCATCATGGTCTCGTAGTGTTAGTAGAGTATCTATTCCGTACCTTTTGGCCTTCAGAGTTTCCATGTAGAAGTCAGGTGTAATTCTTTTAGGCTTGCCTTTATTTGTAATTGGCCTTTTTTCTTTTGCTGCCCTTAATACTCTTTCTTTAATCTATACATTTGTTGTTTTGACTATTATGTGGCAAGGGGACTTTTTATGGGTGGTCCACTTTATTTTGTGTTCTGTAAGCTTCTAGTACCTTTATTAGCATGTGTTTCTTTAGGATGGGAATGTTTTCTTCTGTGATTTTGTTGAACATATTTTCTGCACCTTAGAGTTGGGTTTCTTCATCTTCTTCTCTACTTATTATTCTTAGGTTTGGTAAAGCACAATTAAGTCTGTAGTATCTAATAAAGAAACAATGCCCTCTGTGTAAGTGATCTAAAGATATGCAGCCATCTGACTTGTTAGTACCTTAACCCACTGAAAAGGATGAGAACAGTGCTAAAATAAATGGTGGATGAATATGTCGACTCCACTATCCTGGACAAGTCACTCTCAGTTAAGATGGAATTCTACTGAGGAAAGCAGCATATTGCTGTCTTCTACTCCTTAAAGAGGTAAATTTTTACAAGAGCAATGTGTGTACAGCCAAGTATGGTAGACTGAGAAAAACCTATAAATAATCTGTAATGGCATATTTTCTCTACAGACACTTTGTTAAATCTCTACATAACCAACATTGTTTATGACCTTTATACTTTCTTAGCAAACACATATAGTTTTTAAACCACATATCCATTTCACAGGCAAAAACGGCCCCTCTAAAATTACATACATAAGGTTTCATATGTTCCTTTAAAGAAAGATAAAGTTTTAGGCTGGATTAAGTAGGATATGAATGAGCAAGCAGAATAAACCAGTAAAATTTAATTAAGCAATTTAGTGCCTCATAAAAGCAAGAACACATAAAATTGAGATGTAAACGACAGGGGGAGAGGTGTACAACAATATAAGCTTTTAGGGACTCAGAAAGGGCATTGAGTGTAATAAACGGACATGCTTGTTTTATACATGCTGGCTTTAAGCACCAGTATCATAGAAACAGTGTGTCTGTAAGGAAACTCTGTCCACTCTATTTTAACTTTTGCCTTGAGCAAATGAGGAGATTAGAATATGCAGAAGAAATAACTTCATGAGAACAAAGAAATGGTTGTAAGATTGAACCTACTACATTGGTACAACAAGACATGAAATTTGAGGTAAGCACCTTTGTTAATAAGTGAGTTTTTAAAGCTGTATGCCTACCACATATTCTTATTAACTAGATGAGATGTTGGAGGAAAAATACTCAAATGTGATCCAAAGAGCAAAAGATAAAAGATTCCTCTAAAAGGACTGAAAGCATGAACAGTGCAGTATCCTTGCTTCCATAGCAACCATTTCAGGACTCTAACTTGTATTTTTGTATCTTAGAGATATTGTGACATCTATTTCTTTAAAATAATATCTCATTATTGCTATGCCTGAAGATTGGGAATTCATAATATAATTTTCTACCAAAAGTTTCTCAATAATTACTTCAGACAGAAGTAATTTAAATGTTAAGATACTTATGAATTTGAGTCCATTTGTATTTAACTGTGAAATTTAATCACAGGTTTGTCTAAGTTCCATAGTTCCATAGTCCTAGGATAAACAAAACACATTTCATTTCTGTGATGTTCATTGACGTGGTGTTCACCTTGATTCATATTTAAATTTCTAATTTATTTTGTATAAAGCTATGCAAAAATTATGCTGATCAGTATTTGATTAATAATTCATTTCATATTATTTTGATCACATATTTTTACAAGTAACTTTATTAAAATGAAGAATTAAGGAAGATGGCAAAAAATAATTATAGAATACAACATATAACAATTAATATCCAATTAATGTTTTTCCTAGGGTTGGTGGTATTGGAGACTATAAACAGTCTTCCATTGTTTTATGTTTTATGTTTGGTCTAGCTCTCTAGATGATGGCATTGCTTTATAAAATATTGAAACCTTGGGAAGGTTGAGTCTCATTGGGGAAAGTGAAACCTGCCAGAGGAGAGCTTGAGGTTTTATGTGATTTCCTATCTATGCTCTGCTTCCTGAGTATAGTTACCATGTGACCAGTTGCCTCACACTCTTACAGCATGCCTTCCTGCTGTAATGAAGTATTTTCCCTTCTTAAACAGAGAGCAGAAAATACCTTTATCAAGTGTTTTGTCATAGCAATAAGAAAAATAAAAAATATGTAAAATTGGTCTGGGGATGTGTTTTAGCTACCACTGTGATAAACAAGTGTTCTTTGACTTTTTGAACTATTTTGAAGGAGAAATGTGGAAAAGTTGGGAGACACAGATGATAGAAGCTCTAGAATGTTGTAAGCAGAGCTTGCTTTGTCATTCTGTTTGTTGTCTGGAAGGTTTGAATTACATGAAAATGGTGACAGTAGATGCTCAGCTCAAGAGATTTGAGAGAGGACTAAGGAGTCTGTAAGAGTTTGTACTATTGGCCACTCACATGACATCATGTCAAATGATCTGGCTCCATCATGTCCATGTCCTGAGAACTTAAGTGAGACTGAACTCAATAATATGGGCCTATTTGTTTAGTGGAGGTAATTATAAGACAGATGGTGAACCTGAATGGGACAGAACTAGACCCTCTGAATGTGGCTACCAGTTATGTGACTTGATGTATCGGGGAGGGGACCTAACAATGCCAATCGTGACCTCTCCCAGGACATTGAATTTGCTTTTTAGAGCCCATTTCCTTTGGTGGGATACCTTGCTCAGCCTTGATACAGGGGAAGAGCTTAGTCCTGCCACACTTTGTTGCCTCCCTAAAGAAGGCCTTATAGAGGGATGAATGCAGCAGGAGAAGGGGAGGAGAGGAGGAACTAGGGTTGTTATATAAACTGAAAAACAATTCTTTTAAATAAAAGAAATGAACTAAAATAAAGTATCATTTGATCTGTGGGACAGTAACTGCTCTCTTCTCTCAACAATTCCTGAAATGAGAGTACAACAATGTGTGAAAGATATTTAGAGTGTCCAACTAGAAGGAAAGTTTTAGATGTCAGAAAGAATGGGTAGGGAGAAAGCAACTCTGTTAAAGAAATAAGCATAATTACAGAGGAACATTTTCCTTGACTCTGGGGCAGTAGGAATGGCTCCTATCAGAGTGAAAGACCTAAAAAGTAATGTTAATGATGGACTAACCTAGAAACCAATATCTGTTCCTTGGAATTTGCTAGCTTCCTCTCACAAAGCCCTGAGACAAGAAGAATTCACACTGCCCCTCCTTTCCTGTGAGTCAACAGGTGGTAAATAGGGTCAAGAGATTGCTGTAACTCTGGTTTGCCCAGACAAGATTAATTAGCACACCTGAGGCCCTAAGATCTGCTGACCCTAATAGCAGACCATCCGGCCTCCAAGGGTCACAAACTCAATGGACAGAGGGTCCCACCCCCTCCCTAAGCTTGTGGGTTTGCCTTTAAAAACACCTGGGCCCAGGGGAGGGGGCTTCTCCCTAGCCTGCATGCTGGAGGAGCCCGTTTGCACAAACGTTTCCTGTTCATTAAAGCCTCTTGCCTTTTGCAGCAACTGGACTGGGTTCTTGGGGTATCGACCGAACCTGGAAGACTCCTCATTCTGAGGGTCTTACAGTACAAATCAATTGCTAGAAGCGAGCTTTAAGCAAGAACTGACAGAGCATTCCTATCAGGGAGATGGCCTAGGGAATATTTTCACCAAAATTAGTACAAAGAGACCAATGCAGCTGGTGCTGATTTTACAGGCACTGGAGATGAAGAAAAAAAGTGTCACACACAATTATTCCAGGGTTTCAAAACCCACTGAGCCCAGGAAATGTGTGGCAGGTATGGGATCCAGAAAGGAGGCCCTGAATAAACTCAGTGAAGCTGGGATAGTGAAGGATAAGTTTCAGTGTAAATCTAGAGATATCAGAAGTTCCAGAAGTATCTTGGAATGTCCACTAAGGCAAACTGATGGTGAAACATAGTCAAATTAGCTGGAAACTGGGTGTAGGCAAATCACCAGGACAGTGGATATGCTGTAGATGGCAGAGTGGATGGGCAGGTTTTTTTCCTCTGTCATAGACATCCAGATGCTTGCCCTATAAGCTCTGAAAATAGAGAACTGTAGAATACAGTGCTTTCTTTACTTGGCTTTTCCATTTTGTTTTGCTTTCTCTTGGAAGTGTTTACTCTGTCCTGCCATTTCTTGGTATTATGCAACATATTCATTTTACAAGTGCCCAGGAAATCCCAAAAGAGACTTGAGATTTGAATTTTGACTTTTTTATGAAAAAGTTGTACAATATATTCATATCAGCTTTCTTCCCTCATTTCCTCCCACAATTCTCTCACCTCTCCAACCATCTAATTCCATGTCTTTCTCTTTCTCTTTAGGAAGAAAAAAAAAAAAAAAAAAAAAAAAAAAGCAGGCAACTACAAGCAAACCAAGAAACAAAAAGACAATTTAGGATTTTAACTATAAAACACACACAAGAGAGAGAAAAAAAACACAATAAAGCAAAATTACAGGAATATATATATATATATATATATATATATATATATATATATAAAGCAATATAAGACAAAATATATACAAAAACACCATTGGGTTACTTTTGTGTTGGCTGTCTATATGTGTATATCTAGGCATAGGGCCTACCCTTAAGTGGGACTTGCATATCCAATGAGACTCCATTGGAAAAAAAAAAACTAATTTTTTCTTTGGAAGAAGTTGACAATTGGAAATAGTCTCTTGCTTAGGGATTGGAGATCATAACCACTTCACCTTCTCAGTGCTGGACCTTGTCTGACAAACTTGTACAGACCCTGTGAATCCTGTCACAGTCTCTGTAAGTTCATATGTGCATCATTCCTGTTGTGTCTGGAAGATAATCATACCCCATGGGGGGCTTGGACTTTTGAGTGGTATTTGGTTCATTAGAGATTTTTATATTGAAGGCTGGAGATATGCTCATTTGTTAAGAGTACTGGAGACTTGTTTGGATGATCTGAGGACCTGAGTTCAATCCCAGCCATTGTATGTTGGCTCACACGCATCTATAATAGGATCTGATACCCTCTTCTAGGCATGTAGGCATCAATGCAGAGCACTCATACATAAAATATAAGTAAACTAAAAACAAATATTTCTAGGATTGGAATGGATAGATTCACGTTATGTGATGGCCACAAGATCATGGGTGTTAGGAATAGGTTTTTTCCTGCCAACCTGGGCCCAGACTGCCACACCAGCCCCAAATAACACCGAGACAAGTATTTGATGTAATGCTGTCAGCCAGATACTAATTTCTTCATGGCTAGCTCTGTCTTAATGATTAACCCATTTTTATTCATCTAAATAGTTCCACCTGGTCTCAGTTTACTGGAGAGAGGGGCCAGTGTTCTGCTCTCTCCAGTCTCTCCATGCTGATTCCTCCTTACTACTTCCTCGAATCCTCCTTGTCTCCTATCTTGCTTCCCTATTGGCCAACAGTGCTTTATTCATTAACCAGTATGAGAAACATATTTACAGAATGGCATCTCCTATCACATGGGATCAAACATAAAATTCTGTAGTTGTGTAAATTTGTCTTCAATAGGTCAGCAATTGGGACCTAAGTAGAATGCTGTTTGGAGGGTTGGGTAATCTTTTGAATGTGGTGCTTTGCTGAATGAAGACAATCATGGGAGACAGGAATCAGACTTTCATAGCCCAGCTCCACTTGCTGACTAGGCTCAGTTTCCTATCTTTGGTCATTGTGAGCAGTTACCTCATGACTTTAAATGATGCCTTCACTGTTGTTTGGGACTGTACCATTTCTTATACCACAAGCTAAAATAAATTTTTCTTTAAGTTCCTTTTCAGAGATTTTTTTCACCATAGAAATGAGAAATGTAACTAAAATAGGGAGTGGAATTTTTACCAGATTATGTATTCTTCTGTCTTACAGGTCTTACCATAATCACAGTAAATAGTAATTTATTTTATTATAGGGATACCTCAATTATTTTTCTTATATTCACACATTTCAGTTCCTCTAACTTGTCTTTTAAATAATATCCTATATTGAAGCAATACTTCATTGGTCATTTCAATTTGACACTATGCACAGAATAGTTTCTGAAATAGTGTAAAGATCTCATAAGGTTTCATATTATATCTCATTCACATGCCTGAATCTTAGCATTTTATTATGTATTCTCAACCAACCTTGTATCATGTTTAGGAGACAAATATTTTCCTACTTGACTAAAAAGTGGCAATTCAATGAAAAAAATCATATATCACCATCCAATTCATTACCAGTTGTCTCTAATGTTAACATTCTCTCTTTGTTTAAGAATATTGGATGAGGCAAGACATGCTGTCTTTATATTTCAACTTGCTTTCTGGTTTTTATTGTACCTGTTGTGACTTTGATAGCTAGTTGAAACTCTATGCTATTTCATTTCTCAATGACTTGATAATATCTGTATGGAGAGATACCGTGAATTAAACCCAATCATTGTTTTCAAGTGCAACGCCAGTTTCTTCTCATCATATTCCCACCCACCAGGTTCCACATCCACTCATGAATTGTTCCTGAGTCACACAGCAAAGGCAAAGTGGCTAGATGATAGCATTCTATCATCTTCCTTTCTTCTAAATGTTTCAGTTGATGTTTTATTCTAAGGAAGTGTTTTGTTTTCTTTCACCAAATTTATTCATATGCTGACTTATTTACTTTAGTCTGGAGTCCTAAAGGTATATTTTATTCATTGCATGTTAATGATTGTTCAGTTTTCATTTTATAGCCATATTTGCCCAAATTTATCTAGGAAGAAACACTTTTAGAGTGGATCAGGGCATCTCCTTGTTACATGCTCATATCGTCTTTACTCTCTGGCCTAATAAGATGTGGTGCATTACTCTTGCTTTTTCTTTCTTAAACTGAATGTCAATTCCTTTTTCAATGACTTCTGATTTATTTGTTTAATATTTTGATAATGGCATCAACCATTGAAAAAGAAAACCTAAAATGATACCTATAAATCAAGTTCTGTCACATAAAATTTCATCTTATAATCTTGCTTGTGTGGTCATTACTTTCATGTGCATGGAGAAGAGGAGGAAAGGAGGATGGGAGGAAGAAAGAGGATAGCGATTTATATTATTATGTATATTTACACTTATTTTTTAATATATTCAGAAAAATATATTCTTACAAATATGAATATGTTTTTAATCTAAAAGCTTAGTCACTGTTATTTTCTTTTTGTATCTGTACATCTTTTCCAAACAATGAGAGTGCTGATCCATTGCCCCCAGTTGTTTGGTATACAGCTCATGCTCCTAGATGTGGCTACCTGCCAAACCCATGTAGCCTCTGTTCTGTCCCAATCTTGACTGGAACTTGAAAAGTTTGAGAGGATAGAAGATAAAATATGCTAATTTATTAAAGAGGCAGGCTTCTCTTCCATGATCATTGTGTCTTAGTCTTTATCAAAGCCCAAAATTTATACATTCCCTTGAATCATAGATAAGCACATGTCTTGTATTTATTACTGTTTTTTATTTAATATTTTTTCTTATTTTACATATCAAGCCAGTTCCCTCTCTCTCCCATCCTCCCATGGCCCCCACAAAACCCTCATCCCATCCCCTATCCACTCCCCAGCAAGGATGAGGACTTCTATGAGGAATCGTCAAAGTCTGTCAAGTCATTTGGAGTAGGACATAGGCCCTCCCCCATTTCTAGGCTAAGGGGAGTATCCTTCCATGGGCAATGGGCTACTGAATCCCATCATGCACTAAGGATATATCCTGGATCAATTATCAGAATTATCTTAGACTTCTCAATCCTCCTAACTGAGACCCACGTTCAGGGCATCTGGGTTGGTCTTATGCTGGTTTCCCAGCTATCAGTCTGGAATCCATGAGCTCCCCCTTGTTCAGGCCAGCTGTTTCTGTGGGTTTCTCCAGCGTGGTCTTGACCCATTTGCTCATCACTTCTTCCTCTCTGCAACTGAAGAATAGAGGAGAACAAGAAAAGAGATACCAAGGGAGTCATTATAGGTTTAAAGAGAAACCTCGCACTAGGGAAATGTCCAGAGACCTACAAGGATGGCCCAAACCAATAATATAAGCAATAGTGTAGAAGCTACCTTAAATTTCCTGCTCCAATAATGAGATTGTTGGCTACCTTATATGCCATCATAGAGCCTTTATCTAGTATTTGATGGAAACAGAAGTGAAGCAGACACCTACAGCTAAACACCAAACAAAACTCCTGGAATTAATTACGGTGTTAACCTGAGGGGTTAAGCAATGAGATAATCACTTTATCATAGAAAACAGGGAGAAAACAACAGTACATTTCCTGTAAAATCTTCATTATGTCAGTCCCCTCAAATCCTTTTCCATACCAAGGTCTTATGGTTTGCTTATTGTTCTATTTATATTTTTGATGTTTTTTTATTGTTTTCTTATTTTACATATCGATCCCAGTTCCCCCTTCCTCTCACCCTCTCTTCAATCTTCCCTCATTCTGTCCCTCCCTCTCATGTCACCCGAACACCCACCCATCCCATTCACCCCCACTACTCCACAGGGTGGGTGGTGCCTTCCAGAAGGGGTCAACAAAATCTGTCAAGTCATTTGGAGTAGGCACTAGGCCCTCCTTCCTACCTCTAAGTTAAGGGAATATCCCTCCATGGGGTATGAAGGGAATATCCCTCCATGGGGTATGTGCTCCCAAAGTCCTTTCGTGCACCAGGGATACATCGTGGTTCTACTGTCAGAGGTCCCTTAGATTACCCAAGCCTTCTAACTGAGACCCATGTTCAGAGGGTCTGAGTCGGTCCAATTCTGGATTCCCAGGTATCAGTCTTCCGGCCCATGAGCTCTTCCTTGCTCAGTTCATCAGTCTCTGTGGCTTTCTGTAGCCTGGTGTTGTCCTTCCTCTCTTCATCTGGATTCCAATTCAGTTCAGTGGGTGTCTGCTTCTGATGAACATCTCTGATAATGAGATTGATCACTAACTTATCCAACATTATAGATCCCTTATCTAGTAGCTGATGGAAACAGAAACAGACATCTATTTATATTTTTAAAAATTACAAGTCAAATAACATCAAATCATTTTGAACTTTTTTTAAAGTAACAGTGTGTTGTGTGTTGATTATTTGAGTAGAACTAACAAATTCACAATTTTAATTTTTATCATAAATAAACATTTTTATAAATTTTTCTTTATTAAGTTTTATGAATTTCAATATTGGTTTTTTCTCCTGGCTATCAAATTTAATATTTTATAATTTTTCATTTTTTAAATTTTCTCTGTAAATATTTTAACTCTGCAAATCATTTTTGTATTAAATTTTGTTTTAACTCATGATTTATAGAATCATACTGAATTTTTTTATGTAATGTCTTACAATTAACACATACACAAGATCCTCCTTTTTCATTGTTTTATAGAATATTGGTATAAGAATTCAGCAACAAATGTTACATATTACTTGAAATATTCTCATCTCTAAATCCATTGTTTTTTTTATTGAACTGGCTAAAACTTGCTCTCAGTTAAGAAGTGTTACAGTGGGCATCCTCTGATTTGTACTTTAATAGAGTTACTATATTGTAAGTGACTCATGTATTAATATTTTCCAATGTTAAATTTTTTCCATCAATAATTTGTTTTGCCTTGTATTGATTACAATATTAATGATATTATTCCTCCTTTCTTCTTTTGCAGATAGGGTTTTACTGACAAACCCTTTTCAACAGCACTATCTTCCCATCACTGTGAATGTCTCATTGGCAGAACTTCATCTTTAACAAAATGTGTTTACATCACATTATTTTAGTCCTAATTAAATAGCTATAGAAATACTTGATAGTTCTCTAATGTATTTTCCATAGAATTTTTCCTGAGTAATTTTTTTCTATTGTAAGTTTTTCAAATAATATGCAACTGCTTGTTTTTACCTTAAAAAAACAAAATCACATGTTCAATTATGTGATTGCAGTCACACTATTTTTCTCCCCTTATTGTACATTACAGTTATGAGTTTTTTAAGGCAATATATTTGTTATATCTGGAATGCCTAGATTCATATTTTTATCACTCAATTAATTAAACTTCGGGCATCCTTTGATTTTCACTTCCCCTTGAACTAGTTCATGTCTTTACAATATCACACACAGTTGATAATACCTAACCACATGTGTTCAGAACTAGTGATATTCATGACACTTTCTGCTGGTTGACACTGATAGTAGCAGAAACAATAAAGTCCATGCATTGACATAGTAACTGGAAGTTTTAATTAAAAATGTTATCCATTTTGGTAGTATATATCGTACTCTTAAATGTGTCCAAAGATTTGTTTCTGTTTCCATTTGTTCTTGCTTTATCACAGTTTGGGAAAAGAAATGTATTGATATACTAGATTGGGTTCATTTTTATCTGTTATTTATAATATCAAGTGTTCCGTTTTTATAGTAATCAGAGGTGAAATACAACTCTGTATATGTGATTTTTAAAAATTGAGTTATCCTGTTAAAATCCATGATGGAGTAATATTTTAATAACTAGGGATCTAGGTGTTGGGAATTGAACCAGGGTCCTCTGGAAGGGCAGTCACTGCTCTTAGCATCTGAGCCATCTCTCCAGTCCCGTATTTTAATAACTTCTAGGAGGAAATAATTACTATAAAAATTATTAGAGTACATGTTTCATTTTCATATAACTTAAATAAGTAGAACATGCAAAATTAAAATAAAACATTAAAGCGATAGAAAGGAAATGTAACCCATTTATTGTCAAATATTTTGAAGTCCATTTTCAATATCAATATAAGCAAACACATATTTAAATATCAATTACTAAAGAATTTTGCTAATTATTTTCTTATTTCCTGGAACGAGTAAAATTACATATAATATGTAAGCCATTTTAAAATGTAATCACAAAATCTGAGCAAGATGTGTAAACATGTGTATTGGTAGCAAAGATTCTGATCAAATGAAGTACCAATATATAAATTCCCCGAGACATGTAAGAATGCTGGTATATGTTTAATATGCAGTTTCTGAGAATAAAATATATTTTATACATTGTAATACATATATGTTTAAAAAAGAAACAAAAGATTATAGAGAGTGGCAGTTATAACTGTTTATGTTGAGAACCATATCCTCAGAACCGACATAAATGACACATGTAATATGTGTACACCCTAATCAATCCAGTATTTACTAAGCTAGTTACCCCAAAGTTATAGTTCAGGAAACACATGTCACACATATTATTTACACCTATGGGATGGAACAATAAATAACAATGCTGGGAACATGGACAGACACCTAATAAGTCTCTAATAATTTGTTTCTTGTACTTGTTTTTTTTAACATTTTCCTCATTTTATTTTGCACTGCACAGTGAGTATTGCTCAAGAGTCAAACTTTTAGCTTAATACTTTTAATGGGAGACATTATACTTTCATATAGTCAAGCAACTGCAATTGCACATTAACTGCAGCTTGGAAAAAAAATTTTAAAACGTTAAAAGCCAGCTAGTAAGATCACATGACTTTTCTATGAAAATACCTACATTTTTTTCAGAATCTGCAGAATAACTCCAACTTTAACATTTTTATTCTTCACACTTTTGTCATCAGCTTTTTAAAATTAAGCTACTCATAAGGCAGCTAATAGTCTGAACATTAATATGCAAATATTCTGAGCATCAATATAATTAATTGACTGCCACTTTTTAATTGGAATCATGAATCATATCTTTACTTATATGAGAGTCAGGAAAAGAAATGGGTTTATCATATTTCAAATATATTTTTCATTTCATCTGATGTATTTTAGCTCCAAAATTCCATTAGGATTTATTAAAATTAAATGTGAAAATTAAGAAATCTGATTGGCTTATATAACTCCATTTCCATACTGTAATAGCAATAGAATTGCTTCACAGAATTAGCTATTGCTCTACTCATATTGTGGGATTCCTGTCATTAGTCCCATGTAAATCCCTCTCCCATGAAAAGAAAAAAAGTAAACGGTGAGTGATTATGTCTTTGTCTTCTAACATCATTTTTCTGGTACATTGTTTTAGAACATGAATGAAGTTTATCTTCTATTGATATGCGAGGACAATGCTAATATAGGTAGAATTAAGTCTTTATACATGAGAGCTCTCATGATTTACTGAAGATTTTTGAGAAAAGAAAAACAATAGAGTTCATTGTCCCAAAAGAGAAAAACTTAATTGAACAGTAATACACATAGACTCTTTGGTTGGGCAGGATGTTGTGGTTTGCTCCTTTCAGGTATCAGTTGACAAGTTGATTGGTTTCAGACGTTTTGAACATCTGAAATATGTCTGAAACACAAATTCTGAAAATATATCTTGCCAATCCTTAGAGCTTATAGAGTAGATACTTTTTAATTTTTGGTTTATCTTAAATATTTGAATTCCTGAGAAAACTGCTTTGTACATACTATGTATATGTGAAAATAAAATTAAATGTAAATTAGTGAAGATTTTCTTTAAAAAGCATATAATAAAGAAAACTCATGTCTCAAATTAACAATCGTTACCTCCATGATGGTAATCTGCTTACATAGTTACTTTTTAAATTTTATATTATCAGAGATCATTTGTTTTTACTAATACACAAAAGGTCTTAATACATTGTTTTTCCTTTAAAATGATGTATAGGGTTGGGAAACTTCCGTCAGGATATAAAATAAATTAATTAATTAAAACAAAAAAACATAAACAAAAAAACTTCAAAAATGGGAACCATAATATAAAAGACCGGTAAGGTTTTTAAAAATGCCAAAGCAATGCTATATAAGACATAAAATCTCCAAAATACCATTGAATTTGTTTCATATTGATCATATACTATGACTACTGTGTTTCGGTATGGTGTATATACCCAGTGAGACTTCTTCGGAGAAAACTGATTTTTCCTTTGTAAGATGTTGTCTGTTGGAGATTGCTTTGTCAGGGGTGGGAGCTGTTGGCCACTTAGCCCTCTCAGTGCTGTGACCTCATCTGGCTTGAGCTAATGAGGCCCTATGCAGGCTGCCACAGTCTCTGGGAGTTCATATTGGCTTCAGTCCCTTTGTACCTGGACAACAGTGTTTGCTTAGTGTCGCATATCCTCTCTGGTTCTTACAATCTTCATACTTCTTAATCTGAACTTTTTCCTAAATGCTGACAGTTGATTTTATGAGGCCATCTCATCTAGGACTAAGTCTTCCAAGGTTTTGCACTGTCTCTACATTGTCCATTGTGGGCCTCTGTATTTGTTCCTGTCTACTGTAGGATAAAGCTTTCTACTGGTGGATGAGCAAGGCACTGGTCTATGGATAAACCAGAATGTTGTTAGGAGTCATTTTATTGTTATGTTCCTTTAGTACGTTGGTTCTAAAACTTCCTAAACCTGGGACCTTCTTACAGAGTTCCTTATATTGTGACCATCAACAATAAAATTATTTCATTGCTACTTTATAACTGTACTTTTGTTACTCTTATGAATTGTAATTGTAAATATCTGCTATGCAGAATATCTGATATTTAAACCCAAATGCCAAAAGGGTCATGACCCAGAAGTTGAGAACCACTGCTTTATTAGAATAGTAATATTTGGTTTTCCTTTTGGACTATGGCTATCTGGACTTAGGTTCTTGGCCACCTAAGCAGTGACAGAGTACCAATTTATGGAGCAGATCTTAAATTCAATCAGATATTGGATTTTACTCCCACAATGTTTGTGCCACTATCACACCAGCAAATCATGCAGGATGGCTGGCTGATGGTTACATTTCTCTTCCAGTAATATGAAGATTACCTTCCAGTACCACAAACAAATATCAATAAAAAGAGTGGAATTATTTTATATTTTGTAATTATTTTAAACACCTCTTTTAAAGGATGGAAGCAGGGATTTCATAACTCCTTTATCATTCAATCAGATTCAAAATCTTATATCACAAAGTTTCTGGGAACTCCAATGAAGGCAGGATTTAAGTGAGTACACAAGACCCAAGATAGATGATAAATAGGTATTTACTAGTGAAGCACTTATACATATAAAATTAAATAACCACTGTGGTCTTCATGCTCCAGAAGATGCAGTCTCTACCCTTTTGATGCTCTCAGCAACCCAGGAGAGCTCAAGCCAGCCCCTCTTCTATCTTATAATGGGACCTGTCTGTACCTGAAACCATGCCCAAAATGTGTGGTCACCTCTTTAAGTTCACTGGCAAGGAAAGATGCCTCTCCACTCTATAGTGAGAAGATGATAGTATAAATGTGTCTTAATATCATAGGATTATTAAAAACAAACATATATATATATATATATATATATATATATATATATATATATATATCTTGGGATTCTCTCTATTCTCCTTAAATATCTGTACATGTTTTTCACTCTTGATCAGAATACCATTCAATACATTTTAATTAGAGAATTGCTACAATTACTGCTATTATGCAGAAGACCTGGCCCTGCGCCTTGCCTGGGCAATAAGGTAGAGATGGGCATGGTGCAAGGGAGGAAGAGAGCTGACCTGATGGTGTGAGCTTTGGAGGGAGGCTCTGCAGGAGGGGACAGTGCAGGAGAGCTGGCCGTGGTGACATGAGAGAACAGATGGACTGACCAACTCAGCCACCACCCAGGCCAAAGCCCAGGTTTTGAGTTTATTCACCCCAACACCCACCCCATTTTGAGCTACTAGAGCCCATAAAGGGGCCAATCCTGAACATTAATTACTGCAGTATCTCCATGACTCAAGGAAACAGCAAGATATCCGATAGTCTTGATGAGGTTCTAGCATAGATGCGGCAGAAGCTTGAACTAGACTAATGACTCACAGCAATGACATTTTCAAGTAAAGTTGTTTGGACAAAAGAGTATGCTGTGTGCCACACCACAACTTCCAATGCCACCAGGATAAACAAATATATGATGGATATATGGAAATACGGAGGAGTGGAATGGTATGTGAACAGAAGCCTGAAATTGACAGAAGAGCAGGCCATTGCCCAGAGAGGTCCATTGAGATGTTTTATTTTATTTGAGGGGCAGGCTACAAGGGGGGAGGGCACACATGAAATGACTGAGAAATGAGTGGGATCGAGTTCAAATATTCAATACAATTATGCTAAATGGGAGTCTTCTACTCACCTACGGTTCATTGGTCATTGGGCCATGTGGAGAAAGGAAGCAAAATGGGAAGCAGGGCCTTGTCTAGCCTTGAGTAAAGTGGAGATAAACCTCTGGGATTTACTTCAATAAATCAACTCAGCATTATTCTAGAGTATATGGAATATATAACAGGGGAATCACCTAATTTACTTTAAATAGCACACTCTTATTATAAACTTCTTAGAACATGTCTTAGTTATCACCTATTCAAACACAATCCTATTTAATGTTCCTAACACAATATCTAGTTACCATATGGACTGCAGGGGGAAAGCTGCAGGGAACTGTGTCCAGGGTCACACTAGAGATTAGTCAGTCTCCCTAAGCCTAGAGACAGTCTCCAAAAAAGTCTGGTAGATAACAAGGCATTTTCCACCAGGGAAGGGTGAAGTCCATGTGTTGCTAATCTTCCAGACCATGGTAGACTGCAACCTCCAACCAGTAGGGCCTGCCAGGAGTTAAAGAATGATGTATAGAATTCAGTGGATAAGTAGTTAGTGTGAAATCATGGAGACTCTTACTCAGATTCCAAGAATTCATGCAAATGTTTAATGGGCATGATAACCTATTTGTTATTCAGGTGCTTAGAAGGCAGAAATGGAATTACTGGAGGAGGCAGCATGACTGCTTAAGATTTATCTATTGAGATCTGCATCTGTCTCACTGAATTGGGGAGAAAGAAAATTACAAAGAGCATGCTAAGGCCTTCACTTATGTAAACACATGAATATGTACATGTTCACCTGTAAACATATATATACCCACACACCTGAGAAATGCTTGCATATGCACACACAAAACTCACACAATAAGGTTTGTTTGAAATAAAGAAAGTAGTATCAATATAAAATTAGAGAAAGTATGAGACATGACTCCTAGATACAGGGAATCTTCAAACTACCTGATTTATATGTGCTGTTTGAAAAGCCCTTTTCAATTCTTGTATATTTGAAAGGCAGCCACTGTTCATCTCTGCAGGTTAATCTATGAGGGATTAACAAGATATTTAATGTATACTTATGTTAAATCATTAATTCCATTCAACTGATACCTAGAAAGCCCAGCATAACTAACTGGTATCACAGATAGTTTATTTTCAGTTCTTGTCTTAAAATTCAAAAATGGAATGCCTCAATGGCAGGAACCATTCCTCTTAGAATAAGACACTAAACTTCACATTTATTAATTTCTCTCCATACCAATGTTGCAAGGAGTTTTCCTTTGAGTTTTCACATTACAACTAATAGTGAGCAATATTGATCAGATATGTAACTTTAAAGATGATTGTACATGTTAAGTTTCTTTTCATAATAGTTTATAAGTCTGTGAATGTTTTTAACTTCAAATCAGAACAATGTTATTAAAATATAATTATATTACTAAATGTATGATAAAGTAATTATTCATTAAAATTCTCTCTATAAAGCAAACTTCTATGAGCATTACAAATTTCCCATTTCTATATAACATTCAGTTAATATAATAAATGTCAGAATTTCTGGCAAAAATAATTAATTTAAGAAGAAACCCAAAATTTCTAAGCAGAAGCAAACTTTAATACACATACATGATACTTTTACTTATTATAGATATATTTTTGGAGTATTGATATATCTTAGTTTTAACTTTCAAACTGCAATCATTAAGGAGACAATTATTCTACATAGAACAAAATCAATAGTTTATATTTTTTTCTAAATATAACAACTATATTTCCTTATTGTTAGTTCTTTTGAGATAAGTAACATCCTGATGATATCCTAGTAATTCAAAGTAAATTTTCTTAAATTAATTTTTATTTCTTATCTTTTTAGAAAGGGTCTCCACTGAACATTCAAATGAATTACATCAATTTACAGAGGAAGTAATTTCACAAAATCTAAAATAACTAATATCAGTTGCAAGTAAGTGTTATAAGAGTTAATTTTAATATTGTAGAATGAAGTATATTTAGAGAATAGTCTTCGCTGTATTTATCATTAGGTAAGTTTATATCGTCAAAATCCTAAATGACCAACAGACTACATATTGCTATACTTATTTTTCCCATGTTTTAATTGATGAAATGTCAAAAAATTTTCCATGTAATAGCTGAATAGCTTTAAACAAAATAAAAGACTATGTAATTAACTTATTCATTTAGTTATTCAGTTAATGAAGACAATGATATTTTGGTTTGAACATCTGGCAAACTCCTTAAGTCTACTGCTTCATGGTGAAAGTTGTTATGATAGAAACACATAAATATGATTCTGACACAGAGGTAGACCCTACCCATAATTACAGTATTTCCCAGCACCACCATCACCCCCCCACCAAAAAAACAGGGAACTAAGACTGGTATTGAATTAATATATGTACAGAAAAAAGTAAGTAGGTTCAGAAGTTTTAGGCTAAGTCTTGATAAACCATATTCTCATACTTTATAATCCTAAACATTTTTGATATTCAGCAGCTTCAAAGACTCTTGACAGTCTCTGGATAGCTCCTGCTGTTTAAAATGTGCAAGGGAAAGAAACATGACATTTTATCTTATTGTTCCATTTCAGTAAGTTTACTTCAGGATCCTAAAAATAGGAGATTATGACAGGGATCACATATAACTTCTAAATATTATCTATTTCTTATTTCTTTTGCAATTATTTTATCATATTTTCAACTGATTATTGGCTATTTATATAAAAAGCTCTGCTAATAATCATACAGAAAACACACAACTGTGTCATAAGTAAGCAGAACAACCTACTATTTATTATGTTTATACTAAATTTTGCAGGTCTCTGGACATTTTCCTAGTGCCAGAATTCTCTTTAAACCTATAATGGTTCCTGCTATTATAGTATCTCTTTTTTGTCTCCTTTATTCTTTCTGTGACTCAATCTTCCTGCTCCCTCATGTTCTCTTCTCCCCTCATCTTCTCCCCTTCTCTTTCTCTTAACTCCCTTTGTGTCCTTGTCCCCTGCTTCCAATTTGCTCAGGAGATCTTGTCCCTTTCCCCTTCTCTAGGGGACCACATATGTCTCTCTTAGGGTCCTCCTTATTTCTTAACTTTTCTGGCAGTGTGGATTATATGCTGATGATCCTTTGCTTTATGTCTAAAAAACATATATGGGGGAGTACATACCATGTTCCTCTTTTTTGTGGCTGGGTCACCTCCTCACTGAGAATGATTTCTTCCAGTTTTATCCATTTACCTGTGAATTTCAAGATTCCATGATTGATTTTTTTTTCCTCTGAGTAGTACTCCATTGTGTAAATGTACCATATTTTCTCCATCCATTTTTCAGTTGAGGGGTATTTAGGTTGCTTCCAGGTTCTGGCTATTACAAATAATGCTGCTATGAACATAGCTGAACAGATATCTTTGTTGCATGAATTTGAATCTTTTGGGTATATGCCTAAGAGTGGAATTGCTAGATCTTGTAGTAGACTGATTCCCATTTTCCTGATGAACTGCCATACTGATTTCCAAAATGGTTGTAGAAGTTTGCATTCCTACAAGCAGAGAGGGAATATGCCCCTTCATCCACATCATCTCCAGCATAAAATGTCTTTGGTATTTTTGATTTTAGCCATTATGACAGGAGTAAGATAGTTTCTCAGGGTTGTTTTGATTTCCCGGATGGCTAAGGATTTTGAGCACTTTCTTAAGTGTCTTTCAGCCCCCTTAGATTCCAATATTTAGAATTCTTTATTTAGTTCTGTACCCCAATTTTTAATCGGATTATTTGGTGTTTTCATGACTAGTTTCTTGAGTTCTTTGTATATTATGATATCAGCACTCTATCAGATGTGGGGTTGGTGAAGATCTTTCCCCAATTTGTGGGCTGCTGTTTTGTCTTGTTGACTTTGTCATTTGCCTTACAGAAGCTTCTCAGTTTGAGGAGGAACATTTATTAATTGTCAATCTCAGTGTCTGTGCTACTGGTGTTATGTTCAGGAAGCAGTCTCCTTCCTGAAGCATTCAAGGGTACTTCCCACTTTCTCTTCTAAAAGTTTCCATGTGACTGGATTTATGTTGAGGTCTTTGATGCATTTGGACTTAAGTTTTGTGTGTAGGGATAGACATGGATCTAGCTGCAGTCTTCTATAAGCCAGCATTCAGTTATTATCTATGGTAAATGGTCACTAGCTCCTGGTTTTTATTTTGCTCCAAATGATGTTTCTTTATGGTGTGATACAACTTCATAGTACTGTTCACATGAAAATATAGACATTGAATTGAATTTAACTGTTACAGCCCTGAAACACATGAGGTAATGTAGAAAGTCAATTTATAGTCATTTTTTTAAAAAAATGGAAATAATTTTTGCCTTTTTAAATTGAGTTTTACTATTTTTATACATAGTAAGTGCCCAAAAGAGGCCATGTCAAGTCTCTTTGTGCCTGAACCAAAAGTGGTTGTGAACCTCTTGATGTGGGTACTGATCATTGAGTAGGGCCAGGTGGAAGTGCAATATGTATGCTTAACCACTATGCCATACCTCCAGTGTCAGGAGAAATTTTAAATAGCCTAGGTTTGGTCATATTAACTAAAACTGAATGAAGAAGCCTATGAGACATGCACAATAATGAGATGGATCAGCATTTCATTATGTTGCTACAGCTAGCCTTAGGGCCCCATTCATTCAAAACATTGGTTTTATTTTCAGAAAAATTAGAAATCATCTACACAGCCTTTCAAATGACAATGAAACTTCTTCTTATTTTTTTCTGTTCCTAGCTCTTTTAGCACTTCAGCATTCTTGACTTTCACTGCACATTAGACACACTGTGGAAATTTCAATCCAGATCCCTGCCTAAATACATGAGATTAAAACAAGGAAGGGGAAGGGGGCTGATGACAGAGCCTGATGTATTTTGAAAACTCTCAAGTTAACGCCATTGTGCTGAAAGCTGAGAAACATACCATAGCTCTATATGGAAAGGTAGGCATTGACTGAGTGCACTAATAGTAACCCTAAAACAAAGAACAATATAAAATAGAAATATGTTCCATCTCTGGCCAAATTGTTTTGTGAGTCAACTTCACATCCCAGGCTAATGTGGAAGATTTAGTATGTTCACTATGCTGAAAATACAAAAGGTGGGAGCAGAAGTTATGTGGAGGGGAATGTGTTGTTTTGAGTTGTTTTTATCAATGGTGGGATGGAAAATGCAGAAATATTGGTGAACATTTTTCAATAATAAGGGAAGTAGTTATAAAATAATCACTAATGGATTGACATAGGTACCAGGAGAATCATTTCTCCTTACCCAAACATATCCAAAAGAAAAAAAAAAAAAAAAACCAACAACAACAAAACCCTAATCATTTTGTACAAGGAAGTGCTAATGAAGGAAGGAATTCTTTTTTTTAATAAAGACCTCTGTGATCATGAGGCAAATGACCTAGACAGTGTAAGTCAAGAAATAGGAAATACTAAGCAACAGTACAGTGAAAATCTTATTTTTCCCTTGAAGTAAAAGCTTTAAAAAGAAATATTTTTAAAAAGTTGAACACATGAGAAGAAACTAAAATAAATACTGAGTAGCCTTACACTGAAGGAAATCTGGAAATTATTTGAAAAATTTCAGATAGAGATTACAACTTTAATTCATGTTATAATGCACTACATGTATGGGAAGTGTAAGGCATGACAATTGGGAGCAGATATGCTTGTAATTATGTTCGAAAAACAAAACACATGAGAACAATTGGGCTAGGGATAACTATTTTTCCCTACCTGTTTGATTGGATCTAGTGTGTACTAGAACAGAAAATATGGGTACCCCTGTTAAAGACCTCCTTGACCATGTTATTTGAAGTGGACAGTTATTTGACGTGAAACTGGAATAATACCTTGTATTTTATCAGACAACCATTTCTAAAAGTTAGAATAAAACAACACAAATTACAGAAAGCACACCAACTTATGGAAAATGGATAATGCTCAACATCTCCATTAACAATAACCACAAATAATGTAAAACATCCTGGTGTAGCTCTAACCAATGAAGTGAAAGACCTGTATGACAAGAACTTTAAGTCTCTGAAGAAAGAATATATCAGAAACTGGAAAGATCTCTCATACTCATAGACTGGTAGGATCAACATAGTCAACAGCAATCTTCAGGTTCAATGCTATTCCCATGAAAATGTCAATGCAATTCTTCATAGATGTCAAAAGAAATATATCTCAACTTCATATGATAAAACAAAAAACCAAGGATATATAAAACATTCTTGTACAATAAAGAAACTTCTGAAGTAATGACCATCCTTGATTTCCAGCTATACTATATAACCATAATAATAAAAACAGCTTGGTATTGGCATAAAAACAGGCACATGGGTAAGAAGAATCAAAATGAAGACTCCAAATTATCCCACACACATATGAACATTCAAATTTGGAATTATTGTTAATGAGGAATGGATGAGGGATGAAAGGCATGTTGGGGAGAGAGGGAATAGTTGAGGGATAGGAAACTGTGGTTGGTATTTAAAATGAAATAAAAAATTAAACTAAAAAACCTGTGGAACTTTTCATGTAAATAGTGACACATAATGAATGTAGATTTAGCTCTAAAACAAAATCAAATGGTCTCTTAATGGAAAACAAATTATAACATGGTATTTTAATTGCATTACATATACATGATAAAAGTAGAGGATTGTGGGAGAAGTGCTAATCAAATGAGTTTGTAAATAAATGGATAATGTGTGGAATAAATTCCAATCCTTGGATGTGAAACTTTTTCCTCAAAAATCTGTGTTTGTAAATATGAATCAGCTTTACGTGTATAACAGAACTTAAAGCCATTAAAAATTTTAGGATATCAGAAGCTAGATGTGTTTCCTCATTAACTGTATGTAAAACTATGATCTCAATTCTCTTCTACTTCATGGCCCTATATAAAATATAGTTTAACTACTTTTTTCTGATATTGTCATAATCCTTAAAGAAAGGAGAAATGTTTGTATAAGCAATTACATCATGAAAAGATCAATTTGTTGATATGAAGAAAGTAATAACATTATTATATATGATTACATGGAAACATTTAACAGTTTTCAACTCTGTGACATTTTTATACTTTGTTAATTATAGCATCAGCAATTATTTATTTTTTAATTTCTATACCAGCAAAGATAAACAGTTATCTTCTGATAATATCTTATTTTCTTACCAAATTTGTTGCTTGCTTTGCAGTCACTTCTTTTCCACATTGCTGGATTGCAGTGCTTGTTAGAAAGTTCATTTGTATTTCCAACATGCTGTACATAGTCAGGTCTGGAAGGTAATGAAGGCTGTGTTCTTCACATCAAACACTATACTTGTATTCCCAACTCTGATCTCTTTCCAAGTATCTAGCTGTACTTTTTCTGGCAGGGCCTTTGTACGTCGCTTGAGGGGGTAGTTCAGCTTTTACATAAACATTGCAGACCTTCTGTGGTTGATTGTAACAGGCAGTGGGAAAGGAGAAAAACTGAATTTTTCCAAATGTTATAGCTGAGAAAAGTAGCACAGTCACCGTGAGTCTCATACTAAATTAACCATTTTGCCTTCCAACATTGTTGTGGCAAAACCATTCACTTCCAACAGGGTAAAGGCTTGTACAAGAAATACTTATAGAGCACTTGCAGCAGGTTTGAAGGAAAGATGAACACTTTACTAAATCCAAATGGGTAGGAGAGGAGGGAAGAATGTGACTAAAGTGGTACCTATGGGTCTAAAAGATTGAACTTTTGTGTAAAATTGTTCTGAGAAAATTTACTCTTTTCATCATCATTAGTGGAAAGAAGAGTAAGTTTGATTCTTTATTTAGTTTTTCTTATGAACTACGTTAAAGGTACTTACATAAAACTTAACTTAAAAGTGTACAATTACTTTTATATTCCAGGTATATTGACAACCATATTATAATTATAAAGTTTCAAGATGGATAATATCTTAAACCTCTTGTACACTTCCTCAAGATTGAAAATGAAAGCCTAATCAAGCTAGTTCTGAGAAGTAAAATAGAGTTCACAAAGTTTATAAAATTTCCAAGAGAAGAAAAATCATATTAGTTGAGCTTAATAGGGATCAAGATTCCCAGTAGTTTTTTGCATTTGAACATACACACTGTGGGCCTCTACACTCAATTATTACATAGAACATTATAAAACAATATAGCATTAAGGAGAAAGTAACAAGAGACACAAATCCCAAAAGAGAGGAGGGATAACTTCTAGATATTTGAGGACTAATAAGGGAAATTTATATAGAGGATGTAGCATCATGCTGAGTCTTAGAGAGAACAGTGATACCTAAGGCAAGAAATATGACTAAACTCAACTGTATGAAGGTATGAGAAGTATTAAAGTCAACAAAAGTACTAAGAAAATGAAGGATGCATTGGAAGCTATGGGTTGGGAATATAATTAGAAATTAATTCATTCATACAAAGGGAATGATATATGCAGCGGTGAACTAGGGAGAAAGTTTAGGTGATGGAAAGACTGAAACCTAAAGACATAGAACTACTATCATATAAACAAAGGAAATTTGAAACAAGCAAGACAAAGGACAAAGAAGATGAGGGATCCAAAGTGAAATAAGTACTATAACGCAGGAACTAAAAAGGAACAGAGATTAACTCAAGAGTAAAAATCCATCACTTTGTCAAATTCTGCTGAAATTTAACATACAATGAGGCATATAGCTAATAGGTGAAGAATTTAAAATGGATACTGTTGGTGATTCAGAAAAATATTTTAATCGGTATTCATCTGTGATTAAAAAAATTGTGGTTAAAAATTAAATTTTGATCAAGCTAGTTCTGAAAAGAAACTAGAGTTTACAAAGTTGATAAAATATCCAAGAGAAGACAAGTCATATTAGTTGAGGTTAATTGGGAAGAAAAGTGTGAGAGGGATAAAAATGTGGGCTCATTGAAAGCACGGAATGTAACAAAGCCAAATAGATTTTGTTGTGGGGTTGTATTATATTCTTTTATTCTAAAAGTAATGGAGAGTTTTATACATGAAGAGTGCAGAGGAGGGGTAGACTTGACATTAGTTGGATACATGACAATGGGTGGAGCTGACTTGAAATTAGACTACATTGAGAATAGCATATTAATAACATTAAAGATTGATATCAGAAACTCATACAGAAATGATCTACAGAAGCTGTGATGCCAGCACTTAATATAAGTAGTAGCACTGAGAAATTAGAATCTATGAAAGACAATGGAGACATAGAATGCTTTGAGCTTTGGGGAGGAATGATAGACATGACTTTGGGATTGAGTGTGTTTGATACCTAGGGTACCATAATTGAGAAAGAAAACACAAGATGAGTAGAATTGGTTGCTGGTGATAATGAAAGGTAAGGTAATCTTATAATCCCTTACTCCACATAATTGATGTTAAATGGTCAGGTGACACCCAACTGGCCAAAATTGAAGGAACAAAGAACTCCCAGTGATTTTTGAAGGCAATAAGGGAAAAGCCAAATAGGCCAAATCTTGAGAGATATTTTCCAAACTTCAGACTGTGAGAAATGACTCTCCAATATTTATTTTTAATAGATGAATAAATAACTTGTTATTCTGCCTGAGGATACTTTTATAACATATACCTAAATTGTTAAGTCAGATTGGGAATTTAGTAATAGTAATTTAGAAGAGTTTGGGAGTACATTTACAGACTAGTTCATGCTACTGGAAGGTATTCTGCATCCTACCAAATGAGAAAGGTAAGCATCAACCCTGCTACAAACCCTATGAACAAGAACCATGACCTAACATCAAGATGTGAAATAGTGGCGAAAATGTAGGTGCAAACAACTACTAACCAATTGGATGAAAGACCCACTCAGTGAGCCTAAAACCATCCTCAACATGGCTTGGCAGGCCAAGAACCTGAAACTGGTTTAGGCCAGACACTTAAGAGAAAACAAAATTCTCATGCTAAAGGAATATAGCAATAGACTCCTAAAGACATTCTGCTATAGTCATATACAGGGACCTTGATGAGCTATCACCAGAGAAGCTTCTCCCTGTGGTAGATGAAAACAAATGTAGAGATCCAGATCCAAACAATGTGCAAAGAATAAGGGACTTTGGAATATTGAGTCTTAAATGTAAATTCTCCATCAAATCATGCCTCCCAGAACTCAGAGAATCTTGTGTAAGAAGAGGCACAAAGATTGCAGGAAGGAGAGGCAGTTGAGTACACAAAGGCAACAATGACTTCTGAACACAGATCAATACACATATTAACTGAAATATTGTGGAAAGAATGCACAGGACCTGCAATAATTGGCAGTACATTTGGTTACAACAGTGAGAGAAGAGGTGAATACAAGCCCTATGCCTAGCCCAGAAGCCATCTCTAATTGTTAAGTTCACAAATGCATAACTAGTTTTTTCAAAGAGAGTCTCACTATGGATACTATTTTCAAAGGTAAGCCCTGAGGCCAAAAGTTGATGGTCAACACAAATTCAACAGCATCTTTGGAAGTTCTTAGTTTCATAACGTTTAATCGGGAATTTTCTTACCTTATTCTTTTTCTCTTTCGATTTTTGTGTCTATTTGTTACTTTATTTATTGTGGTACATGTCATTTGCGTATATATTATGGCTTCAATTTTTGTGTTTTTATTTTATTCACGTGTGTGGGAAACAGTGGGCCACTGTAATCTATGCTTCTTGTGTTTTTATTTGTTTCATTTTTTTTTCTTTTCCTACTCTGATGATAGCTTTTGTGTTATTTTCTCATTATTATTTAGATGCCTGCTTGTTTACTAAGGAAACACAGAACAAAATGACCTACATATCTAGTCCTAGGGTGAAGGCAATTTTTTCTTTATCTATGTCTGCTACCTCTAATTGTACTGCCCTAGATAATCTTTCTAGAAAGACACTAAAGCGTTCTCTAGGTCCTTGACTTATCTTGGTATAGGGTTCTATCCTCTCTCCCAATTGATGAAACTTATCCCAAGCATTCAAAGCTGCTGTACTGCACAGAGACAAGATATGTTCATCATAGGCAGCTTGGGTTTCTGGGTCAGCATAGAGACCCTCACCAAGAATTTTATCTTGGGGAGCTTTATAACCTTTCTTTAAGCCCTGAAGTTCAAGAGCTTTTGCTTCCTCTCTCCATAAAGCCCTCCATTCTAAGAGGACTTTTCAAGGATAGCTGATATTAATTGATCCCAATCCTTAGGGGTTACCTTGTTATTCCATGCCCATGATTCTAATTGCTTCACATAAGGTGAGTGCATGCCATAAGAGACTACTGCTTCCTTTATATCTTTTAAATCTTTCATACGTATTGGTTCCCACTGATATGCAAGGACACCTTTTGGGTGTTTTTTCGTTGCTGGTTTTTCATTAATAGATACAGGGAAAGCTCCCCTGACCCTAAATGGTGTGGAAAATTTTAAATCTTTTTCATGCCCTGTTACCTGTAGTTCTTCTTCTGATGTATCAGACTGAAGGTTTTCTAAAGCCTGAAATCTATTCACATTGAACTTCTTGTATCAAATAACTTTCTAGAGACTTCATTGCATCAGTCAGTTTCTTACTTTCTCCAACTACAAATTATTCCATGTTTTTAATCTTCTCATCCTTAGATATTATCTGAATGGCATGTAAACTGCCTTCCAGAAAAAAATGTTCTATCTGCTAGCTTGCCATTATCCTCAGACATGGAAGAGATTCTATCATCTTGTCTTTCTATCTGATGTTCCAGTTTTTTAAACTTATTAGTAGCTTCCTCCGACCAGGAGCGAGGCTGTTTCTGCTAGCATGTTAATGCATTGCATTGTTTCTGTTCTGGTTATTGAGGTATCTGACATGAAAAAAATTCTACCTGTCACCTCTCCAACGCCATCTTCAATATTCTGAACCTTTCTTTCTGTACTTTCAATGCTTTGATTTCTATCATTTTCAACGTTTCGAATCCTTGTTACTAAGTCTCCTATGGTTTGTACAAGTTCCTTATTGTTTGCTGTAATCTCAAACCATTTCTTTAAGAATATCATGTTAATGATGAAACCCATTGCTATTACAAAATAAAAGGACATATTGGTCCAGTCATAAGTTTTGTCTATATATGAAGTAAAATAATTCCTAAAGTCCTGTATTGTAAAATTATCTGCCATAGTTATGAAACAATTGATCTCAGATTTTATATCAGCTTAAACTGCAAAGGATGTTACAATTACCTTAGGTGTCATTCTGCTGTCCTGGAACTTTGATGCTTTTAGTTGTAGATCTCAGCTTGTTGTAATTACACCTGAGGTGTACCACCAAATGGCGCCTAGCTGCCAAGGCCCGTCTGATTCTGGTTCTGCCTGGAAGTGTACCGCCAAATATCGTCTGGCAGCAGAAGATCCTTCTGCTTCCGGTCCCTGTAGAATAGCTCGTAACAAACTATGGCAAACAAAATTTTGTTAAAAGGAGACTTGTGGAATTGCTGGGACCACAAGACTAAGGGCGGGAAAAGGCACAAGCAGGGCAGGTGCCGAGCGGCTCTGCGGGAATGCAAAGTGCAGTGCGGAAATGGGCAAAAAATGAGAAGCGGTGAGTGCCTTCTCAGGTCTGCTTTGGTGGCAAAGATCTCCTTTGCTGTAAGGAAGAGGCAAATGTCCCAAAGCTGTGGTGAGTCCACCTGGTTAAACCCTGCCCATTGGGGAAGGTGGGGCAGGGGAGTGGGGTCTGCCGCCTGGGTGAAACCCAGGTCCTGTGAAAAATCCTAATCCCACTTCTGACACCAGATATTGCAGTTAAATAAGGATAAAGAGAAACAAATAGGCTGAATAGATGTTTATTCAGGGAGATATACCTTACAACCTAGACAGATGAACACCAGGAAATTCTACCCGATGCTATCCTGTCCAAGTCATGCCAGCAAGAGAGCTTTTCCTGGCTCTCTCTCCGATCTCCTTCCTCAGGTCACTTCCGCCCATGGCTCCACCCCCAAATGGGCTTGGTCAGTGCCACAGAAGGACTATCTCACTACATCAGCTGTCTCTATGTGTTTCTGCATCATGGTCTTGTACTCTTCCCCTGCACCTGGATTCTACTTTGACTCAGTGTTTAGGTATGGGTGTTTGCTTCTGTTTCCAACAGATACTAGATGAGGGCTCCATGATGGTGGATATGTTAGTTGTTGATCTCACTATCCATGAAAGGCATTCATGGTAGCCGTTCCAAGGTTGCTCAAATTGTTAGTTGGCAGCAGTCTTGTAGGTCTCTAGACCTTTCTTTAGGTTCAGATTACTTTTTAAACCATTAATGGTTCCCTCGTTTATGTTTCTCTCTCTCTCTCTCTCTCTCTCTCTCTCTCTCTCTCTCTCTCTCTGTGTGTGTGTGTGTGTGTTTGTGTCTTCTGTCTTCTATTCCTATCCTGACTCCATCTTCCTAGTTGCATGTGCTTTCCTCTTCTCCCCTTCTCTTTCTCCTACTTCTCTCTCCATTCACTGCCCCCCAACTTACCATGTGCTCTGGGGGACTTGTCCCTTTCCCCTTCTGTGAGGGACTTTATATGAATCTCTTAGACTATACCTTGTATCCTAGTTCCTCTGGTGGTTTGAATTTTAGCTTGGTGATCCTTTGCTCTTGGTCTAAAATCCATATATGAGCGAGTACATACTATGTACCTCTTTTTGCGACTGGATTACCTCATTCAGGATGGTTTCTTCAAGTGCCATCCACTTGCCTTCTAATTTCAAGATTCCATTTATTTTTCCCTGCGCAGTAGTATTCCATTGTGTAGATGTGCCACATCTTCTTTATCCATTCTTCAATTGAGGGGCATCTAGGTTGCTTCCAGGTTATTGCTATTGCAAATAGTGCTTCTATGAACATAGTTACACAGATGTCTTTGTTGCATGGATGTGGATCATTTGGGTATATGCCTAAGAGGGGGATCTCTGGGGCCTGTGGTAAACTAATTCCCATTTTCCTGAGGAACCGCCATACTGATCTCTAAAATGGCTGTAGGAGTTTGCACTCCCACCAGCAGTAGAAGAGTGTTCCCCTGTCTCCACATCCTCTCCAGGATAAGTTGTCATTGGTGTTTTTAATTTTAGCCATTCTGGCAGGAGAAAGATGGTATCTTAAGGTTGTTTTGATTTGCATTTTCGTGATAGCAAAGGATGTTGAGCACTTTCTTAAGTGTATTTCAGCCTTTTTTATTTCCTCTATTGAGAATTCTCTCTTCAGTTCTGAACCCCATTTATAATAGGGTTATGTTTTGTTGACTAGTTTCTTGAGTTCTTTGTATATTTTGGAAATCAGCCCTTTGTCTGATGTAGGATTGGTGAAAATCTTTTCCCAGTCTGTCAGTTGCCCTTTGGTCTTGTCCATTGCCTTACAGAAGTTTCTAAGTTTGAAGAGGTCCCATTTATTATTTGATAATCTCAGTGAACTCAAAATTTCAGTAGCCCTACTTTATTAAGATAAAAAAGAGGCTGAGAAAGAAATCAGAGAATCATCATCCTTTACAATAGCCACAAACAACATAAAGTTTCTTGGGGTAATGGTTATTAAACACGTAAAAGACTTTTATAATAAGAACTTTGTGGCTCCAAAGAAAGAAATTATAGACGATGCCAGAAAATGGAAAGATCTCCCATGTTCTTGGATAGTTAGGGTAAATATAGTAAAAATGGCAATCTTGCCAAAAGCAATCTACAAATTCTATACTATCCTCATTAAAATCGCACAACAATTCTTCACTGATCTTGAAAGGATAATAATCATCTTTATATGGAAAAACAAAAGACCCAGGATAGCCTAAACAACCCTGTACAATAAAAGAACTTCAGGAGGCATCACCATCCCTGAGTTTAAGCTCCACTACAGAGCTATAATTCTGAAAACATTCTGGTATTGGCACAAAAATAGACAAGTAGACCAATGGAATCTAATTGAAAATCCTGATATTAACCCACACACTTAAGAACACCTGATTTTGACAAAAAGGCTAAAAGAATACAATGGGGCAAGGACAGCATCTTTAACAAATGGTGCTGGCACAATTGGATGATAGTGTGTAGAAGACTGAAGATAGACCCATGTCTGTTGCCATACACAAAACTCAAGTCCAAATGGAACATAGACCTCAACATCAATCCAGCCACACTGAATCTCTTAGAAGACAATATAGGAGGTACCCTTGAACAAATTGGTATAGGAGACCACTTCCTGAACATAACTCCAGGGGCACAGACACTGAGAGGATTGCTTTCTTAAATGGAAAGTACAATGACCTAAGACAATAGAGTAGTATTAAGAGTTTGGAAATACCAGAAATATTTGCTGCAGAGCATTTCACAGGAATGCATTTATACCTAAAATACCATCCATTCATGTTACAGATGACTCTCGTTACCCTGAATCAACAAAAAAGCACATTTACTCCACTCTGTGACTTGGGTACTGGAGAGATTGTAATGGCTCCACATTCCTGAGTAATCATTTTCTGATGGGTTTATTGCCACCTCGGCCTTATCAGGGCATGGCAGTCTTATGGACCCTGATGATAAATTACTCTTGCAAGAGGGATGAGACAGTACCACTTTAACAAGTGCACTAAAGTACTTTTTATACTGGGAGAGTTCAGTGCATTTCCCATTCATCATGCACCCTCCTTGATTTTACACAGATTTTACACTGTTGATTAGCTCATTAGTGAGGTTAATTGGATACATTAACTGGCAGAATTACAGCCCAACTATGAACCAGAGCCTGCCGTGTTATAAATGACAGACAAACCACGGACATGCATGGCCAGCCTGAAGGAAGCTGTACTCTTTGATTAACTTTCATTAGAGTTTAATTCTTTCCTCTTCCCCACTACTGCTATTGACTCCATACAGATGTTTACTATGGACTTGATAACAAACTGGGTAACAGGGATAGACATTTTCAAACCTTCACTCATTTCCTGAGTAATAAGAAGGGGCAATTTGCTAATGTAATTAATAAATGACAAAAGATTATAAGATATAATTATTGTCATAAAGTTCCATAAAATAACCTGTTATGAAAAATTCACATCTTATTGAACCTTGTATTGGTTAGAAATGACAAATTCTCTCACAAGTTACAACTTAAAATAATGTGAACAACATTTAAGAGCAGAATATTCTAGATTCTATTAAAAATGACTAAATACTATTTTCCAGAGATAAGACCAGGAATCCCCCCATTTAATTTTCATCTATTGAATTTGACACTACACTGTATCAATTTACCATTAACGTGGTATATTGCTGAATTGATTCACATTAAAGAGATATAATAACATTTAGAGAAAAAGAATTTTTAGAGAAGATAAAATTTTCTTCATAGAATTTTCTTTTCTATTTCTTTACAGGGTCTAAAGTGTAAGTTGATTGTGTCATGCGATTCCTCTTCTATGGTGCCTTATTTTCTAACCTGATATTTTCTTTGTCCTAAGTTATCTTTTTTATCATTATTAATTATTTTTTAAATTTATTTTACATCCCTATCACAGTTGCCCCTCAATCCTCTCTTCCCATTCCCCAATCCCCAGCCTCAACTCCCCTCCTATTCCCCCTATCTACTCCTTCTGCATTCTACCCTGAATGCTGCAGATTACCTCTGATCTACGAAGTTAAGCTGACTCAGGCCTAGTTAGTATTTGGAGGGGAGTTCTCATAATGAAAACTCTGAAGTCAGTTATATCTGAAACCTAGCTTACATAGTTAGGTGTTACTTGTTGGACAAGTTAGAAGCCTCCGAATTCTCTAGACTTCCACTAATTATCTATGAGTTGTTTTAACATCCATTCATACCTCGGTCCTGCCCCTTGGGCCAAGGGTGTGTCACCCCTCTGAGCATGGCAAGCAGTACCCTATCTCTCTGTATGAAGGTACAAAGGTCTGTTTGTCCAAGTACAAGTACTTCTTTGTTCAGTGTCTCCGAGCAGTAAGCTCATTGTCTCTCTGTCTGTGTTTCTCTTTTTTCTCTCTCCCTCTCTCCTCCCTTCCCCCCAATAAACTTTCCACATAAGTCCTGCCTGATGGCTTATTTATCTCTCACACTCCACAGGACTCACTAAAGGTCCCACTTTGTGCCATATCTATAATAAGTTGGACATGTCATCTCTAATGTGTAAGGCTACTAGAGAGCTTCAGTCACATTTATGGGATTCTATATGCAGATATGTAAGAATCACTCAATTTGGAGAAGGTCATTTGAAAGGAAGGCTTCCTTCACCAATCAGGTGTCCATCTAATCCACAGAGAGCACCTACAAATTTATTGGAAAGATTGAGGAAGCTGGCATGAAAGAATACCTATGGACTGCCTGGCTACAGCAGATCCAGGTGTGCTTGAATCTTTAAGAGAGAAACAGCATGCAATGAATTGTCTGTGGTAAAAATGACCAGTGAATGAAAACACACACACACCAAAAAAACAAAACATAGGATTGCTTAACAAAAGTACATTAATACAAAAAGAAGGAACAAAAAAGAAAATGAAATGACTTTATATAATTTTTCAGACAGACATAAATGAGAAATAGTCAAGGGGATAGCAAGAAAAGAAAGGAAAAACTAGTATTAGTGAACAAAGGAAAGAAAAATTAAGGGAAAATCTATTTTAAATTGATGGAAATAGTTACCCACAAGTTCTGATGGAACAGGGATGTACCCTTCAACAAAGATGAAATCAGATCAGGTTTGCATAAATTCTGATTTCTATAATTTTGTGCTTAATTTCACTCTAGATCACAGTAAACATTTTATTTGTCTAAATAAAGACATGTATCACAAGACTGAAGATTTCTTCTTGAGTTCTAAGCAAGTCTAGGCTCAGTTACTTTCTCCATCACCCTTGTAAGAGTGATGTAAATGTTTAGATGTTATGACTGTGTCTAATTCCTGTGCTTTTAGCAAAGGATTACAGAAAATATAAACTCCAGTCCTGTACATGAGTAACTAATTTTTTTAAAGTTTAGATATTTGCCCTGTAATACTTATCCAGAAAAAATTTCTGTCTACTGTTTGTGGGGTAATTTCTGAAGACCTTTCCTTCTGGGTTACGTAGTTTTGTTATTGTTGTTTTTAAATACATACATGAAGATTTGGAGGCAATTATGTCCAAAAAACAGGATAATGATGTTCTTAGTATTTATGAGCTAAAATTTCCTAGTAAGGCCATTAAAAATCCCCCCCCCAAAGGAGTTTGGTTTTTCCTCCCACCGCCTGGTCTTGTCCTGCCACTGCACCAGCCCCGATTAACACAATGAGACTCTGTATTTGATATAATTCTGTTGCCCTGTTACTAGTTTCTTATCGGCTAGCTCTGTCTTAATTATTAACCCAGTTCTATGCATTTCCACGTGGTCTTACCAGGGAGAGGCGGCTGGCAGTTCTGCCTCCTCCAGACTCTCCATCTTGACCCCTCCTTCCTACTTCCTTTTTCCTCCTTCTCTCCTAGTCCCTCCTATCTCCTTTCCTATTGGGCAACAGTTCTTTATTCATTATCCAGTATGAGAAACATATATATATATATATATATAATGGCATCTTCCATCACCCACCTCTGTCTCTTTTTACTTTGTTTTGAATATGTCCTGTCTGAGAGACAACTTTACCAACTCAGGCTGTTTGGATGTAAACAATGTGAGCAATTTAGGGACAAGCTATTGAAATGGTCTAGCATCTTCACTAACATCACTGTAATTTTTTCTTGATGTCATTGGCGTTACTTAATGTGTTTCTCTTGCTCCCTTTCAGAGAGGGTTTTGTTTTCAGAGCTATTTTGAAAGTGAGCCTCAGAGATTATTTTAATGAGAACACTTGGCTACTGTGCTGACTAGTTTTATTTCAACTTGACAGAGGCTAGAGTTATTTGAGAGGATGGTACTGCAACTGAGAAAATGCTTCCATAAAGTCAAATTGTAGGCAGGCTTATAAAGCATTTTCTTAGTAAGTGATTGAAGTAGGAGAGCACACTCCATTGTGGGCAACACTTCCCTTGTGCTGGTAATCTTGGATTCTTGAAGAAAGTAGGCAGAGAAATCCTTGGGGAACCAGCTAGTAAGCAGCAACCCTCTGTGACCTCAGCATCAGCTCCTGCCTCCAGGTGGTTTCCCTCTTTGAGTTTCTTCAATAATGAATTATGATATGGAAGTATAAATCATATAGATACATCCCTGCCAATATTCTCTGTGTTATGACAGCCAAACAAAGGGTAATCAATTGTGTACAATTCCTCTTCTCATGCTATTTGTGGACATTATGATGAACTTGACTTATTTTTCCTAATGACAGTTATTTGCATGTAAACTTGTGAACATTATCTCTCTGGGTGGTACATTTCAAAACAGCAAAGACACCATCTAATGAAATTAAAATAGTCATATTAACCAATTATAGTTATTCTCATAACATAATACACATGAAAATTACATAGAGAACCCAGAAGAACACAGATTAATATAGACAATGAATACACCTGCTTTCAGTATCATACAAGGAAATCACCAGATCCCCAGGCTTAGAGAAAAATTTTAAAATAAACAGTAGAATAACAATTTTTATATTTTAGATGGGTCAAAAATGACTGGAAATAAGAATCAACAAATGTATATTGCAAAGGGTATTGAAACAGGAAAATGAGATAGTTTGTTGCATATATTGGAGGGTTATTTGGGGCTATGATAAGGAATGAAAATAACTTGAAGAAAAATAGACTAGACACAAATTGAGCAATGTATTGAAATGAAATCATAAAGGAAAACAAGATATATGTGTAAATATGCAAAGTATAGTCAAGAATATTGCTTTAATATTGTTCTGAAAAGCAACTGAGACTCAATAAAGAATGCTAAAAAGAGGGTGAAATGCGCTTAGAATGTAAGGAATCTTACCTTTCTATTTCCCTAGCTAGTTGCTAAGCAGCCTTATTATTGCACTTTTGCCATTGAGGCTCAGACTTCACATCTCTACTTTTGCTGATAAAGCACCAAAAACCCAGGGGATAAAGAAGTAGGGAGGGAATCTCAAGCATCATTGAAGCTTGGGATACAGTTAATTCCTTTCACCTGCCTTAGGGCAAGGAACTTTTGACAAATGCACAGTTTTGTTGTGTCAATGAGGTTTTTTTTTTGTTTTGTTTTGTTTTTTTTTCCTTACTTGCTTTCTTTCACTACAAAGTATCAACACCAAGTTTCTCACATATACTTTATCTCTGAGCCATGTCCACATCCCTTTAAATAACATTTCTCATATGTTTTAAAGAAGTGCAAGTTCCTTGGATTCTTGATTTCTACAGTCATTACCTAGTGGTTTTGGGCTAAATTACAATCTGGGATTAGTCTAAATTAATTATTAGTCAATTATTTATTAGCCTAAATAACTATCACTGATCCTCCTCTTCTAAACACACAAGTGTCCATTCCTCACTGCCAGAAGTTGGAAAGAAAATGTCTCCATAAAGTCAGGGAGTGCATGTGTAACTCAATATTGCCATGTCTCGAGTCAGACTTTCAAATGGGTTCCACTGAAATCAGCATCAAAGTGGAATGCAAACCATCACATTCACTTGAATACCACAATCTAAAGAAAGAATGAGAGCACTGAGCATAACATCTTCAAACTTAAAGTATTCATTCATGAATCATTCATTTCATTTGCTTATTCCATTGGGCATAAACATCTGCAAATTAACCTAAAACAGTAATAAATAGAAACATAGCAAATGGAGTTGCCATTGCTTCTTAATATTTATAAACATAAACATGAACATTTGCATGTCTCTGACAGCAGCAAAATAGATGCTTGCTAATTGCCATTTAGATTCTGAAGCATTTCCTCATTTTGTTTTTTTTTTTTAAGTGAGGTCTTTTGTAGACAGTTCGGACTTCAGCTTACTATATAGTTGAGGATAGGCATGGACTCTTTCTCTTCCTGCCTTCTTCAGCTCTCTAATGCTGGAATTAAAGCCATGTACCACAACTCTTGTTTTAGTTTGTTTAAGCCACTGCCTGTGGAACCCTGGGGCCTTGTACACAGGTAATGTCCTTCAACTGAGTAAGCAGTTGCCAACAAGTCCAGACACAGAGACACTCCATGCTGATAATGAGATTGTGTGGATTTCTTTTTGACTACCGAAAATACTTCTGTTATTGAATAGTTCAGAGTCTGGTTCAGTTAATTGTAGCATAGAGATTCACCAGAATGTAGGAGTGTTTCAGAGAATACACTTAGTAGAGAATATATAAATGCATGCACGATCTTGCTTGTGTTTTCCCTTTATATTGTCTATTTCTAAACTCAGCACAACAATCAAGCTCCAGATGAATAAAAATTAATTTTCCCTGGATGTGCATTCTGAAACATACTGTCAAAGGTATCTCAAGATTAGAACTAAGTGAAAAGGTCCATGCTAAACTCCTGTATTGTGACTATGTTACAATGGATAGTGAGTTGCTACAGTAAAGGCAGTTTACCTTGCTTTGTTCAAACTGCATATTAGTTCTCTCTAGTTTTGGAAAAAGTAAGGTGGATCTAAGAAACAACACACAAGTAAATAGATACACAGATAAGTAGGAGGCAGAAAAATAGATATATGGTAGATAACTAGACCTACAAATAAGTATTTCATTTTTCACATTAAATTTATTTGAAACATAAATGGAAAAAAGACAACATGTAAAGTATTGATGACGTCTTGCATTTAGCACTGCTGTAACTGTCTATGTGTCTGTGAGTCAGCATATATGTGTCCTCACAGTTATCTGAGATGCTGAAGTTAGAACATTAGAGGAGGAAGATAATAATTCAGGCAGTCTTCAAGAGTAAATAGCCATTTGATGTATTTTCCATCTCAATGTTTGCACCTCGAATTCTGAATGTCTCTGTCTTTTATTGCTGGCACATTGCTGCCCCAGATCACAGCGATTCTTGAAAACTGCTCATGAATGAATATATTTTTCCCTACTCCCAGGATAACATCTGTAGGAAAACAACTCGGCAGATATGTTCAGCTATGCAAGCAAATACTCTCTTTTTATCTCCAGAAAGCCATGTGAGGCGATTATGTTGCACCTGCTAAGATGTTATGGGGCATGTCTATGTCTCTTAGGAGGGTGAGATTCTGATGACCCTGATTGTATTGGGAGAGAAAGGGGAGTGATTAGGTGGTTATGATCTGTCATTGAAAGTCAGATTTCTGGCTGAGACTCATTTTCCTACATTTTTTTTTATATAAATGAGAAAAGTGTTATACTTAGACAAATCCTTGAAAGAAAATGACACATACTCATATACAACTAAATGTTCTCTTCCCCACAAGAGATTTATCTCCACAAAATATCCCATCAAGCTTTCCAAATTCTCCACTATCCCTTTTCTGCATTAAACACCTTTTCAGTGTAAAATACCATAATGTGCTGTGCCAATTATACTTGATTTTGTTCTGTCATGTCATTGTGAGAAACACTTTTCCATTAAAACTATAGCTGAGTGTAGCATATTTCAAGCCTTGTCATAACAACTTTGTTACTCCTGTCCATGATTTCAGCCCATCATAGGAATTTATAGCATATTTACATTTGATGATTTTACTCTAATCCTATCATGTGTCTTAGTTTGGATTTCTTTTCCTGTCATGAATGTAGTCTCTTTTTAATGTAAAATTTCTTTCAAATTTGTGTGCTTTTTCTCAACAAATTAGCCTATTCCCTCATGTTCAAATGGGCTTAATTTAGTCCTCTTGTTACTCTACCCTACAAGTCAATGAGTTTGCAGCTGGCTCTTGAGATTCACTCTTCACCTGTCCTTACCATTCCTTTTTAGTAGTAGTGTATTTGCCTTTGTTGGCTGTATCACTTAGTCTTCTTTCCTTTACATCTTGTATTATGTTGCTCTGTAAAAACTTCAAATAAGAAGCTGTTAGCAAATTGACATTCTAGGTTGCCCATCCTTTAGATTCAGAGAATTACAGTGACTATTTCCTTTACTGCAGCCCCAAGCTCCAAACTAACACTACTCTGCTGCTGACCATTCTGCCCTATTCATTCCCAGGAGAGCCAGCATCACCAATCTTGCTTATAGTATAGATGCCTGTTCATCTCCCTCCTGAAAATCCTGTACATATGTCCAAATAGTTATAAAAACATCCTTTGTTAAACTCCAAACTTCTTTTTCACTACATATATTTTTTCCTTGCGAATTGCTGCTACATATATATCCTCTGTCCTATCTCACGTACAAAGGCTTAATGTATATCAAAGGGAAAAACACAATATTCCAGTGAAGAAATAGGCAATAAAATGAAAAAGATAAAGGAGAATTCTAAAATGGAAAATTACAGTAATCTCTGGGGAAACTTGGTAATTAATGGATGGGGCATACCTCCACTATTTCTAAGAACAACATATGAATTTATAATAGCAAAATAAAATCCATATGTAAGAATATCTGTTGAGATGATGATTATGATTTTACTCTGATAATATCATTATTCACAATAACAAAAACAGTGTTCTCAGTCATCTGGCATCCTGCTATTAAACTCCATATTAGAGAATTAAGAGTAGGCTCAAATATCAATAGCTGTTGATTATTGTTGATGAAATGTTGTGCCTCTCATTAACTATATTTGGTGAATTGTGTTTTTGGTAAAGGAACTTTCTCCTAGAAGAGGTCTGTCTTTAGTACTTAATTATGAAGAAATTAAGAATAATGATTTAGAATATTAGTATTAACAAGGAACCAAGAACAGGCTGAAGAGTACTGAGGAACACCTGGAAGAAATTTGATTATAATTATTAATTTGAAATTGAGAGCAAAATATAAGTTAGAATTAGCCTTTATCTTTCTCAATATTATTTTTCCCCAAATAATACTTCCATATTACATAACTGATTCTGTAAGAATTTTCATTCATTGTCTGAACCTAAAAATGTTAAATTAATCTTTTTTACTTGTATATTGTATTAGTCTCAAGCTTCTTCCAGTATGGTTTTAAGATTTTATTGATAACTTCCTTAAATGTCTTTTGGTTTTATGAGATTCTTAGGGTGAAAGTTCTCTGCTAAGGATTGAGTTCTTTTGCTTTTTTATGTCTAGTTTCTTGAGTTCTTTATAAATGTTGAGATTAGCACTCTGTCAGATGAGGAGATGGTGAAGATCTTCTCCCAATCTGTAGGCTGATGAGGATATCAGAAAACAGAAAGATCTCCCATGCTCTTGTATAGGAAGAGTCAACATAATAAAAATGGCAATGCTATCAAAAGCAATCTACAGATTCAATGCAATCCCCACTGAAATCCCAACACAATTCTTCACAAAACTTGAAAGAACAATACTCAAGTTCATATGGAAAAACAAAAAACCCAGAATAGTGAAAACAGTCCTATATAATAGAAGAACTTCCATAGGCATCAGCATTCCTGACTTCAAACTGTACTTTAGAGCTATAGTAATGAAAAGAGCTTGATATGGGTATTAAAAGATAGGTGGATTGATGGAATCAAATCAAAGGCTCTGATATCAATCCATATGTCTATGAACACCCTCACAAGTGATGAGGGGTGGAGTGGAGGTGGGCTAGGGAGAAGGTAAGAAGGGTAGTAGGAGTTAAAAAGGTGGGAAGAGAGGTTTGAGGGAGAACTATGGTTGGAATGTAAAAGAAAAAAAAGATTTTATTGACATTCATTTAATTTTGTATTGTGTGTGTGTGTGTGTGTGTGTGTTGTGTGTATTTGTGTGCACAACATGTACATGAGTGCCTTTGGAATCTAAGAGCAAACATCTAGTCTCCTGGAGCTGAATTTAGAGTCAGTTTTGAGCTGTCTAACATGAGTACTAGGAACCCAACTTAAGTCCTCTGGAAAAGCATCAAGTGTTTTAACCACTGAGTCTTCTTTCCCACCCTTAAATCATCTCTGATGCTTCAATTATTCAGTTATATTTCTACTTTTAGAAATAAATAATAACACCTATAGTTTATATCATGTCTCCGAAAGGAAAATAATTTAAGCAAATAAGAGAAATCATTCATCAGATATAAGTTATATTGCCTCAGAATCTCTTCTTAATTTACAGATAATTTCCATTTTTCAATTTGGCTTATATAATTTTAAGTTTATTTTGTTTTTATTCTGGTTTTACGAAAATAGATTTAAAGGGCATGACTTCTAAATATTCATTATTAACATTTATAAGAATTTTATTTTATTTTGTGTTTGAGTTTATGTCCAAGTTTTCAAGTTGCTTCTTCTACTTCTGAAAGAGTAATATAAACCGGGGAGGTAAAGTGGCTGCGCATGGCCAACACAGTCTACAATAGATACTTCACAAGACCATGTTATGTCTTTTTCACAGGGGTACTGCATCTAGTCTGGGATTCTGCCTGGATAATGTGCTTTTAGCCATTTGTTCCATTCTGGTTGAGGGTGATATCTTTTATTATTATTATTATTATTATTATTACTATTATTATTATTATTATTAGTGCTGTTGTCAAAGTGTTATTTAAATTCAAGTTTTTTTTTTCTTTACTGTTCCATATCAAACCCTATTAACAATATTGGTTCCTACTCTTTTCATTGTTGGCACTGTTAATGTATTACATGCAGCCTTCACTCTCTTCAAGAGTAGAAAAGCATGCAGTTAGTTTACCAAGAGCTTACACCCCAAAGAAATAATATGAAAATATGTATAAATAAAACTCATTAAATACATTAACATTTTTAAGTAAACCTGTCCTCAATGACATAAAAGGCCATAAATATGGGCTTTATATTCCAATGTCTCATATCATTTCTTTTTCTGTGTGGTAGTATGACAAGGGCAACCATGCCAATATGGACCTACTTTAGAAAAGCCATTTAAAAGAACTAATATGAGAAAAATAAATTTGAATTTGCAATCCATTTCAAGTACTATTAAGTAGAATGCCTGTCTTCATATGACTGATGTGCCCTTGGTTAAGATGCTTAACAAAATGTACTACATTCAAAAGGAAAATGTTGATATAAAAGTATTGATCTTACAAGATGTAAGTGGTACACAGAATATTACACAGTGAATTTAATTTCAAAGATTAATTTATGAAAACTAAATAAAATATTTTTCATGTTCTTTCATTTGTAGTATGAGACATTTTTCTAATAGCAATTTCTAACAATATTAAAAACAAAAATACAGACACAAAAATCTAATATGTGATTGAATATACAAAATATGTGAGCATGTTACACAACATTTTTATCTATTCTCTTACATTCATAAACTGACTTAGAAGATGGTGAAAAAAACTTAAAAAATTAAAATCTATATTCACCTGTTTGTGGTAAAGTAATCATGTTATTCAAGCTTTTGTACACTCAAGAGAGGATGATTACCTCCAGTTTCAGGCTGTCCACAGCTACATAGTATATTCCAGGCCAGCTTGTGCTATAGTAAGAGATACTTTCTCAAATCAAAAATTAATGTAACATGAAAATAAACAAATACATGCCTATAGTGATAGTTATCAATTGTGATTCATGACAATATATACATATTGACAATACAATATATGGCAATACTTGGGAATCAGATGGGTCTCTGTGGTGTTGAGGATAATTGCATTTATATAGTGATTTCTAGGTATGTCAGTGCTACACGTTGAAATGAGGTCTATAAAGAAAAACAGAAACAGAACAAAAATTCCATAATATTATATTCAATCTCTTCATTCCAAAGGTCAAAAAGATACAAATTGCAACTCACTTATTAAAAGCCTAATACAGATATTTTTCAGTAAAAAATGACAAGCATATTGTGACACACACTACACTAATAATGATGAATATAGTTTCCCTTATATCCTGTCTTTACTTCAAAATTGAACTGGACCAATTAACCTTGTCAAAAAGTCAGAATTTTAGTTGGTTTCAAACTAAATTTCTTTCTATGCCAATAATCTCATGTCTCTATTTATATCTATAAAATTTTGGACTAAGGAGTGAGCAGACAGACTGTCTCCTTGATAAAACAGCCATTAACTGCTGCAAACTTTCCTGATACTCTGCAATAAGAAAAAACAGCTATGTTTAATTTTAGTATTTCTGTTTGCTTCTGGTAATTATGGATTTGTTTGTATTAAATTTCACAGAGATTATTGAAGTCATTAAAATCATACTGCATTTGACTTACATACTGATTTCTAATGTTTCTCTTATGGGATAGATTCTACATTCCCCATACCTGGCTGCTGGACAGGACATGTGCTTGCCCAGTATTAACAAGAGAATTCAATGGGCAAAGAGCTAGTCATGTGATGTGTTCCTGTAGTCATGATGCTTAAAAAGCTTAATCAGGTTAAGGATAAAGAGGTCAAGGATGACATGCACAACTACCAATATTCCATCTCAAAAAAATTAACATAAACATAATCTACCTAGATATTAACAGAGAACAGGCTCATTCTAATATTTAGATTTCAACAAAGGTACTAGGAAATAAACTGAATTATTATCGGTGAAGGAAAGAAGGTAACTTGAAAGACAAGTGACTGTTATACTTACTAGGAGACTAAAATAAACAGATTCTTCTTAGGAAAGTGTTTCTGACAATCTTAAATACATTTGATATCTTACAAGAAAACAATATTTTAGAAGAAATTAACTTATTAAATCTTTTTGACTTGTAAATGTTGTTCCTCTAAGTTCCATGCTCCATTAAGTCAGAAATTACTTTCATTAACTTCAGAAACTATAATAATTGTAAAAAATCTTGAACGTTTTGTTTGTAGAGGTGCATTTTTGAATCGCGATTAACAGCATTGTTTACCAGCCTACCCTTAGAAAGAAACTGACTAAACCTGAGTCACCTTACCCATGCTTTATACTGGAGCTAGAATTGTAAGAAGAGTGACTTTGTCAGAATAATATGGAGCAGCTATAATTTCAAGATAATTGCACATAATTTATCTTTATCATTTACTTTGTGTTCTTTCATTGATATAAACACCCATAAATTTTCCCCATGTATATATATTCACATTGCCAAGTATAGTTTTTTATGAAAATTATTCAGTTTTAGTTTAAAAATTCCGTACCGACTTGTCAAAATGATGTGATCTGAAGCAAAGTGCGGCCAAAGGCTACAAAGGCCAGAGACGTCAGGCTTCTTGACATGCAGTGTCTTCAGGGTACCATGGATTTATGAGGGCTCAGAGTTAAAACAACTAACTCCCCAAAATCACATGTGATGAAATAAAGAGGAAGGACTAAAAGTCTTGTCCAGTCTGCCAATCTGAAGCCTTCTGAGAAACTAATTTTATAGTCCATTAGTCACAACGTATGAATTAGTATAAATCCTGACCTGGGGCCATCATCCCTTTTAAGCAGAATGGAAAAGAAAAGGTAATGGTTGGAATTTTTGCCTAACAGAGATTTTTTTTTTTTTTTTTACCCTTAGGGACTTGCTATTAATGAGGCTATAATATTCCAGTTGCATTCTTATTGCTGTGCTCTGCATATTTTAAATCATTGGTAATTTGAACAAGAGCGTTTCCTTTTCTTTGTTAATTGATCTGAGGCAGTCCCTTGATTTCGATGGTTGGCAGCATGTAAACAGAATGCATGGGTAGCATGCAAGAAATGGTACATCAGAGATGTGATAGACACACTTCCTCTGTCATTGCTCGGCTCTCTTCACATGTGCCATGCATACCTGATACTGCATAGGAGTTGTGTTTCCTCCAGAGTCAGATGAATAAGAAATGTGATTCATATTGCCATCTTCGAGCACACCTGCTAGACTAGGGCTCCATCTACTATTACTCTCAACAATAACAGAACAGAATTTGCACTTCAAACTGTCTGCCTGGTTTTCTGAACACACACTGTTAAGGCCATCCTTCCTAGTTAAGATTCCCTTCAATGCATATGAGTGTCACTTGTAAACAGTACAATAAGGATAAAGTATAAAAGTTAACTTTCTTCTATAAGGGAAGCATGTTACTTTCTGTCAGACAATTTCCTAGAGTTTTGAGAATATGTGGGTCTCCAGATATCCACAACACCCCTCTATAATATCTCCTTTTTACTCCCCAATCCCTGGGCAATGAAAGCTGCAATCCCTACAAGTAGCTTGTCCATATGGTTTTTTCCTATTGCAGCTTACCTGATTGTGATTGCAGCTTGCTGTAATCACAAGAAGTCTCTAAGTGAGGCAAGAAATTAAAATAGTTGTTCACTGTTACTTTTTAACATTCAGTTGCTAGAGATCTTCTTTACCTTATTTTTTTTAACAATGTCTCATCTCCTATATATTTGTAAATGTGTCTATTGGAAGCTACTGACTTACAAAATTATCATTATGTAGTTATTAGTTTCAAGACTACTACTTAAATACACAGAGCAACTCTGTAGATCTGTCGCATCTAGAAAATCAGGGAAGTCTGCAGCTGCATGAGTCAGCTTGTTTGGTACCTTGATATCAATTGTCATGAACCTAAAATATATCTCTCCCAGCATCTGTGGTGAGAGTCTATTGGAGCAGGGAATTTGATTATCAACAATACTCACAGTGCTACATAATTTAACATAAAGGGCCACGAAGCAAAGTTAGATGAAGTTTAGGAATTGTATTTAGGAAGCAAATATTACATTTTATGTTTCAAGAATGACATAAATCAGGGAGTTTTGATAACTTCAGCTGTGGGAAATTTTGGAACATCAGTTCCCAAAAATGGAACAAAAGATCAGGCAAAATTTTCCTTATTTGAAGTATAACCATGTCTGCAAGGCGATAGGTTGCCCTTGGATTGGTAGGATCCTCAAAGACATTGAGAAATTAAATGTTTTCCTACATAATTACAGTCAAAACACTAGATAATTCTGTTTTTACTCAGATGTGGCTAGAATTAAATTTTTAATTTAAAAATTATATTTGTTTATTTATTTATGTTTATTTGTTTGTCTATGGAATAGACCCAATACCAGGCTCTCAAAAGACATGTGGGAGGTGATATTTTCCTTTCATCTTTATGGGTACAGGGAATTAAACTCAGGTTATCAGGCTTTGTGGCAAGCGCCTTTAATCACTGTGACATCTCACTGTCACTAACCATAATTTTTCAAATGTAATTTTCAAATATATTATAGTGTGCATTGAATCATTAGTAAAGAAATATTTGAGAGGAAACTAAAGTTTATGGACATGATGGTGTCCATAATATAAACAAAAAATATTTTTTCAGGCACATGGATCGCTGGACATTACTATTAAAATAATTTTCTTCATTATTTAGTTGAACTGGCTTATTTATAAATATATAAGCTGTAGGTAAACAGTCTAATTTTAATCAGCATTCCACATAATAACAAAATGTATTACCACACTAGACAGTGTGTTATGAAACTACTGAATCAAGGAATTCTTAAAAGGCCAAGAAGTCCAAATTAATTATAATAAATGGCATGCTGTATATAAATTTGTGTTTCCCAAAGTTATCCTCAGTAACAACAGCATTTATCATTTATGCAGAAATACTTATATTCAAGCATCCTATGGTCAAGACTGCTGAAAAGTACTGGCAGTGTATTGCACTGGAATAAAACATTTGCCCTTTTCTGTATAGGATTATACTATCAAGAGGGATTGCATGATCACAAAGTGCAGATAGCTTCAGGTTTCATAGAGAATTTCAATCCTAGAATGTCCACAAAATAATTCATCACTTTTCTTCTTAAAGCGTAGCCATAACTAGATTTAACCAGTTGAAATTAAGGATAACAGTATTCATCTGCACTTTTAAGCCAAAACATTATAATGCCTTACTTCCTTTATAGAAAAATATATGGAATCAATTTAAGCTTATAAAACTTCCTACTAATTTAAACTTGTGTGCCTTTATCCACCACATATATATATATATATATATATATATATATATATATATATATATGATTTAGGTTTATCTATATAATTTTCTAAAAATTTTATCTCTTCCCAGGCCTGTCTGCTCTGCTGTCTGTCTCTCTCTGCATGTTATGTGTCTCTCTCTTTCTCTCTCTATCTCATGTGGTTGGTGTGTGTGTGCCTATGCACATGTGTAACCTTGTGTCTTTGAGGATGTCAAGATCAACTCATAAAATTCAGTTCTCTCCCTTCACTATATGGATTTAAGGGATTGTGCTCTGAACATTAAGCCTGGCAGCGGGTACATGTTCATACTGACTGTCTCACTAGTCAATCCACATCAATTTAGTGCCTTTGTACACTAGATACTCATACATATATTTCATATTTACACACAAACATGGACACATGAGCACACGCATTTACACATATGCTTGCTATATTTTCACTTATTTTTTTGATCACTCTCTTAGTGTATCTTCTGAATGAAAGATTTCTTTTTGTGGTTTCACTGTTGTCTTGATTACTAGAAAATACTCAAATATGGTATAGGGTATAGAATGGCAAGTAGTTTGTTTTCAGTGTCTCTCTTTATTTCATAAGCAGTCTCTTTCTTCACATTTTGTTCAAATTTTCAGCGACTCCAAATGTCAGCTTGGGTAACTTTCGGTGTTATCATCTCCACTGAAGGTATTTTCTCCATTAGTTCTTGGCAAATTTGTATTCACTATTCACAAGTATGTCTTTCTCTGTGAACTGTTTCTTCCCTACCACACTCAACTTGGCTGCAACTCATCTGTAGAAGAACTGATGGGAGATGTCATTCTGTATATGTTTCTCATACTGGTTAATAATAAAGCACTGTTGGCCAATAGGAAAGGAAGATAGGAGGGACTAGGAGACAAGGAGGAAATAGGAAGTAGGAAGGAGGAGTCAACTAAGAAAAGCATATATGAACTCAGAGAGTGAAGCAGCAAGCAGACGACCTTCAGTGGTCTATACCAGATCGTCTGTGTGTATACTATGGGTTTCAGTTCAATGTTTTTATGGGACTTCTGTGTGTGAAATAGTAGGTCTCAGATTCTTGACCTTCTCTTGAACTCTTTTTCTTCTTTGGTTTGCCTTGTCCAACCTCAGTGCGATTTTGATTTTATCTTATGTCTTAGTTGGAGTTTCAGTTACAGGGAAGACACTTAATTGGGTGCTGCAGTTCAGATATTTAATCTACTATCATATGAGATTTGGCAGCCTGCAGGCAGATATTGTGCTGAAAAAAAGGATCTGAGAGTTCTACATCATCCAGGACACTGAGCATGGCTTGAGCATATATGAGACCTCAAATCCCATATCCACATTGACACATTTCTTCCAACAAGGCTGTACCTACATCAACAAAATCACATCTCCTAATTGTGCCATTCCCTTTGGAGGATATTTTCTTTCAAACCACTACATCTTATTATATTTTATTTTGTGGTCTCTAAGCAGCCTCTTTTATCCTAATGAGAGAGAAAAAGAGTGAATCCCAAAGGGAGGAGACATGTGGTGGAATGGAGAAGAGTAGAAGCAGAGGAAACAGTAATCTAGATATATTGTATGAGAAAAGAATGCATTTTCAATAATGGGGGAAGTAAATAATTAAATTAATGCCAGTCTTCAAAGTGAGTACCAAAGCAACCATGAATTCAAAGCTTCAGAGGAAAGATTATAAATACTCAGCCTTCTCCCAAATATCAGTTGTGACAGATGAGGAAAACGGCACAATGAGATTTAATTTACTGAAAAAACAAAACAAAACTCTATGACATTAAAAAGAATACATAAACCACAAGTCATTCTGATTTCTGTCATTCTCTACTCCAGCAATCTGTTGCAAATATACAATATGTACATTTTCTCCCATAGATTACTCAAGGAAACAAGTGGTTTGCCCTTGGATTTATTTTACTTACATTAAGGACATCTAAACCTATGTCACACAGAAGAAGATGACCTTGGCTTATCCTCCAAAAATTAGCAGTAAAATGAATGAATATAAAATAGTGCACTTATTTTGAAACATGTTCTTATTCATGAAGATAAAAAGGACACATTAACAGTTTGGTAGAAGATATATTCAGCCATCAAGTATACTTTTATGTATCCTTAAACATTCATCTTACAAAAATGAAAGGGAAACTTCCAATCAAAAGGGATCCATCTGAAGTCAGCCCCAGCAGGAGTTGGTAAGTGCTTTGACTGAACAAAGGGCAGTGTACCAAGCAGCTTACATCCCAGCTCTTGTCCACATACAACAGAAATGAACTTTCAGCCGTAATTTCAAACATAATTTATTTCTTTTGTGAAATATTTTCTTCATACAAACTTAAGAAATATAAAAGTCATAACTCCAATGGCCTTAAGGAGATAAGCATATGATAAATTTTTGATCTTTTAATTTTTTTTTTAAGGAAAACTTGTAAGGGACAAATAAAAGTAAAGTGAAAGACGGATTAGATCCTTGTAAATGCCATTCTGTTCTTCTCATATACTCAGCAGTGTGGATGTCAAGATGGAATATATTTTAATGCTAAAGATTAGCATTTCTTTCAAAGTCACCAGTAAGAGTCACCAGACATCTCTGTGGTGTCAGACAGTGACTCCACATATAAGCTCATTAAGTAAACATAGACAGGCAAGGTCTGAGATACTTTCATAAAAGTATAATCTTTACACTTAATAAGGGATTACCCTGCTAATAGATGAAAGTATTATTTCAACCAAAGCTTTATTACAGAGGTTTACAGTATTTTTTTTTTACCCCAAAAGGCATCATGATATTGGGGAAAAAACTTCCATGCTGATGTCACCTTACCATCAAAATATTCCCATCTCTTTGCTGTACCTAAGAAATAACCAATCCTTGAAGGTTGCGGTTTATTTGTTTGGATTTAAGTTAAAAACAGTTGAAGATGTGCCTTGGAATAAAGTAAAACAATGTATTACATTTGAAAATTTTATGATACACACAAGAAAAAAATTATTGCATCAAAATCCTTGGGGGGCAGATGGAGACAATTCCCTGAACAATATAATATGATAGAGGAATGGCAAAATTCACAGAAATGTATATGGTCTAGTTATTAGCATTGTTAGCAGGAAGTTGAACTCATTCTAGTCTGATGACTCCTGTTATTTGCATTGATCTTCTCTAAAATAATACAAGGTCTTTTGCTGATATTGTATTTTCTGAAATATTTACATTAAAGTTTTAAAATATACAGGAAAAGTACATTCCTGATGTAGATTTCACCTGGGCTTATTACCTTGATGCTGTTTGGATTTATTCCTCAGTTTTAAATGTGTGATGCCTTATTGATCCCCATAAAGGTTAAGGATTTCACTAAGAAGATATAAAATAGTTTTTTTTTTTTTTTTCAGGAATTCATTTCTTTTTTTTTTTTTCTATTTTTTAAAATTTATTTATTTTATATAACCAAGTCCATTTAAATGAAAACAAACATTTATAGACAATATTTTGGAAATTGGGCGTCGTTCTCTACAAACTACTTCCTGCTGGTAAGGGGCACTGTCAAGGGGATTCGAAAAAGATGCAGAAATCCTGGCTGTAGTCTGTAAGGCTGCTTTCTCCAGCTGTATTGAATGTAGGATCACCTGGTACTGTTTCAGGCGGTCTGGATTGATCAAACCACATTAGTCTGGAAGGAATCCACATCTTTTCATTTTCTGTGGAAGCAAAAATAGAAATCATTTTCCCCAGTAACCTGTCCTTGAACTTAAATTTTGGAGTCAAAGCATTTTTTATTCAATTTTTTTATTTTACATGTCGATTCCTGTTCCCTCTCCCTCTCTTCTTCCCTCCCTCCCTTCCTTCCTCCCTTCCTCCTTCCCTCCCTTTTACCCTCTCTGCCCTCTCACATGCACTCTAACAAGACTGCTGCCAGCTAACAATCTGAGCTTCGGTGGAAAGGCTACCATAAATGCCCTTCCCAGATAGTGAGATCAACAACTAACTTATCCATGGAGCCCTCAACTAATGTCTGTTGGAAACAGGAGCAAACACCCATACATAAACACTGAGTCGAAGTAGAACCCAGATGCAAATGGAGAGGACAAGACCATGTGGCAGTAACACATACAGACAGCTTACCTAAACAAGTAGGAGCTAACGGGCCACCAGACTGATAGCTAGGAAGCCAGCAGGGGCCTGACTCAGGACCCCCCTGAATATGGGTTTCAGCTAGAAGGACTGAGCAGTCTAAGGGACCTCAGACAGTGGAGCCAGGATGTATCCCTGGTGTACAAAAGGACCTTGCAAACACATCCCCCATGGAGGGATAACTGCCTTAATCTAGAGACAGGAGAGAAGCCCTAGTCCCTACTTCACATGACTTGTCAGATCTACATGACCCCAACTGGATGGCATTCCCCTACATATGGAATTGGGGTGGGGGGACAGGAATTCATTTCCTATCCAAAAAGAATTCAAAAACTTTGAGGCAATGAAATGTACTTCAAATACTCTTCACCACAGAAGAGCATATCAATTAGTTATCCAGTACCAAATGGTCAGCCTTGGGAGAGTCACACACACACACACACACACACACACACACACACACACACACACACACAGAGATACACACATTAGAGATAGTTAATACTATCTCTATAAATACTGTACCTATATCTATACTATATCTATAAAAACTATGTATGTTATATTTACATATTTACATGCTTATATATCAACAATTAAAGAAAAAGTAGTCATGAACTTAAAATAGAGTGACAGTGTTATATGGGAGGGGTTGGATGGGGGAAAGAGAAAGGGAGATTGAGATAATTAAATCATAATCACAAAGTTTTAATGAAACCAAATACAAAAGTAAAGGAATTTAAATGTGCATGTTTCAGATGCCTTTGAAAAAAATAATTAAATACTAAAATATTTCTCACAATTACTTTACCTGGTTTGCAATCATGTCTCCATTAATTTTTTAATAACTTGAATTATGTGAGTTTGTTGTGATTGTCTTTGTGTGTCTGTGTAGGGCGTGGAGAGGGTGTTGTGCTTGTTGGTTTGTTTACATGCAGCAGTTAGAGAATGACTCCAGGAAAAATTTATACACTTCTACATCAAATGAGCAGGCATAAACTAGAAGTTACGGTATTGGTGATTGTTGATAGAAGTTATGGTGAGTAGATGTGAGGTGGAGAATTATCCTTTATTTCACAGTCAGGTCAGTGTGCTATAACCAAATTCTAATTTAGTTCAGGGAAACTGAAGAGGGAATGAGCCTATCACCTTCTTTTCTGTGATACATTTAGTCACATCTCCTTCAAACCCTTTATGCTACGTTCACAACTTGCTATTTTTGTAGTCCCTTTTCTGATATGTAGAGATTATATTGAAAGAGTTCAACGGGGAAGATGAGTTTAGAGATTGAAGAGAGACATACTGATTGATAAAGCCTGCCTTTCCTCCAAGGTGCCCTGTAGTAGAGGAACAAACACATCTTCAGATTTTTCTGATAGAGTTAGATTTTTCCCAGAAGAGCAACCACATCATTCTACTAGCTCCATGGTAGGTATTCTAAGATGGGGAAAGTTGAGCTGGCTAGAGATATCTTTAGTCTGATAAAGGATTTTCATCTGCTGTTTGTTTGTTAGTTTGTTTTGTGTTGTTTTTTTGTTTGTTTTCTGCCACTGGATGCCAAGACAATATGCTTCATTTCTTGTGATTTTCAAAAATTAAATTACAGGCTTGACTTCTGAGAAACTGCTTGCAATTTAGGCCTGTCTTGTATTAGTGTTCATTTAAATTTATTCCTTCTGTAACCACTTATATAATGTGTTGTAGAAAGAGTTTTTTGATGTGACTCTAAACAAGATTACATAAAAGTAGAGGCTTAAGATTAATTCACTTTCTCATAATTACACCTGGCTTAGAAGATGTGGATAGCATAATCCTATTTGAAGACAGTCCATGATTTTATCAATGAAACCAATCCATGATATATTTGAAATATACTTTTTTGGTAAAAATGAAATTAGGCACTATTTTATAATTTGTTACACAGCCTCTGTCCTGCCTTCTTAAAACTCAGGGTAGCATTGCAAAGTGTAGTGACAAATTTCAAACAGAAAATGTTATGAAATCTTACCTGTGGGATAATGATGATTTTTACCTGAAGGCTTATAGCTCTTCTCTGCAATGGGGATGATATTGCACTATTTGAAATGCATGTATATTGAGATGACAAAACATGGCAAAATATTGGTTCCTGAGAGAGTCTCAGTAATTGCTATGACCCCAAAGAAAAAAATATCAGTTGCACCAGACAGCCAAAGAGCAGAAACTGTGCCTCCAAGCAAAAGCCACCCTTTCAGAAGGATGTGAACATTTCTCACTATGCCCCTTCCTATGATCACTGCAGTGGCTCAATCTCACTTCTGTGGTTCTAAATAATGTCAGTCACATCACCCTCATTTAGTTCAAAGAATGGAAGTACAATTAAGCACTGATTGACTGCCTCACTGAGTGTGCAAGAGCAGAGAATAACCTTGTGTTATTCATAATAGATGTAGTAATGTCATGCAGCTAGTGAGACTAGAAACTTAAAAGGGAAAGTAACCTTCTTATTTTATTCAATACAATTTATTTCTTATTGGCATAAGTGACTGAGGAGTATCGAAAGACCATATTGATGCATATTTCTTAACCACAAATTTCCAGTTGTTCCTAAGTTTTGATGCCAAATGAAAACATACAGGTAGTGGATTCATTTTTAATGATCTGCACCTTGACTCAGAATATTCAACATCTTAATAGAAAATGTGCTTCATTATTTTCAAAGAATCAAATGTTTTGTCTCAATATATCCATCTACTATGTTTGTAGAGTGAAATTCTTTCAGGCCATCCTGACATGGAATATACGCTTAGAGAATAAAATGTTGTGGTAGTCTCATTGTTTGTGTGGATAAGTTAAAAAAAAGGTAAAAGTATTTTATCAAATCCTATTCATACTGTGACCTTACTAGACATCAGTGGATACACACACACACACACACACACACACACACACACACACACACACACACACACACTCATAAAAAGTTTAATTTATAATTATGCCCTGTAAGAGATTAATAATCACTAAGTGTACTATTGAGCCACTATAAAAATATGTTGTAAAAAGTCAGGTGAACATGCTCCCTCACAGGAGATCTTACTATGAATTTTTCTTTCTTCTTATGGGAAGCACTAATATTACTTTAGACATATCTAAAAATCACCATCCAATGCTCCTGTTGTTGAGGGCAATTGTTGAATGGATAGATACATTCCAAAACCATGAGTGTTGACTTAGTATTTTATAGAAATTGTAAGTATGTTTAGAAAAGCAGGTCACTGTTACATGAGAGAGGAAAGGATCCATATTATCTTACAGGTTATGATTCGTCATCAAAAGAACAGGACAAGAACTTGAACCTGAATCCACAGAGAAACATGCTTTATGTGTTGATCCCTCTGGTCTACTTGGCTACATTTCCTTATCCCCAAACCTATGTGCCCAATGTGGGAAATGCCCTCTTCTACCAATCAACCATTAAGAAACTGGATGACAGACTTGGTCACATATCAGCCTCAATTGAAGTTTCTTCTTCCCAGGGTTCTTTACTTTGTATCAACTTGAGAATTATAAAAAACGGAGAAGCCATGTATGAGTGCAGTTTTTATGCAAAAATGATGAACCATATCTCAGACAGAACAAATTGTTCTCCAAACTGCCATGTTCTTCAGAACTGTGTTCATTTTAAAATTTTATATTACTTTCATAATTTGTTACTATATTTTTGAAACTTGTTTGACTAAGTCACCTTAAATCATGAAAATCAAAAACATATATAAAAGGAATTATTTTATATTTACACTGGAGTATTCTTTACTCTTTGCTAATTTCATACTAAATATTCTTCTTAGTCACAGCAGAGCAATTCACATCTTTTGCACATATCCATGCATCCTAGTTAGGCATTTTCCCTTCGGGGAACCTAGTATAAGTCTACTCTGCCCATGCCTACCCAGATCATGAGGCATTCTGTTGATTTTCCAACTAAGATCCATTTATCTGTTTTATCCACCAAGATTTTGAATGATTTAATAAGTCTATACTCTTCTTAGACTCTAATTAAATTTTGGCTGTCAGACTTCCCATAGATAAGTGATTTTGTGTTATTTCTATCATCTCACTACAAGACTGGACTCATCTCCAAGTCATACACTGTGTTCATTTATTGCATGTATTTGTAACAAGGACCCATATTATACCAAAGTGGCCAGGAATAGGGTTCTTCAGTGTATAAAAAGATGGAAAATGAAGAGTTTAATTGAATATAAAGTACTGTGTCTACCATATAAAATAAACTATAAAACTAAATAGTATCAGCAACATATGTTGGGATATTATTCAAAAAGGAACTGCCTCAAATCACTGTGTAGACTCCAAGCTGCTCCCATACTTTTTATTCTACCTCTGCATTAAGACAAATCTTTATTATCACATTTGTAGTCATAAGAAATGTGCATTAATAGGAACACAAACAGTATGTCTCCCAAAGATTTTAAAACTTGTATCATCTGAAACACCTAATGTTTATTCATTTAAATAGGCTAGCCTTTAGGGTGATTTATTAATTCATATGCTAATTAAATATAACCTGAGATTTTATTAGCAGTGGGTTGAAAATAGATTGTAGTCACACCAGGTTTTGAATACCAGGTACTAGTTATAATTAGCATGTCTGGGCCACAGTTTTCTTTGTCATGAAATAGAAACACTTTCAAATTATTAATAGTTTTCACTGCAATATTTGATGAACATCATGTTGTTAGTTCCCTTTGAATGCTATCTCAGTGTTGACCACATGCTCACTGGCCTGGTATTCCAATAATATTTATGTAGCTATCCCTGCTTTTAGAATAATCCTGTATGCCATGGAGGAGTTTGCAAATGCAAAAATATATAGGAACATACCTCACAATGTATGATCTGCTTGGCTCACTTCTGGTAGTTCCTTTACTGTTTATCTCCTCTGTGTATGCCACCCCAATCAAATTCCACAATTGGGCCTTACTAATGTTCTCTCTGGGCCATAGCAGAGAAATGCAACATCATTTCTCTTGTAACTGAAATTGGTCAGGAACAATTTAATGAACTCTTTAATATTAGCTGTGCCTAGTTTCAGGCTGTGGGTCTATATCTGCTTACATCAATTGCTGTATGAAGCCTCTGATAACAATTGGGCTAGGCACCAATGTTTGTGTATAGGGTAATATCATTAGACATCATTACACTGAATTGTGATTATTATTATTTAGCTGTGGGTCCTGGTTCTCCAGGCAGTGGGAGTAGCAAGATTACTCTCCTTGTAGGGGTCTTAGGCTAGACAGGCCATTGGTTGGGCCTCAATCTCTAGGCCACTCTAATCAGGCAGTCCCAACTATGTGTGGAAGGTTATGTGACTAGATTGTTGTCTCACTAGCTCTATTTGAAGACTTGTCTGGTCAAAGGAGATGACCAGCTCAGACTACTCATCTACTATTGCTAGGAGTCTTAGCTAGGGTCATTTTTATATATTCCTAGGAGATTCCCTTAAGTCAAGTTTTTACCTGACCCCGAAATCCACCCCCCTTTCCACTAGTCTTTTTTAGTTCTCTCCTCTCTTTCTTCACCAGCTTGATCTCTCATGTTCCCTCCCATCTGCCCGAAGTCCACCCATGAAATATCTTCTATTTCTCCTTTCCATGGAGATCTGGGTATTTGCTCTTGTGTCCTCCTTCCTACCTAGTTTCTTTGTGACCATGAATTGTAGCATAGTTAACCTATATTTTGCAGAAAATATCAACTTATGAGTGAGTACCTGCCATGATTGTCTTTCTGAGTCTGGGTCACCTCCCTCAATATTATTTGTTATCTAGTTCCTTCCATTAGACTTCAAATTTCACGACGCCATTCTTTAATAGCTGAATAATAAAAATGTCATTTTGTAAATGTATCACATTTTATTTATCCATTCTTCACTTGAGGAATATCTAGGTTGCTACAACATTCTGGATATTACAAATAAAACTACAATGAACATAGTTGAGCATGTACAATCAGAAAGGAGTAAGTCAAAGTATTATTATTCCAAGATAATATATTGTATATTTAAGCAACCACAAAACTTTTCCTATAGTATTCCTTTGGCTGATAAATACCATTAGTCAAGTGGTTGGATACAAGATTAACTAAAAATGTAAGAATCCCTCCTGCATAAAATAACAAATGAGCTGAGAAAAAAATAAGGGAATCAACAATCTTCATTATAGCTCAAATAAAATAAAATATCTTGTTGTAACTCTAACCAAGCAAGTGAAAGACATGTATGAACAGAATTTCAAATCTTTGAAGAAAGAAATCAGAGACAATATCAGAAGATGGAAAGGTCTCTGATGCTCATGGATTGGTAAGATTACCAAATTAAAATGCCCACCTTACTAAAAGCAATATTTATAGTATAGATTTATTTCAGTCCTTATTAAATTCCCAAGACTATTCTTTACAGACCTTGAAAGAACAATACTCAAGTTCAAATGGAAAAACAAAAAATCTAAGAGAGCCAAAACAGTCCTGCACAATAAGAGAGCTTATGGGGGTAGCATTATCCACGATTTCAGGTCTATCACAGAACTACAGTATTAAAATTGCAAGTTATTGGCAGAAATATAGACAGGTGGATCAATGAAATAGAATCAAAGATTCACACATAAACTCACACACCACAGACACATGATTTTGATGATAAAGCCAAACTTATACAATGGAAAAAATAATCTTCAAGGAATGGTTCTAGCATAATTTGGTGTCAGCAAGTAAAAACTTCAAATATATCCTATCTACTACCCAGGACAAAAATCACTTTCCAAGTAGATCATAGAACTCAGCATATATCCAGATATGCTGAACCTGATAGAAGAAAAATTGGCCAATATTGGAACAGCAGACCACTTCTTGAACAGGTCAACAATAGTACAGACTAAGATCAACACTTAATATATGGGACCTGATGAAACTGAAAATTTTTCATAAGAAAAAAGGACACCTTCACTAGAAACAAACAACAGTCTGTAGAATCATAAAAGAACTTCACCAACCCCACATATGAGAAAGGGCTGGTATCCAATATATATAAAGAACTAAAGAACTAGACATCAACAAATCAAATAATCCAATTAAAAATGGGGTACAGATCTAAACAGATAATTCTCAACAGAAGATTCTGAAATGGAAACGTTCAATAGCCCTAGCCATCAGGGAAATGTTAGTCAGAATGGTTCTGAGATCTAGCTTACACCTGTCAGAATTGCTAAGGTAAAAAAATTACAAGTGACAGTTTATGCTGGAAAGGATATGCAGCAAGAGGAAGACTCCATTGTTGGTAGGAGTGCAAACTTGTACAACTTTGGAAATAAACACAAGGGTTTCTCAACAAACATAGGATCAGTCTACCAGAAGACCCATCTATATCACTCTTGGGCACATAACTAAAGGACTTTTAAATATATAATTGGCAATTTTACACTTGTGAGGATGGCTGTTGACTGTTGAAAATCTAATTTTAGTCTAAGCAGCATTTGGCTCAGTAGATACAGGACTGTACATACAAGTATGTATATCTGAATCCAGATGCTCAGAACTCATGGAAATTGTCTGTGGTGGCATGAATCTGTAATGTTATGTGGCATTAGTTAGAACATATAGTCATTTAACTTTCTATGCATAATAGAATCATAGTTTATGTGAAGGATTTGCAAATCTCCACCATTTATAAATTCGTGCTGAATACTATTATACTTAAAATTTTAACTGTTATCAGGAGAAGCAGATAAAAGCAATAACACAGAGAACAATCTCACAATTGTCCTAGCTTCAAACAAAACGTTTTTACCTTCACAGTTACATAACAAAGTCTATAGTGTAAGACCTCATTTAGAGAATGTTACCATTCTATTGGTTTAAGAATGCATAGCATCAACAAATAATAATGACAAAGTAACTAATAAATATGCATATTTCTGTAGTCCCAGCATCAAAAGGCAGAGGCAGGCACATCTCTGAGTTCCAGGTCAGCCTGACCAAAAAAGCAAGTTCAGTTATAGGACAGACAGGGCTGTTACACAGAGAAGCCCTGTCTCAAAAAATCAATCAATAAATACACAAATAAGCACCTTTCTACAATGATATCCAGTCCTTATCCCTGAAATATATGAATATTACTCTTTTAGGGAAAAAATGATGTAGATACAATTACATAAAGGATCTTGGAAAGGGCAGGCTATCCTAGATTTTCCCAACATATACATACTTACAAAAGGAATGCAAAAATGCTGAACTGTGAGAACAGGGTGACTTAGGAATGGAACAGAAAAAAAAAACATGAAGATTCATATCTTAAAATCTTGTATGCTGTAAAGGAGCAGATTTGATTTTCAGGTGTTGTATATAGTTAGTTGGAAGAGGAAGAGAGCAAATTAAGTCCACTGGGAAGTTATGATGATATTGTGGCATTGGCTGAGCAATAGATACTGCTCTTCTCTTGAAATCCTTCCTGATCTGAACATATTTTTACAGCAAGCATTAGAAAGTTAATTAGATACTGGTCATGACCACTAGCGAAATCCAACACTATTCAATTTTCAAAGGGGAAAATTAAGTCCTAGAGAATTATAGAATTAATCAAAGATACAAAATCCATTAGCTGGTATTGAAATTTCATCAAAATTTTGGTATTTAGGTCTTGGAGTTTTGGTTAATATTTATGTAAATGTATGCATTGCAAGTATTGTTAGCAATGATTTTAATGAAAATTCACTGAGGAGAAAATATAAAAAGATTTTTCCTCCTAACTAGGTAAATTTTTGTCTGTATCATGTTGCTTATTTTTTCGCTTGAAATTTAGTCTGTTAAAACAGGTAATTTAAATAGAGAACTGCATTTTAAATGGACAATGTTAACAGAGCCTTGAATTCTTGGATTTCTGAAGTTAGAGTGGTAGAAAATATCTTTGGCCAATAATGTGATGATATGCTGATAGTAAACCACAGGAAATTATAAGGAGAAGGAAAAAGGCCTAATTTGAAATTTCTAGTAGACAAAATCAGTAGCAACTTAAAAAGCAGGGTAGAAATTATTGTTCGGACTTATTGTCATCTCAGACATAGACACACAAACAAATAAAAACTTAGGTACTAGTATCATGTTCAAATATCATTTGTTTTGTGAAATGCTGAATATTAATCTTACTTGTGGTGAAAAAAGAAATCCAGAATTCTTTGTTCAGCTTGCAATTTGGTCTTCAACTAACAGTCATGATTCTGAACCAACATTGTTCTCAGTTTTTTTCTCAGGCCCAATTTTTGTGTAGTAGAATATTTGCTTATTTATGTAATGATGTGTTACAAATGATTGTTTAACTATGTAGAGGTGTGTTTCATTTGCTTATGGTACATTTATTGGACTAGGCAAAATGTGTTGCTAGAGCTACATGTACAAGAAAGATGACAATATACCAAACCAGACTCCCTGAATGTGGATGTTAGTCTATGGGTTCTCTGATAGTGGATCAATATTTATCCCTAGTATACGAATGGAGTTTGGGAGCCCATTCCATATAGAGGGAGGGATACTCTCACAGCCTAGATTCATGGGGGAGGGACTGGACCCTCCTCCAAATGATATTACAGACTTTGAAGACTCTCCATAGAAGGCCTAACCCTCTCTGGGGGGAAAAAGGGGATAGGTTGGGGGTTGGGAGGAGGTGGGGTGAGGGAACTGGGATTGATATGTAAAACAAGCCTGTTTCAAATTTAAATTTAAAAAATATTTCAAATAAATAAATAAGTGAAGCCAATGTTCATGAAAAATTATATCCTTTGAACACATTTCTCCAGGATCTAATTTGATTAAATTTCTCAATTTCTCAACTAGTTTTGTTTCTGAGTTTATATCATCTCTCAAAAATGGCATCAAAATTATTATTTCATCACTAGGTTAATCCACTGCTGAGTTGGGCCAGAGACCTTAGGATAGGCTCCTCTAAAGCTCATGAATGGGAAATACAGGCATTTCATGTATAGAGCTGTCATAATCAAAGCAGTAATATAGTACCTGCTCATTGAGTAAATTAAAGACCTTCTCCAAGAGGTATTAATTGAAGATACATGAATGAAGTGCTTTGATGATAAACAATTTTCAAGTGTTCTTTTTTGCAACAAGCTTGTTTTTCATATCAATCCCAGTTTTCTCACCCTCCCCATTTTCCCCTGTCCCCCTCCCTATCACCATCCCATCCCCTTTCTCCCCCCAGGGATGATGAGGCCTTCCATGGGGATCTTCAAAGTCTGTCATATCATTTAGAGCAGGGCCTAGACCCTTCCCCCATATGACTAGGCTGAGGAAATGTGGAATGAGCTCCCTAAGTCCATTTTTATACTAGGAATAAATACTGATTCACTACTAGAGGGCCCATAGACTACCCGGTCCTCTTAACTAATACCCAAGTTCAGGGGTTCTAGTTTGGTTCTATGCTGGTTTCCCATATATCAGGCTGGGGTCCATGAGCTCCACGTTGTTCAGGTTAGCTGTTTCTGTTGGTTTCTCCAGCCTGGTCTTGACCCTTTTGCTTATCACTCTTCCCTCCCTGCAACTGGATTCCAGGAGTTTGGCTCAGTGTTTAGTTGTGGGTGTCTACTTCTGCTTCCATAAGCTGCTGGATGGAGGATGTAGGATGGCATGTAAAGGAGTCATCAATCTCTTTATTAGGGAAGAACATTTATGATACCCTTTTACTAATGATTATATTGTTTGTTGGGGTCATCCTTGTAGATTTCTGGACATTTCCTTAGTCCCTGATTTCTCTCTATACCTATAAAGGTTCTCTCTATTATGGTATCTCTTTTCTTGCTCTCCTCTGTTCCTTCCTGACTCAATTTTTCTGCTCCCTCATGCCCTACCCTCCCCTTCTCTTCTCCCTTGCTCTTTCTCCTAACTCCCTTTCCCATCACCACATGGTCACATGAAGACAAAACAAACAAACAAACAAAAAAAGAAATACATTGAAAGCAAAGGGGCTTGCTGTCATGTAGAATAATGAATAATGAGGGAATATTAGTTTTAAATTTATGAGTGTGGAGTGGATCCTCTATGATAATCATCTTTCTTTCTTAAAATGAGACTATGTTCCAGTTGAAGGGTGCTTGCCTAACATGCACAGAAATCTAGATTCAGTGCCCAGCATGGCATAGATGAGTCACACTGTTTATTCTTGTAATTTCAGAACTGACCATGTGAAGACATGATGATCAAAAGTTCAAGATCATCTTTGGCTACATAAATAATTTTAGGCTAGTCTGAAAATGAAAAGGAATAAGAAGAGGAGGAGAAAATAATTTAGTAAGCACAGTCATCTGTAGAGTTTTCACAAATTGTTATTACTATTTATTACTATTAAATGGTTGAACAAATATATTGTGTAACTAAATTTAACGCATTTTCTTATTTTTACAATAGATCTATAAATTTTTGTTTTCATTTGGTTTTCAATTAACCCTCCTTTTTTAAACAGTGTGTAAGAATGATAGAGGTTCATGTTAATTTGAACTATTAAAAAGAGAGATTTTCAATTGTTATCCTGGAACTCAGTCCACATGTGGTTAAAGCTGTTTAAAAATTTATGTCCAAGAAGTTCAGGTGAAATATTAGTGACTGAATAGTTCCAAAATGTCCATAGAACCACAGGTAAACAAGAGAAGTTATATGGAGGTTGTAGTTGGAGATCAGAATCAATCTACCACAAGACCTGATAATCTCACACAAATGTTCCACATCCATGCAACAAAGACTTCTGTGCAACTATGTTCATAGCAGCATTATTTGTAATAGCAAAAACCTGGAAGCAACCTAGATGTCCTTCAACCGAAGAATGGATAAAGAAGATGTGGCACATTTACACAACAGAATACTACTCTGAGGAAACCCCCCCCCAAAAAAAACCAAAACAAAAAAAAAAAAAAAACAAACAAACAAAAAAAAAAAACAATGGAATCTTGAAATTCACATGCAAGTGGATGGAACCTGAAGAAACCATCCTGAATGAGGTAACCCAGCCACAAAAAGAGGAACATGGTATGTACTCACTCATATATGGATTTTAGACATAGATCAAGGATCACCAGCCAGAGAAACTAGGGTACAAGAAGAATTCTAAGAGATTCATATAAAGTCCCTCACAGAAGGGGAAAGGAACATAGATCAAGGATTCACTTTGCCAGAGAAACCAGGGTACAAGGAGAATTCTAAGAGATTCATATAAAGTCCCTCACAGAAAGGGAAAGGAACAAGATCTCCCGAGCATATTGGGAGGGGGGGGGCAAGTGAATGGAGAGGGAGCTGGGGGAAAAAGAAGGTGAGGAGAAGAAAGTGGGATGAGGAAGACTGAGTCAGGGGATAAAGAGACCAGAGAGAGAGAGAGAGAGAGAGAAAGAGAGAGACAGGGACAGAGACAGAGACACAGAGAGAGACAGAGAGAGAGACCATAAGAAATGGATCAATTATAGGTTTGAAGATAAACCTGACTCTAGATTAATGTCCAGAGACATACAAGACTGACCCGCAACTAACATTTTGAGCAACAGGGGAAATGCTAGCATAAATGCCCTTTCATGATAATGAGATTGATGACTAACTTATCCACAGAAGCAAACACCCACAGCTAAACACTGAGCCAAACTCTTGGAATTCAGATGCAGAGAGGGAGGTCAAGACCAGGCTACAGAAACACATATAGACAGCTGACCTGAACAAGGAGGAGCTAATGGGCCCCGAGACTGATACCTGGTACCAGCATTGGGCCGATTCAGACCCCCTGAATATGGGTCTCAATTAGAAGACCTAGGCAGTCTAAGGGACCTCTGACAATGGAACCAGGATGTATCCCTGGTGCACAAAATCTCTTGGAGTACATTCCCCATAGAGGGATACTCCCTTAACAAAGAGGCAGGAGGGAGGGCCTAGACCCTACTCCAAATGACTTGACAGATATTGATGACCCCTCCTGGAAGAATCACCCTCTCTGTGGAGTTGGGGGGGTGGGATAGAAGGGTGGTCGGGGGTCATGGGAAGGAGGGAGTAAGGGAAGGAAGGAAGGAGGGAGACGGAACAGTGATTGGTATGTAAAATAAGAAAAATAAATAAATAAAATATATAGAAGTATTCTCTGAGTATTAAGTACATTTATGGCTTTATCAATTTTGGCACAAAGTCCACCTTATAGTTGCTGATTATGTCCAGTCATCAAGAAGTTAAACTAAGTGAATAAATAATAATACTTTTATATTTACAAACATTTGTAGACAATATTTGGGAATTGGGCGTCGTTCTTTCCAAACTACTTCCTTCTGGTAAGGGGTGCTGTCATGGGGGATTCCAAGAAGATGCAATGTTGTTTTATGAACCTTAGTAAAAGCATGTTAAAAACAAGTTGCTCAATAAAGAAAACATGAAGAATGAATAATAATAAATTTTTAGGGAGAGCTAATTCTTATGATCCAGACAGTATATTTGACACATTCCTTATACAATTGAGGAATTGTATTGAAATACATATTGAATCGATACAGTTTTTTTATTTATAGTCTTGACAACTAAGACAATGTCCACTTGGAAACTCGACTTAGACATGTGCTTGGAAGTGCCTAGTTCACAAAACAGGCAAACAAAAAGTTCAAAATTATTTCAGCAATCTATGTATGTTTAAGCAAGTGATCGTGACTGGTTGAACTATTAATGCAGATGCTACAGTTATCCATGTTTGTGCTCAGCATGTACAACAATACTACAACTACAGGTGTCAACCTTGAATGTATAAATGATAACAATCTGCCAGACAAAAAGAGGATTCATGAGTAATTTTTTCCTGGGCCACATGAGTCAGATTTAACTAAATGGATTATCTAGTAAGTGTGGTAAATATTTGACAAATGGCAGGAGTATAGACTCAAAAATTAGCATTAGCACAAAGAACATCAGAATGTATACATAAAACATTTGAGAAAATACCAGGAAAAACTGAAGGAGCCTAATGCCAAAAAAAAAAAAAAAAAAAAAAAAAAAAAAAAACCAAATAAAAAATAAAATAAAATAAAAAATGCAGTAATCACAAGTAAGTTTGTTGAAAGAATATCCAATTCAATTATCCAATTATTCATTACGAAGAAAGTTATGAAGGTGCAGAACTCTGAAAGGTAAGTGTACGAAAGGGTTTGAATACAAAGCACATAGTATAATGTATAAAAGATAGAAGACTCTACAGGACTCCTAAAGATTAGAGTTGGCTATACTTTATGTCAGTGACCAGAGAAACAGAGCTCAGTGTTGTCTTTGATTAATATGTGCCTTAGGTTTTATAGCTAAAAACTCCCTATCCTGTTCTAGTAAAGGCATAGTAAAAAAAAAAAAAGCAATCTTTTATATCAATCACTATAATAGAGCATCCTTTATACCTTTAGGTATAAAGAAGGCAAGGGAATTCCAGGCAGTGAAGAGCCTATTTGCTAAATCACCTTATTCATGGCTCTTAGTTCTATTAACATTTTCCATTATCAAGATAGTTTTTTGAAAGGACAAATATAGGAAATTTCCATGGACTGGTTGATTTTTCAATATGTTGACCATTTAGCTGCTTCTGCACCAACTACTATAATGGCTGTAATTTTCCTGATGGCAAAAACCACTTTTTGACCAAAACAGGTTTGACAGTTAACCATTCTAATGATAGGGCTGTTGATACCCTGAAAAGATCATCAGCTCTTGTGACCTGCTTATGGACATCCTGAAGAGTGTGAAACCCTTTTTGATACCTTTTAATATTTCTCTCAGAGCATACTTTATTTTACAATTGCTTTCTAAACTTTCCATTGTTACAGCTAATCAAATCCCCATAATTTTATTGGTAAGTTGGTCACATATAGTTTTAGTTTTCTTACCTGTCATTGTGGACCTATAAACTCCACCTGTGAGAATCTGAATACATTTGGTTCACATAAGCTCATAGGAAGTGGCAATATTAGGAGGTGTAACCTTGTTGGAGGAATTGTGCTCTTGTTTAAGGAGGCTGGATGATACACCCCTTTAATGCAGATCTTGACGCTGGAGTGTACACCTTTAATCTGTGCCATACTTTATGTTTGAAGAGGGTCACTGAGGGGGTGAACTCTGAGGTCTTTATCTCAAGCTCCACTTGGTATGATAGTCAGTTGATTTCCTGTTTCCAGCAAAGTATAGCAGTGTCAGTTCCAGCACCACATATGACTGCATGCCACCATGTGCCCTGCCATGATGATAATTGACTTAACAGTTTAAATTGTTGGCAAGGCCCTTCAATTAAATAAGAGTGGCCATGGTCATGGTATCTGTTTTCAGCAGTAGTAAACCATAATTAAGTCATAATCCATCTTGCATTTTGTTTTAGCTGAGATAAAGTTCTAAACCCAAGATGTTGACTATTTACCTCCTTAATAAGTCAATATGGATGCCATGTTTTGGGTGAAATTATTGTTATCTTTACATCTGTCTGTCAAACCTTCAATTTCTATTTCATTAACAAGTCCTTTTAGCTTTGGATTTTGATCATTCATAGCAGTTTACCAAAATACATGTTTTCTGATCTCTCCTGAACCCTTTATCTTATTTATAGATGTTGTAAAATATCTTTGGGTAACTCTAATCAAACAAGTAAAAGACCTGTATGACAAGAAATTTTAGTCTTTAAAGAAAGAAATTAAAGAAGATTCCAGAAAATGGAAGATCCTCCATGCTCTTGGATAAGTATGACCAGCATAGTAAAAATGTCAATCTTACCCAAAGCAATCTATAGATTTAATGTAATCTCCATCAAAATCCCAGCACTATTCTTCAAATACCTTAAAAAAAATAATACTCAACTTTACTAGAAAAACAAACAAAGAAAAATCTAAAACACAAATAAACAAACAAAGACTGTATAGCCAAAACAACCCTCAATAACTTTCAGAGGCATCACTATCCCTGACTATAGAGCTATAGTAATGAAAACAGCTTGGCACTGGCACAATTGACAGACCAATGGACTATAATTGAAGACTTGGATATTAATTCACACACTTATGAACACTTGGATTTTGGCAAAGAGACCAAAATTACACAATGGAAAAAGAATGCATCTTCAACACATGGTCCTGGCACAGCTGGATGCTGATATGTAGAAGATTGCAGATAGATCCATATCTATCTTGATGCACAAAAGTTAAGTTCAAATGATTAAAGTCCTCAATATAAATCCAGTCACACTGAACCTCTTAGAAGAGAAAGTGGGAAGTACCTTTGAATGAATTGTTACAGTATATATAATAAAAAAATCAGGAGTGAACAACTGAGAAAAAGACTTGATCATTCCAAGGAAAGCAGAGAGTTCATTGGCTGATCCTTTCTCCATGTTTGTTTGTTTGTTTGTTTGTTTGTTTTTTCTGATCCAGCATCCTTAGAAAGACCCAATAAATCCTGTCAGCTCTTTCTTTCTTTCTTTCTTTCTTTCTTTCTTTCTTTTTTTTTTTTTTTTTTGTCTTTCCAGATGACATCCCAAATCCTCCAAGAACTCTATGGCTAATCCCAGTCAGCCAAGCACTGACTCTGTCCTTTGATTTAAAGTGGCTTTTATTTGCACAGTGGATTTACTGTATTAGCAATTCTGCAACAACAAAGAGCCATTTTCAAGTTAAGTATCAAATAACTTGAAACAACTGGGACCTGTTAATTCTAAAGTCCACTAAGTACCAAAGGAAAGGGAAAATTGGAGAAATTGGTTCTACCTATACAAATATAGAAAAGACTAAAACCACTAATAAAACAGACATAACGTTGCATAGAGGAAAAAATATACTGCTTTTCTACAAGGGACCATTGACTTCTAGCTACTGCCTTTCTTTGGTATCTAGAATACATGGTTACTGAGGTAATCAATTTTGATCTCATCCTAAAGTAGATAGCCATCTTGGAAGATGAACAATGTGCTTATTTTGGGGGGCTGTGGCAAATGGCCATGCCTATTGCACATTTTGAACACCAGGAATCCCTGTTCTTATAGACAGTAGTACCATCCTGATTTTTTTTTCCATGCATTTAGATAATCTGAAAGCCCTGGCTTGTTGGATCACTCTTTGGAAACTTTGCCAGATTACCATAATGTTAAACTTCAGATCAAAAGAGACTTCAGGGCTATTATGATATAGGGTGAAACTCTCCATTGTAGACTAGATTTTAATGGACTCCTTCTGTTAAATTAATTGGAACACAGCTGTTGAAAAGGATAGTGTCATACAGGAGGCTCTTTCTTTTCTGTTTGTTTATATATCAGTAACACATGATTTCACATTGTTCCCTAATGGATCGTTTACCAAAACAATGAGTATTTTATTTTCTAAAATGGCGATGTGAAACAGACCAAAACAAAATTTTCCATGTAGCTCTAACCTTGAGAACTTTGTGTAGAGAAAGAGGTGAGAGAGTGTGAAGTGGAAAATACGGGTGATATTTGTAAACACAATTCTCCTCTAAAATGAATTTCAAGTATTTGTCATAGAGTCATAATTACAAATTATGTAGCACCTGGCTGTCTTTAGTAACTATTTTTGCTTTGCTAAGAAATTTCAAGGAAATAAAATCCTAGTGAATATATGAGGTGTTACCTTTGACTAGTGGTGTCACATGACTTGAGTGCATACAGCTTAAAGAAACATCTTTTTTTCAAGACAGGGTTCTCTGTGTAGCTTTGGCTGGACTAGAACTCATTGCATAGACAAGGATTGCCTTGCACTATTAGAGGTACTCCTGACACTTGTCTATTGAGTGATGGGGGAAAAGTCATGTGACACCACTTTCTAGCCAAATAAAGGTGTTGTACTATTAATAATTTTCATGAATTATTCATAATATCTCACAGTACAGATAACCAGAAATTATTCTTCCACTTGATTGAAATTTGGTTTATGGAATAGCTCAGTGGTAAAGCTACTTGCATGAAAATTCCTGGAATCAATCTCTTGAACATATCAAGGAAGAAAAGTATAAATCTACAAAGTCTAATGCATATACCATATACTTACCAAGTACCAGAAGATACAGCTATATAGTGTTGACTCATCTACAGACTGACATTGAATTTTTCTTGTCTTCAATTCTTATTCAAGAAAAACATCTTTGTTTTGAGATATTAAAGAGAAAACTGCATTTTCTTTCATATTCAACATAATAAAAATTGTTATAAGCCAAGGTTTATTAACAATATTTTTGTTAAAAACTTTGTTTGAGATTAATACAGAAGGCTTAGAGCCAGAAAGGAAATTTTGATGAAGACATTATGGGAGTATTTATCACAGCCTCTGGCCCACTCAGTTCCACTGTACAGTATGTAAATACTTGTGAAGGTACTTCAATGATATTTGATCTACTAGATTCAATATTTTAAAACCATTCATAATAGGAGTATTGTTAGGGCAATTTTTGATTGTCATGTTGCAGAATATGATTTGATGTTTATTTTCAAATAAAGGATTTCTGTGACATGACTTCATAGAAATAGCACAAAAATAACACAAAAGCAAGGTAAAAGTTTAATGTATTCAGATATCTTCCCTATTGCATTACTGAGAACTTTAACTCAAACAATCAGCTTTTTCTCCAACATCTGAAACAATTCATTCACATTATACGACAATGTAAATTCCACCACATGCCAGTTATTTCTCAAAGTTTAATTCAACTGACAAAGATGACAGGCATCAAGAGTTTTGAAGTGATAAATGGATAGTGATTATATAAATGACATTCAATTATGATCTTAGATTAGAAATTATACAAGAAAGGAAGGAAATATAGTAGAAAGCACTGTTTCATATTTTGGAATCTTAATCCCTAGGGACCCTGCAACAACAAAAGCCATAGCAAACTTTTATTAAGTCCACAAGTTGTTTTTGACCTCATTAATGAAGTCAGCTGATGGGTTTCTGAAAGAGTTTGAATGCAAATGTAGCAGAAATAAAAATGCAGTTTTAAGCTAAGCTTCCACTTTCATTGACTACCTTCCCACTGTTTCTTCCCAACTTCATTCATGTAACAAATGATGTTTACTGCTGCCCTCACAAGATAAGGGCTGGATAGTGGAAAATCATCATGATTAAGTGTTCTTCTCAGTTTTAAAGGAGTGAAGACAGAATGGTTATCGGCAAAAATCAAAAACAAACAAAAAAACCTTTCAAACAACTCTGGTGCATTAATTTCTCACTTTTCTTTAGCAGAATGTGGCAATCATTTTGTTCTACCTAGCAACATTTGCACAAAATGATTAGCAACAAAACAGTGTGTGACTGGACTGAGGAATGCAGCCGCTTTGCTATGCTCTGGGAATGATGTTGTCTAAATTCCAGGGCAGAGGAAGGCACAGGCCAGAGGTCCCATCAGAAGGGTGCAACAAAAGGAAGACAAACACTGCCTCTGTGGAATATAAGACCTTAAGAAGACAATTCTTCAGAGATTTTAGTCCTGACCAGCAGCAGAACTGAAGACAGAGGGGAGGTTTATTACCTTGGTGACAAGGACATCCTGTCACTAAGAAGAGACAATTTCAACCAAGTTGGAGTTTTTCAAGGATTCAAGATAAAAAGGAAGAAAGCTTTCTTGGGGAAGCCTCCTCATTTTAGGACAAGCTTCTCTGTTTCATTCTTCACAAAGATCCCTGCCTGAGCATTCAATATCATCACACAGCTCGATGGAGATGATGAATTTTTATTTGCAATGACTATTTCCTTTACGTCTTTTTGTTGCTTTTTAGACTATATGCCTCATAAGATAAAATGTCCTATGTTTTTTCCTTTTCTTTACTCAGTAAATATCTGATGGATGAATGAATAATAATAAAATATAGATAACCACCAATTATTCCTGTTCTACAAGAAATGGAAGATATAATTTTATAAAATTTAGTATTATGAGAATTGGTGACAGAGTTCACTGTTTTCTGAATACTTTTACTTAAATTTATTTTACCCCTAAATTATGCTCAAACATCCAGATACCTTGGAGTGTGAGTGTTCAAGAGAAGATTAAAGGGATAGAAAGAGGGATCAATGGCTAAGATCATTTGCTGCTCTCTCTGAGGACCTAAGTTAATTCCTATCACCCATATGGCAGCCCACAATTTGCTGTTACTCCAGTGTCACAGTTTCTATTGCTCTTTTCTGACCTTCTTGACAGCAGACATTCACGTGGTACAAAGGCAAATATCAGGCAAAATATCTATACACGAAAATAAAAATTTAAGAAAGAAATAAAATGCTGCATCAATTTAAACAAAGAACAGACTACAACACAGATAAGTATCATTCATTTTCTAGGGTGGAAGGGATATCACATCACAGAAGATTAGATGTGACAAGTAGACATATTTATTACAGACTGAAAATTGAACAACTATTAATCATAATAACTGTCCAGAATTAAGAGAATAGATGAAATGTCAGGTTGATTGTTGTGTAAATACTCTGGGATTGTCTATAATTGCTTGATTTTATTTGTTTATACTGTGAAGCCAAACATGAATATATATTATGAAGTATGTTTTTATCACCCTTTTTTTTTCAGGTGTTTTTATAAGTGTTTGGGGAAATTAATTTTGGTATTTCCATGTCATTACATGATTGAACTTGACAAATAAGGCCCACTTGAAATGGGTAAACCTAAGCATCTGAGGAAGAAATATCTGTAAGTTTTCTGGCTGATGATAAGCATATGAACAAAATACTTGTGTTACTCCTAATTGAGAAATTCCTTTAAGATACAGGGAGTGACAAACCACTGAGTATGATGGCTTGATGAAATGAGCAGTCTTATATAAAAAACAAAACAAAACAAACCTTTATCTTGGTTTGCACTTCAATAAACTGAAAATGTTGACATGATTCTTCTTCCTTACTGAAATAATGTTAATTAATGATGGAAACAGCAAGGCTAAAGAACATCAGATCAGATGATTGCTCCTTGTCTTAGAACTTATAAAGGATTTTAATTTTTAAAGTTTTGAAGTTTTTTTACCTCTTAGATTGTATTTTATATTATATATTCTCACAGTAACATGAATGTGGTGGTATGTCATTTGTGCTTTAACCAATTAAGCTTGCCTGAAGATCAGAGTATTGAACTAGCTGCTAGTTGGCCATAGAGGCCAGGTAGTGGTGAGGAACACCTTTAATCCCAGCACAGGGTAGGCAGAGACACCCTGGGCTACATGAAGTTGATGGGGTAAAAGGAGAAGCAGAGCCAGGTGGTGGCAGTTCATAGCTTTAATCTCAGAATTTGAGTCACACACCTTTATTCCCAATACTAGAGAGGTGGAGAAAGGAGTGATTTGATTGGGCAGAGAGAGGAAATAATGTGGGAAGAAACAGGAGATCATTGCATTCATTCTAAACATTCCTAGAGGCAGGATTGCATATTCAATCAGAGGGCTCATAGGAAGAGGATCAACTCACTGGTCTGACGATTCTACAGAGGTTAGAGCTAGTGGCTGGTTGCTCTGCTACTCTGATCTTTCAGCATTAATCCAGATATATGACTCCAGATATTATTAATACTGGTCAGAATTTGCTCAACACCTGGCATCCAACTTTGGGGCACAAATTCACAAAAAAAGCCACTTGTCTGTGGCTATCCTGACAGAGGCAAGAAATACAGGCATCTGGAACAAATTCCCCACCAGCTAAGTCTCCCTGTGTTTTCTCCCAGTGTGTTGTCTTCTTTCTCTGGACTCCATACTCAGGATGCTGCCAAACTAGGTAGCTGCCTTGAAACCAGCTCAGGCTTCTACTGTTCTACACAGCCTCAAATCTTTGTCACCATTGTGTGCAGATTTAGTGGGACAACTGGAAATTCTTAAAGGGGATATTTAATTAAATGTGAGAGAGAGAGAATTTTTCCCATGATATAAGAGGGGGAAATACAATTAAGGTGGAGTTAACTTTCTGTATGATCATGCAACATATGATTTAAAAAAATGGAACAATTCCTACCCAGACTCAATCTTCCTAGTCGCACATGTTTTCCTTTCCTCCCCCTCTCTTTCTCCTACTTCACTCTCCATTCACAGCCACCCCCACATCCCCCGTGCTTTGGGGGGAATTGTCCCATCCTGCTTCTGTGAGGGACTTTATATGAATCTCTTAGAATACACCTTGTATCCTATTTCCTCTGGTGGTGTGAATTATAAGCTGGTGATCCTTTGATCTAGGTCTAAAATCCATATATGAGTGAGTACATACTGTGTTCCTCTTTTTGTGACTGGGTTACCTCATTCACGAGGGTTTCTTCAAGTGCTATCCACATGCCTGCGAATTTCAAGATACCAGTATTCCATTGTGTAGATGTGCCACATCTTCATTAACCATTCTTCAATTGAGGGGCATCTAGGTTGCTTCCAGGTTTTTGCTATTACAAATAGTGCTGCTATGAACATAGTTGAACAGATGTCATTGTTGTATGGATGTGGACCCTTTGGGTATATGCCTAAGAGGGGGATTTCTGGGTCCTGTGGTAAACTAATTCCCATTTTCCTGAGGAACCGCCATACTACTCTCCAAAATGGCTGTACAAGTTTGTACTCCCACCAGCAGTGGAGGAGTATTCCCCTTAGTCCACATCCTCTCCAGCATGAGTTGTGATTGGTGTTTCTAATTTTAGCCATTCTGGCAAGAGTAAGATGGTATCTCAAAGTTGTTTTGATTTGCATTTTCCTGATAGCAAAGGATATTGTGCACTTTCTTAAGTGTCTTTCAGCCTTATGAGTCCGGGTAAGAATAGAAGACAGGAGGTACACACACACACACACACACACACAGAGAGAGAGAGAGAGAGAGAGAGAGAGACAGACAGAGAGAGAGAGGGAGAGAGAAAGAGAGAGAGAACATAAAAGAGGGAGCCAATATTGGTTTGAAGAGAAAATTGAACCCAAAGAAAGGTTTAGAGAAATACAAGACTGCAGCCAACTAACAATTTGAGCTTCCGTGGAAAGACTACCATAAATGCCCTTCCTGGATAGTGAGATCAATAACTAACTTATCCAGGGATCCCTCATCTAATACTTGTGGGAAACAGGAGCAAACACCCATACATAAACACTGAGTTGAACTAGAACCCAGATGCAGATGGAGTGGTCAAGTAAGATCAGGCTGCAGAAACACATTGAGACAGCTTACCTGAACAAGGAGGAGCTAACGGGCCACCAGACTGATAGTTGGCAGCCAGCATGGGACTGACTCAGGCCCCCCCTGAATATAGGTCTCATCCAGAAGGACTGAGCAGTCTAAGGGAACTCAGACAGTTGGAGCCAGGATGTATCCCTGGTGCACAAAAGGACCTTGCGAACACATCCCCCATGGAAGGATAACTGCCTTAACCTAGAGACAGGAGAGAAACCCTAGTTCCTACTTCAAATGATGTGGCAGATCTACATGATCCCAACTGGATGGCATTCCCCTACATATGGAATTGGGGTGGGGGGATGGGAGGGGAGGGTGGTTAGGGTGCATGTGAGAGGGCAGAGAGGGTAAAAGTGATGGAGGGGTAGAGGGAAGAAGGGATGGAAAAGGAACTGGGATCGACATGTAAAATAATAAATTAAATAAAAAATACAAAAAATTTCAAAAAAAAGGAACAATTTAAATAAATTAAATGAAGGGATGATCAACTTTACTAGGACTGTCATAATGTTAATTATCATCTTGGTAATTCTAGGTCTAATCTCTAAAAAAGTTGTTTAATATGAGTGCTAAGATACAGGTGTTAGAAAAACTTATTAAGATAAATCTTAGATTCCAACTCAGACAAATTTAAAGGAAATCTAATTTCAGCCTTATATTATAAGGTAATTGAGTGACAGTCTAATGTTTTAAAAGACCAACTTTAATTCATCCAGTCACATACCAGGAATTGTGAAATAATAGATATCTCCAAGGCTGTGTAGGATCTGTGGAAATGTTACATTTGAGGAAATTCAAGGAGCAATCGTCTCATATGGCATGTATTAACCTTTTGTGAAGCAGATGTTAAACTTGTGACCAAATTGTAATAGAATTATCTCTCAGGAGTGGAAAGACTTGGTTATAGTAGTCTTGGAGCCTGGTTGCCAATTACAATAGAAGTCATGGTTGGGAGATGAGGTTAAGACCATTGAACAAGAAAGTACCACTGGCGATATGGCAATCTTCCAAGGCCAAATATTTTGGACAGGGAAATTATGCTAATGTGAAAAGGCAATCTCTATATGGTGACCATGCCCTACATTTCTGCCTGACAACAGATTTGGATACTTGGGACAAAATTGGAGAAATGTGACATAAAATTGAATTATTTATTAATGTTATTCAGGACCTGAAAGGAACTTTTAATGACTTTTTCAAAAATGGCCTCAAAAGTAAATAGAATGATACCAAATTCAGAAGCTAGACAAATAATAATTGAATCTCTGGTTTTTGAAAATACTAATTCCCAATACAAAAAGATGCTTAGTCTTTTAAAGGCAAGATCAGTACCCTTGAAGGAATGTGTCTGAGATACAATCACTATAGAATCTCATGACCATGGTGATGTTTATATAACAGAGGTGATTTCCAGATGATTAAAGAAACATCAAATGTCAAATGTTTTAATTGCAGTAAACAAGGTCACCTAAAAAGGGATTATAAACAGGGAGTTCCAAGAAACAACATTTTTGCTAATTATATTTTAAATAAAATGTCTCTCCTTTCTGGACTATGAAGAAGATGTGGCAAGGACAGTCATTGGAGTAATTAATGTAGATCAACACAAGACAGCCAAGGTAATACTTTGCCATTAAGAAATGTCTTGAGACACTTCTCACAGGTACCTATGATGAATTCAGTTCAGTTGTTTCTTGTTACTGTGTGAGAAACTCCTCCATAGATAGAGCAACTAAAAGATTATTTGAAGAGCATTTACCTCTTAATTAAAAAAGTTGATAGTTCATCAAACAACATGACCATTCAATCTAAACTATCTTGCACAACTAACAAGTACTTCCCATTTGATCAGATATAACTTGTCAAAAAGAATACTCCTGAAAATTAAGGTTGGGAAAGGGTTTATTTTATGACTTTTCAGAAAAATAAAAACAACCATCTGGTGGAATTTAAATAACTTTGGACAAATAAGCATCCAAAGAAGAAGGGAGAATAACTCAGAAAAAAAAATTCTCAAGAAAGGAATAATCAGAACTAATGCTACCACTGAAATCTCTAAAAAGAAGATGAAACATCACAATGATGATTTTACTAGGACTATGGTAAGGGCACTAAATGCAAAATCACAACCTAAAGTTTAGCTTTGGCTACAGACTGCTCAGGACAATTTAAAGGTGGCTACCTGAGATGACAGACCCTCACAGACTAGCCAGGATTTGAGACAAGCTCTGCACATTCCCATAACAAAGACTAGAAAACAAATGATACAGTGAGCTCCCGAGGACTTGACAATTAACTTCAATTTTTCTTTTTCAGGATCCTCTAGAGATACTGTCTCCCACAGACAACATGATGTAAATTTAAAACATGAAACCTACATTTCCAATAGGTGTACTGCTTCGTTTTTGGTCATTCAATGTGTTGTGAATATTTGGGGATAGGATACAAGTTGCTATTAGTAATGGTTAGGAAAAAAAAGCTAAACAAAATGTGATTAGATTCACAGTTCTTGTTTTGCTCCTCTGATCTTAAGAATTGACAACTGTATCTGACTCTGGGTTTTTATTATTAAGAGCAATGAGAATTATCTGTACACATGAGAGTTATGTAAAAAGGATTTAATGAGGTTAAAGTGACTTGATTGTGGCCCAAATGTATTTGAAGTGGATTATGCTGGTTAGTTTAACTGTCAATCTTTGCTTACCATTGGTGGAACATTCGACAATTGTCCATAACTGATGAATTAACATATAATGAGATTCAGATATGATATATGTAAACAACAGTACTCAACAGATGATCAAAGAGGAAACTGTTTTCAATAAAATTTGCCCCAGTGAATTACAGAATATTTCATATCCTTACTTATATTTCATAGCAATAATAACTTACACTTCAGCCTCAGTCTAATGCATATCACACAATCTTAACCAGACCATCACACTAATGAGCCTTGGCAAATTCTACTCTCATTTTAGTAGTTGTGCTAAAAATTCTTATTATACCAGCATGAGGATATGAAGGGCCATTTATCATTTGCAGGATGCAGACTCCATTATTTTAGGGAACTCAAGGAATGAACTTAAAACACCATGTCCACAGTCAATAGTATAGGGAGAGTAAATGCTCATACCTTACATGTACATAGGTAGCTTTCCCCTATTTTACTATGATCAAGGTGCCTTGCCTAGTAAAAGGCCTTACCCACAGTGGGTTAACTGTTCTTATGTATGTTAAAAGCAAGATAATTCCCCTAGACATGACCACAGACTGACATGATGTACATAAATAGTATTAAGACTCTCTTTCGGATTGATTTTAGCATATGCCAAGTTGATTAGAACCAACCAAAACACCACAGTTCTACATTATGATGTGATATTTTAAGTTAAAGTATATATTGAGCATTTCATAGAATCATAAAAATCTATAGCAAAACGTCTTTAATTGATTAATATATTATATTCTTTGTAAAATGGATAATTTATGTTTTTAATAGTGAATACAAGATAAAGATAACAGGATGGTTTAAAAATCCCAATTTTTACCATTATTTTTAATCACAAATATTTACATTATCTTTTAAAGAAACACATACTTTATTGTTTTTAAGCATACTGAAAAAGACACCACATCAGTTACCATTTATGTTTTCCTTTTCTACATGTAGATACACACACAATTAAAATAAAATTTTGGATTACATAGCAAAGCCTACTTTAGAAAACTGAAGCATATTAGCCCCTTTATAGTACACTACTACTTTATTAACATGCAATTTTGCTAACGTCATTGATATACAATTTACCAATTTGGTACAATATTATGATTTTAATACAGTAGAGCTGTGCAACCTCAACAAAGCATATGTTTTAATAGTTTTAACAATTCAAAAATGTAAATACTGTAGTATTTCAGTATTTGACTTGTCCTATACCTGTCATTTACAACCAGTGTTCTACTTTCTGTACATGAAATTTCTATAATTTTAATGAATTGCTTGAGAATAAATAATGTTTCAAACAATCAGATGTTAAAATTATTTCAGTTCATGTTAAATAATTCATTTACTTTTGCTTATTTTTATTATTTTTTTATTAATTTTATTTTATATAACAAAGTCCAATTAAATGAAAACAAATATTTATACACAATATTTGGGAATTTGGGCATTGTTCTTTCCAAAATACTTCCTGATGGTAAGGGGCACTGTCATGGGGGATTCGAAGATCAGAAATTCTGGCTGTAGTCTGTAAGGCTGCTTTGTTCAGCTGTTTTGAATGTAGGATCACCTTGTACTCTGTTTCAGGCAGTCTGGCGTGATCAAACCACATTACTCTGGTAGGAATCCACATCTTTTCATTTTATGTGGAAACAAAAATAGAAATCCTTTTCCCCAGTAACTTGTCCTTGAACTTAAATTTTGGAGTCAAAGCATTTTTTTTAATTTAATTTATTATTTTACATGTCGATCCCAGTTCCCTCTCCCTCCCTCCCCCCCAGCCCTCCCTCCTTTCTGCCCTCTCATAGCACACTAACCACCCTCCCATCCCATCCTCCCACCCCAATTCCATACGTAGGGGAATGGCATCCAGTTGGGGTCATGTAGATCTGACAGGTCATGTGAAGTAGGGACTAGGGCTTCTCTCCTGTCTCTAGATTAAGGCAGTTATACCTCCATGGGGGATATTTTCGCAAAGTCATTTTGTGCACCAGGGATACATCCTGGCTCCACTGTCTGAGGTCCCTTAGACTGCTCAGTCCTGCTGGCTGAGACCCATATTCTGGGGGGGCCGAGTCAGTCCCATGCTGGCTTCCCAGCTGTCAGTCTAGTGGCCCTTAGCTCCTCCTTGTTTAGGTAAGCTGTCTGTATGTGTTTCTGCCACATGGTCTTGTCCGCTCCATCTGCATCTGGGTTCTAGTTCAACTAAGTATTTATGTATGGGTGTTTGATCCTGTTTTCAACAGGCATTAGTTGAGGGCTCCATGGAGAAGTTAGTTGTTGATCTCACTCTCTGGGAAGGGCATTTATGATAGACTTTCCACAGAAGCTCAAATTGTTAGTTGGGATCCGACTTGTAGTTCTCTAGACCTTTCTTTGTGTTCAATTTTATCTTCAAACCAATATTGGCTCCCTCTTTTATGTTTTCTCTCTCTCTGTCTGTCTCTGTCTCTCTCTCTCTCTCTCCTATCTTCTATTCCTAACCAGGCTCAATCTTCCTGTTCGCACATGTTTTCCATTCCTCCCCCTCATTTTCTCCTACTTCTCTCTCCATTCGCTGCCTCCCCACTTCCCCCGAGCTCTGGGGGACTTGTCCCTTCCCAGTTCTGTGAGGGACTTTATATGAATCTCTTAGAATACACCTTGTGTCCTAGTTCCTCTGGTGATGTGAATTATAGCCTGGTGATCCTTTGCTCTAGGTCTAAAATCCATATATGAGTGAGTACATACTGTGTTCCTCTTTTTGTGACTGGGTTACCTCATTCAGGATGGTTTCTTCAAGTGCCATCTTGCCTGCGAATTTCAAGATACCAGTATTTTTTTCTGTAGAGTAGTATTCTATTGTGTAGATGTGCCACATCTTCATTAACCATTCTTCAATTGAGGGGCATCTAGGTTGCTTCCAGGTTCTTGCTATTACAAGTATTGCTGCTATGAACATAGTTGAACAGATTTCTTGGTTGCATGGATGTGAATCCTTTGGGTATATGCCTAAGAGGGGGATTGCCGGGTCCTGTGGTAAACTAATTCCCATTTTCCTGAGGAACCGCCATACTGATCTCCAAAATGGCTGTATGACTTTGCACTCCCACCAGCAGTGGAGGAGTGTTCTGCTTTCTCCACATCCTCTCCAACATGAGTCACCACTGGTGTTTCTAATTTTAGCCATTCTGGCAGGGGTAAGATGGTATCTCAAAGTTGTTTTGATTTGCATTTCCCTCATAGCTAATGATGTGGAGCATTTTCTTAAGTGCCTTTCAGTCTTTTTGATTTCCTCTATTGAGAATTCTTTCTTCAGTTCTTTACCCCATTTTTTAATAGGGTTATTTGGTGTTTTGTTGACTAGTTTCTTGAGTTCTTTGTATATTTTGGAGGTGAAAATCTTTTCCCAGTCTGTGGGCTGCTGTTTGGTCATGTCCACTGTGTCCTTTGCCTTACAGAAGCTTCTAACTTTGAAGAGGTCCCATTTATTAATTTTTTCTTTCAGTGTCTGTGCCTCTGGAGTTATGTTCAAGAAGCGCTCTCATATACCAATTTGTTCAATGGTACCTCCTACTTTCTCTTCTAAGAGGTTCAGTGTGGCTGGATTGATGTTGAGGTTTTTGATCAATTTGGACTTGAGTTTTGTGCATGCTGACAGACATGTGTCTATCTGCAGTCTTCTACACACCCTCATCCAATTGTGTCAGCACCATTTGTTGAAGATACTGTCCTTGCCCCATTGTATAATTTTAGCTGTTTTGTCGAAAATCAGGTGTTCATAGGTGCGTGGATTAATATCAGGATTTTCAATTCGATTCCATTGGTCTACCTCTCTATTTTTATGCCAATACCAGGCTGTTTCAGAACTATAGCTCTGTAGTAGAGCTTAAAGTCAGGAATGGTGATGCCTCCTGAAGTTCTATTATTGTACAGGGTTGTTTTGGCTATCCTGGGTCTTTTGTTTTTCTCTATAATGTTGATTATTATCCTTTCAAGGTCAGTGAAGAATTGTGGTGGGATTTTAATGGGGATTGCATTGAATCTGTAGATTGCTTTTGGTAAGATTGCCATTTTTACTATGTTTATCCTACCTATCCAAGAGCATGGGAGATCTTTCCATTTTCTGGTATCTTCTTTAATTTCTTTCTTTAGAGCCACAAAGTTCTTATTATATAGGTCTTTTACTTATTTGGTAAGCGTTACACCAAGGTACTTTATGTTGCTTGTGGCTATTGTAAAGGGTGATGTTTCTCTGATTTCTTTCTCTGTCTCTTTGTCATCTGAAAAAAGTAGGGCTACTGATTTTTTTGAGTTTATCTTGTATCCTGCTAGTTTGCTGAAGGTGTTTTTCAGCTGTAGAAGGTCCCTGGTAAAGTTTATTGGATCGCTTATGTAAACTATCATATCATCTGCAAATAGAGACAGTTTGACTTCTTCCTTTCCAATTTTGATCCCCTCGATCTCCTTTTGTTATCTTATAGCATTAGCTAGAACATCTACTACGATATTGAAGAGATATGGAGAGAGAAGACAGCCTTGTGTTGTTCCTGATTTTAGAGGAATTGGCTTAATTTTCTCTCCATGCAGTTTGAGGTTGGCAGTTGGTTTGCTGTATATTTCTTTTATTATGTTTAGGAATGCTCCTGACTTCTCCAAGACCTTTATCATGAAAGAATGTTGAATTTTGTCGAAGGCTTTTTCTGAATCTAGGGAAATAATCATATGGTCTTTCTTTTTCTGTTTGTTTATATGGTGGATCACTTTGATAGATTTTCGTATGTTAAACCATCCCTGCATTCCAGGTATGAAGCCTACTTGGTCATGATGGATGATTTCTCTGATGTATTCTTGAATTCGGTTTGCCAGTATTTTATTGAGTATTTTTGCATCGATGTTCATCAGGGATATTGGTCTGTAGTTTTCTTTCTTAGTTGTGTCTTTGTGAGGTTTGGGTACAAAAGTTATTGTGGCTTCATAAAAAGTGTTTGGCAATGAACCTTCTGTTTCTATCTTGTGGAACAGTTTGAGGAGTAGTGGTATTAGTTCTTCCTTGAATGTCTGGTAGAATTCTGCGCTGAATCCATCTGGCCCTGGATTTTTTTGGTTGGAAGGCTTTTGATGACTTCTTCTATTTCATTGCGGGTTATAGTTCTATTTAAGTTTTTTGTCTGTTCTTGATTTAATTTTGGTAAGTGATAGTTATTCAGAAACTTGTCCATTTCCTTTGAATTTTCAATTTCTGTGGAATACAAATTTTCAAAGTATGACCTGAAAATTGTCTGGATTTCCTCTGTGTCTGGTGTTATGTTCCCCATTTTGTTTCTGATTTTGTTAATTTGCATGTTCTGTCTCTGCTTTTTCGTTAATTTGAATAAAGGTTTGTCTATCTTGTTGATTTTCTCAAAAAACCAACTCTTCCTTGCATTGATTTTTTGTATTGTTTTCCTGTTTCTATTTTGTTGATTTCAGCCCTCAAGTTGATTATTTCCTGGCGTCTACTCCTGCGGGGTGAATTCGCTTCTCTCTGTTCTAAGGCATTCAGTTGGGCTGTTAATTCTCTTATGTGACTATCCCCTGTTTTCTTCATATGGGCACTTAGTGCAATGAACTTCCCTCATAGCACTGCTTTCAGGGTGTCCCATAAGTTTGGGTATGTTGTATCCTCATTCTCGTTGAATATTAGAAAGTCCTTAATTTCTTTCTTTATTTCTTCTTTGACCCAGGAGTGGTGCAATTGCACATTGTTCAGTTTCCATGAGTTTGCAGGTTTTCTGCTATTTGTGTTGTTGTTGAATTCCAATTTTAAAGCATGGTGGTCCGATAAGATACAGGGGACTATTCCTATTCTCTTGTATCTGTTGAGGTTTGTTATGTCACCTAGTATGTGGTCTATTTTAGAGAAGGTTCCATGTGGAGCAGAGAAGAAGGTATATTCTTTTGTCTTTGGATGGAATGTTCTATAGATGTCCGTTAACCCCAGTTGAGACATAACTTCTGTTAATTCTTTTGTTTCTTTGTTGAGTTTCTGATTTGTGGTCCTGTCTAGTGGTGAGAGTGGTGTATTGAAGTCTCCCACTATAAGGTGTGAGCTTTTATATGTGCTTTGAGTTTTAGTAGTGTTTCTTTTACGAATGTGGGTGACTTTGTATTAGGGGCATAGATGTTCAGAACTGAGACTTTGTGTTGATGGATTTCTCCTGCGATGAATAAGAAATGACCGTCTTCATCTCTTTTGAATAATTTTGGTTTGAGGTCTAACTTGTTAGATATTAGGATAGCTATGCCTGCTTGCTTCTTGGTTTCATTTGATTGGAAAATCTTTTCCCAACCCTTTACACTGAGGTAATGTCTATCTTTGAAGCTTAGACGTGTTTCTTGTATGCAGCAGAAGGATGGATTCTGTCTTCATATCTATTCTGTTAGTCTGTGTCTTTTTATATGTGAGTTAAGACCATTAATGTTGAGGGTGAGTAAGGACCATTGATTGTTGATGCTTGTTTGATTTAGGTTTGTTGTTGGAAGTGTTATTGTGAATATATTAGTTCTGCTTCACCCTTGGTTTCTGGTGTAGTTGGATTATCTGTTGCCTACATTTTTGTGGCCGTAGTTACCTTCCTTGGGTTGGAGTTTTCCTTCCAATACTTTCTGCAGGGCTGGATTTGTTGATACATATTGGGAAAATCTGGTTTTGTCATTAAATACCTTGTTCTCTCCATCTATAGTGATTGAGAGTTTTGCTGGATATAGTAGCCTAGGCTGGCATCCGTGTTCTCTTAATACTTTTAGAGCATCTATCCAGGACCTTCTGTCCTTGAGGGTTTCCATGGAGAAGTCAGGTGTAATTTTGATAGGTCTGCCTTTATATGTTACCTGTCTTTTTTTTCTTTGCTCCTCTTAATATTCTTTCTTTATTCTGTATGCTAGGTGTTTTGATTATTATATGTCGAGGGGCCTTTTTTCTTTGGTCCAGCTATTTGGGGTTCGGTATGCTTCTTGTACTTTCATGGGCATGTCCTTCTTCAGATTCGGAAAGTTTTCCTTGATGATTTTGTTGAATATGTTTTCGGCACCTTTGAGCTGGGCTTCCTCACCTTCCTCTATGCCTAATATTCTTAGGTTTTGCCTTTTCATGGTGTCGCACATTTCTTGGATGTTTTGTGTTAAGGATTTGTTGGATTTATGATTTTCTTTGGTCGATGAATCTATTTCTTCTAGTTTATCTTCTGCGCCTGAGATTCTCTCTTCCTTCTCTTGAATTCTGTTGGTTATGCTTGTGTCTGTATTTGCCGATTTTTTGCCCAGATTTTCAATTTCCAGCATTCCTTCAGTTTGTGTTGCCTTTATTTTCTCTATTTCAGTTTTCAAGTCTTGAACTGTTTCCTTCACCTGATTAATTGTTTTTTCTTGGCTTTCTGTACTTTCCTTAAGGAATTTGTTCATTTCTTCCACTTTTTTTCCCTCCATTTCTTTAAGGGATTTTCTCACATCTTCTTTGAGGGCCTCTATCATTTTTATGATGGTAATTTTTAAGTCGTACCCTTCTGCTTCCTCTGCTTTGTTGTTGTGTTCCATTCTAATTGGTGTAGATTCCTTATATTCTGGTGGTGTCATGCTTGTGTTTCTGTTGTTAAGTGTTCTCTTGTATTGCCTTCTTCCCATAGCTTCTTCCAGTAGGTGTTGGTGGGGTCTCCCCCTCTCTCTATGGTACTTCCCCGATGGGCTTATGTGGGTCTGAGATTCAATATCTGTAGCTCTGTGTGGTCCAAGCTCTCTAAGAGGTTTCTCCGCAGACAGGGATCCAGGGATGGGGTCAAGGATGAGGATACAGAAGAAGATGCAGAGGACTGGAGGCGGGGTCAGAGACCAAGATGGGGGAAATTATGGGTGGTCCTGCTTGGATAGTCAGGTCTCCTTTTTCAGAGTTGCTCCGAGAAGTCTCCGAAGTAGGGTGGACTCTTGCTTATTTTTTAAAAGACTGTCCATAAGTAATTTCAAAACCCATCATTGAGTTCTTTTACTTCCAATTTTTAAAAATATGTAACCATATAGGTATATATTCTTAATAAAATTTAGCTAGATTACTAAATAGGATTATATGAATCAGGAAACAAAATGCATGCATTTACTTAGACTGGAATAATGCTGTTATCACTTCAAATTTTCCTCAGTTTCAGGATTAATCTTTAACTGTTTACATTTAGTTAAAAGCAAATATATAAAGAACATAAAATCTGTTATTTGTTCGTTTACTCTAAGCATCAGGTATGTTAAGACATCATTGTGGAACTGTACAATTAAACCAGTTTGTCTTAAATATCATGTGAATTTTATATGTTGCCATCAATTTCTGTGCACACTAGTGAAATTTATAACTTTATAAAATATTGCAAAAGTATTTGGAATATATTGTATTAAGAAAAATGTTACCATTTTATAGGTCACTGTATGAAGATGTAGAATCATTTGTTTTTGAAATCACATTCTGGGTGGATGATGGCTTTGGCAGAATGAGATCACTAGCTTGGAATCTTTCACTACAGAGTGTGAGTAAGAGGAAATGTTTGTCATCCTCTGAGCTGAAGTGTTGTCAGCACTGGTGCAGATTGATAAGGCAATGTTCTAATACCTCATGATCATTTGTCCTGTTTTTCTCCATTATTGCTTCCTCAAGGAGGCTGTTTTCTCATGTACTCCTCCTGTCATGCTCAGCTGAAGTATAATTGACTGGAAGACCACCTACACTTACTGCAGCATTTGAAGGCAAATGGATGGATGCTAGAAAAGTCATACATCCATTAAGCAGAACATTAGTTTTGATGACGTTCATTTATCTATCAAATATATTTAGACATATGAGTTCTCTCAAGGTTTGTTTACTGAAATATGGTGCTTTATTCTTTGATAGAGGGAATGAAAGATATTAGTACTGTCAATGGATTTAAAGGCTTTTATGCAGAAGTCTGAAATATGAGAACTCATCATTTTTTTTCATTGTGTATATCATGGCACTGTGGAAGTAAATCTTCCACAGGCTATTTCCATATTGTGATCATAAAGAAAACATATTCATACACTCTTATTAGTGCCCTTGCAATATTTACTTAATTTTCTTATTATATTACTAAAGAGGAGTGAAGGCAAGGATGTAAGTACTTCACTAGACTCACAATAAAGGATAAATTGGTATTTATTGGAGGAACAATTACACAAAAAATACGAAGAACCATGGGAGCATTTCTCTGCCCTTCCTAACAGATCAGCTGACCCATCAGAAAGGAAACACAAAGGAAAGCCACACAATGTGATTGTGTTCACTGTTTTAAAGAAATGATCAGCAAACTTGAGCATTACTTGTTATTACCATGGAATATAAATCAGTAAAATGATGGACAGGAAGAACAGTATGCAGTGAAAATTGTATTTTCTGCAGAAGCTACAACTGTCACATGACCACAATAATTCTATACCTTAACTGTACTATGTAATTTAGCATAATACATGTATTCAATGAAGTAACTAGTCTTTGGGTTTTCATCAAGCCTTAATAAAATACTCAAATTTTGGAAATGTTGGATATTTTAGCAATTTCTCTAGTCAGGAATTCATGGTATTTCATATATATATATATATATATGTATATATATATATATATATATATATATATTCAAGAGAGAGAAAGAGAGAGAGGGGGGAGAGAGGGGGGAGAGAGAGGGGGCGAAGATCTCAAGCTTTCAAAATCAAAAGTCATGTGGAAATAGAAAACAAAAATTAGAAAACCTTTGAAGATGTAGTCCAATATACCTGGAACTAAAAGAACTAGAAAATACACTGAAATTTAGATCCTAAATGACCTTTCAGTCTTTATTAACAGATTTTGCCTCTGTTATCAGAAGTTATTCAGATCAAAGAAGGATTTTAAACCAATCAAATACCAGTGATATCAGTGATTAATTCACCACCATCAAAGAACCTTCTTTCTGTAGTAGATGAGAACAGACACAATGAAGTCTACAGAAATTGCAATAGTCAGAAGGGACGGAAGAAACCCAGAACACAAGACCCTCTAAGTCAATGTGATCAAAGCCCATAAGAGCTCATACTGTGCCTGTATAGGTCTACTCCTGTCCTCCATATATGTTATAGCTCCCAGTTTAAATGTTTTATGAGATTCCCAAATATGCAAACTAATTTGTTTCTTCTCTTTGATTCTTTTCCTTTTATTTGTTGGGTCCCATTCTGATGTGATAGATTTTGTTTTATCTTTGTATCATATCAATTATATATCATATTATGTCTTGTTATATTTTATCATTATCTCTTACAAGCTTTCTTGTTTTCTAATCATAGTAAGGAAGAAATGGTGAATGGGAAGTATCTGGAAAGAGTAGAGGGAGGGGAAACCTTAATCAAGATTTATTATTTGAAAAAAATCTATTTCAGTAAAAGGGAAAGGAATTTTTGAAATTTAGAATAGTTTATGCTTCTTGGAGGAGAAAATGAATTAAAAGGTACAAATGTGACTATTATAAGGTTATAAGGAGTGATGGTTGACAGTAGCTGGTTGTGAGACAATAAAGGACAGGGGAATAAGCATCTGAAATTCAGCAGGGGGTTTAGAAAGTGCAAGTACTTTGAGAGATGTTGTCATCATTAATTCTTGGAAAGTCTGAATTTCTGAACTATAGGTACTGTAGGCATCACACCATGTTTCAATGTTCAAAAATAAAGCAAAGAGAAAGTAGAAATATAAGTTAAAGAGATAAGGTGAACATTGTACTCCACTCAGATAGGCATGCTTTAAAATCTCACCATCTGCCATACAGAATTCAACACTTTTTTTTAAAAAAACCTTTAAACTACTCTCATAACATTTTAATACATCTCTTTTTAGTAGTATTGTCACCACAAATCTGATCATTCTTCATCTACCTAAACAGGAAAAATAACTTGAAACCACTATTTTTATACAGATGCAATGAACATGAATATTTAATTGTGCAATAACAACCATTACATTTGTCATTTTAATATAATGCTCCCCTGTTACTATTATATTAATATTCTAACTTAAGATGTAATTATGTCAAACATTGCTTGAATTATTAAAAATCTAAGTTTTAGCATTCAGTGAGAAGACTTAGCAGTTTACTGTGCTTGCCATTAAGACTGAAGAAGATTCAGGTTTTGCTGTAAATTTAATATGATCTTTACTATCTTCCATTATTGAAGTTGACCTCTAGTGTTCAAAAGAGATTGGATCATGAACCTAGGAGAATATGTCAATACACCAATGCTCAGTTCTTTTGTAAAAAAAAAATTCATTTCTCCATGACCTATATACATTTTCTATATCATTTTAATCATCTCTAGATTACTTACAATATCTAACATAGTAAAATTCTGCATAATTGTTATATTGCACTGCTTAAGGGTAAGGATAAACAAAACATCCTGTATTTATGCATATATGTATATATCCATATATACCTCTATACTTACTATATTATAGTCATACTTAATACATTTATTGTATTCAATACACAAAATTGAAAAAATTCTACTGATGGTAAAATCAAAGAACCTAGGTCCCATATGTATATTTCAAAGAGCAACTATTTACCACTAGTCACCACCACCGTGCTACAATATAAACAACCCTTGAACTCTCAATAACGAATAATATATTGAATGTATATCTTTAACAGAAGGTTGAGTTTCAGAGGCAAGTGCTGATCAGCAGACATAACTGTATGCTAGCTAAATAAAAGCCACATAGTTATGTGCCATATGGATCTTATGATACAAAACCAGGGACTTGGATGCCTGGGAGGTAAAAGTACCATCCTAGAAAAGGACACTAAAAATCCATAGGTTGCTTCCCTTCATGCCCTGTTCAGGTAATTCTTGTACCTGATTAGGTATTTGAAAACAAATTGACCTAGGAACACTTAACAGAGTTTCTGTTTCCCCTGTCTTTATTCAATAAGTACCTTTGTGTGCACAAAGGCGTTCCATTAGGATGTACCACAGTAATTTATTAATTAACTAATTATCTGTGTGAAAATAGCTTGGAAAATCATTCTAATTCTAAGATGTTAAAAGATGAAAAGTTCTAATGTGAGAGAACCAAACCATGTTCTGTAATAATAATACATTGAACCCAAATCTTCGCCTGAAGCAAGCTCTGGATCTGGTCGGCTAGTGATACCTTAACAGTTCTATGTACCCACCTCAACCTCAGAACCAACCAAATGGGAAGACAAAACAACTGTGGAATGGCATATAATGCTCTCCTTTTGTTATCCATCCCATGTTTCCTTGATGTGAGAGTGGGAACAATCCTGAAGCCTCTCCAGTTTCTTACAAAGCATTTACTCCTTTGTTGAATTCTGTTATGAGTTCCTTGTTGCAGCAGCTTTTGGATGAATAGTTTCCATGTGCTTTCTTGTGTTTTGTATTCACTTGTTTTCTTGACTGTTCCTCTAAGAGCTGTGATGTAAGGCGAAATTCCCAGGGCTGCTACTCACATGGAGAGGAGTTAGACCCAGATGGCCACTGTGACTCAGCAACATAAGGCGGGTTAGCTTGCCTTGTCAGAATCTCTCTCAAAGAGGAAAGAGGAATCACAAAGATTCTACTGAATTGTGGAAAGAACAGTTGCTTAGGCCACACAGTACCGTTGTGAAAACTCATAACTATGAACACAGGGTCAGGCAGATACTTTGCACAGTGCCCCCCCATGTTTCTATCAATTCCCACTTTTTGTCACTTTAATTATTTTATGTGAGTTCTGGAGCATATGCAAATTTTCCAAATTTTCCTTTAGTTTCTGCCTTGTATTTCTTTTCAGTGTTTTCTTAGAACAGTGTTTAGATTTTGGTAATGTCAAATTCAATATTGTTTTCATATTTGTGTCATTGCGTTTCACACAGAAACACAGCTCACTCATGCTTCCTTCATTTCTTCATTTTTTTTTTTTTTACTTCTGCTATTTTCTACTCTGTTTTATTAGGTTCAGGTTTTTATTTTCATTTAGGACTCTCTAAATACATTAAAATTTGCTGTTTCACCTAAAATATCAGACAATGCTTCAGAGTTCTTATTCATTCACATGTTATCTATTGTCTGTCTGTCTATCAATCTGTCTGTCTATCATATATCCATAAATCTGTAATGTAAATTTTACATTAATAAGCTAAAGCTCTCATTTGCTTTAGAGTAATGTTGAGCAGATATTGGCCCACTGTATTTGACTGGTTCATTATATTGCCAAAAATTTAATCATTATTTTGAATATAAATTCTCATATATTCCACAAACATTTGAAAACAGAAAATATAAATATTTCTACTTTATGTTATTCATGTAGATGCCATCATTTAGTTCCTATTAAATATCAGAGAGATAATATAATATGTGTTTAAATCTCCTATATATATAGCATGTTGTAGGGGCAGAAGTTTCTTGTGCTGACAGAAGGGGCACTCAAACAACAATTTCTCTTTTGTATTTCCATGAACCTTAAGCTTATATATCGATGATGAGTTCTTCAACTTGTGTAATAGTTAGAAGCTACTCTGTTCATGAGTGGAAGTAAAACTATTTTCCCTAGGAATCATTGGCTGGTTTATGACAAAAATCTTTTTAACTCAATATTCCTGGTTAAGGAGGAGAATATGCATGCAATTTTATGGTAAATATCAGAAGAAATTTATAGTTTTTATATTTTCTTTGTTTGAGAAACTTTTCGACCTACTTAGATTACATTCTGATTTGAGATTATTTTCCCAAACTGCATCTTAGAACAATTTAGTACATTTCTTTACAGTTAACATTTTTTTTGGGTGAGGTCCTGTGTTCATGAACAATAAAAGTATTTTTAAGAGAAAATATATTTGGCAATTCTCCAATTGTCAGAATCAATTTTGTTGTTAATGAATATGATTTCAGCTGTGAAAAAATTAATGACTATTTGTTCTTAGTTTGTCTTTATATTTTCATAATCCAGTGCTATCATTTTCTCTCTTATATATTCAGATATTGTTTTTTATTAACTACATGTGATTATTTACTAAGTTAGAGGTATATACTCTCATATTATCTAAAAGTTAATAAAAAGGAATGTACCTATATATTGTACACAATATTATGCTATGGACTTAGTCATTACTGGTTTTGTTTTTCTTTTGGTGAAATATTTTATATTTAAATATTAATTAGTTTTCATTAATAAAATACCTTGCACTAATCTGTTCAATGTGTATGAAAAATGACAACAAAGATAAAAATCACAGAAATCAATCATATAATTTATACACATTTCCTTTTATAAAATTATATGCCTTGGGTTTCTGAGGACATTTTGATTTGAAATAGTCTGATTTCACGAGAAATATCAAACATGTTTATCTTTTTATTAAGTTTAGAAGACAACATCATAAATCCTCCAAATGATAACAGTAAATACATATTAGATCAGTGATTCACTGTGACATGTGATGGTTGTTACATGCAAAGTAGTCCAAATGTAATAAGTAAAGGAACAGAATAAGCATATTTCTCTGTGTTGTTGAGCTTCTGAAGTATAGGTAATTGAATATTTGAGAAAATTCATTTTGTAATAAAGAAGTGTGTCCAAAAGAGAAAGTATTTTTTCTCCATTTCTTTATAACCAAGATAGAAAACAGTAATTTTGCAAACAGAATGAGACATTTTTAATAATTTAACTTATTTATATTTTATTTTCTTATGTGAATAGCAATAAGTATATTTGGTTTACAATAGTGTATTTATATTATGTGAATGAGATATGTTTCAATAATGCAATGCTTATTTAACATGTATAATGTCCTGAGGTTGAGTTTTGGATGGAGGTATTTTAGGAAATGAAAAATAAACTAAACATATTTTAGATATATTATTTTAAAAAAATAACTTAATCAGATACAGTAGGGCATATAGAGTATTTCCTTTGAAAATTAATGACAAACAAAATCATATACTGGAATTGTATCCTTGGCTGGAATGATTAGTTCCACATGCCAACTATGCTGAAGGAAGATTAATTTAATCAGATTTTAAACTTACTGTTGATATGAACCACATGCATTTCCTACCTGTGATTGGCAACTACCATGAATTCACCTAAAGTAAACACGGTCAACTACAATTTGTTCACCCAAAATAAACAGGATCAGCTACCACAAGTTCAACTAAAGTAAAAAGGATCAATTACCATCAGTTCAACTAAACAGGTTCAACTATCGTCAGTTCACCTAAAGTGTTGCTGAATCAGTTGAGAGTTGTGAAAGCCAAATCAAGTTTACTGATGGAGAAGTGGAATTTTCTGACTATTCAAGTTAAAGTTTACTCCTGTCTAAACTATCTCTTCTGCTCTCTAGCTTTCTAGGCTTGTTCTATGGTTGCTACCCATTTAATATGACTGTTATCTCTCTCTCACTCACTCTTTCTTTCTCTCTGTCTGTCTCTCCCCCCTCTCTGTCTCTCGTGCACACATACATACAAATATATGTGAATATAAATATATATAAAGGTAGTGTAGAAATATGATACTGGGTTATTTATGAAACTGCATGTGTTGGTACATGCCTGTAATCACCTGTAAGCCCAGCACTTGGGAGGTAGCTAATGGACAATTAGAAGTTTCAAGATAACTTTGTGAGGTTGAGGCCTGTTTGAGCTATGTCAAATCCCACCTCAAAAGGCAAACTAAGGGGTGAATATTATTCTATTGACAAAAACATTATCCTATGGTAAACCTACAAATGGATATTTATGTCAATGTAGAGATAGCAGAAGAATCAATTTTTCACAGGATTAACATTTTAAGTGAAAGTAAGATAAGTCATCTTGACTTAAAGATAAGTTTAAAAAAGGTGACTAACAAGCATGTTCATATGGCCAAAATTAAATGATCTGCAACCACCATGTCATGCATTCTGTCTAGACAGAGTCCATGATGTCAGGAAGAGTCAAGGGCTCTTATTTACTTGAAAAAGGCAGACATAGGTACATGAAAGTATAAAAAGAAAAAAAAAAGATGTTAAAGTGATCAATTCAAATTTATACTTAACCTTAACACTCAAACAAGTTCAGAAGGAATATTAAAGCAATTTACAAAGGAAAGAAGCTTAAAGAGTAGTATATTTGCATTCCATCAGAATGGTTACAGTGACATGATTAACATACTATTGTCAAATAATGAATTCTCTACCCACTGACATATTTTTACTTGCTCAACAAAGACAACAAAATAACCTGTAAATTCAAAATGTAATAGTGTACACAGAACATATAAGTGCATTTGTATTATATATGCAACACACTCAAACACACTCCTTTTGTCACATGAGCTAAACACACTTTCCACAAGAATCCATAGCAAACCCAACACACGAGTACCCAGTACCAGAAATGAGAAACTTTTCCAATGATTCCCAACACAATATGGGCTATTGCTATTGCCCTTGGTTGCCTCTCAGAGGTTGAAGGTTAGCCACTATTGCAGAAGAAACAGGAAGCTTAGGACTCAGGTGATGTGGGATATCTTTCTACATACTGTGAATATGTATTGCTGTCATCGGTTGATGAATAAATATGTTTTGTCCTATGGCAAGGCAGAATAGAGGCAGGCAGGAAATCCAAGCAGAGAAGCAGCATAAGAGCAGAGTCTAAGAGACACCACCAGCACCCCCCCATGTAGCAACATGCCAGAGCAACACTGGTAAGCCATGGGCCACATGCCAAAGCAGAGATTAATAGAAATTGGTTAATTTAAATGTAAGAGCTAGCTAGTATTACACTTAATGTGTCAACCAATCATTTATAGTTAATATTAATCCTGAAAGTGGTTATTTGGGAACTGGTGGGCAAAAAAGAATCCTCCAGTTACCATCAGGATTTGGATGCTTTAAGCTGTATTGAACTTGAAGGCCTCATTCATGTGGTCTAGCATCCAATGAATCAGAAAATACTATGCAAGCTGCAAAAGAGAGAAAGGAATTATTACTCATACCCAGCTTGATACTTACAAAATAAATTTACCAACATGGAAAGCTGTACATAAACATTCAGTAGTGACATTCATATGATGCTAGTATCCACAGTTATCTAAACTTAAAGATCACTCAATATAAAGCAAATCATGCCTTATACTAGATATCTCATGAACACTCCAGGACTAGTAAGGAAATAGACCTAAGAAGAGAATCTATTACAGCTCATTTCTAGGCCATCATAATTCCTTAACTTGAAAGGTCATCCTTCTATCTACAGATGATTGTAGCAATCACTTCTCAGTAGAGGAGCAACTTTAAAGCAAAATGAGACCATTACAGAAATCCACAATTGACATAATACAAAGACCAATGAATTGTGGGGCACACAATCCCAATGTATACGTGTGCAGCACCACACCTCTGCTGAGGAAACATCATGGAAGATGTTGTGAAGAGTTAAACCCAGCATACCAGGAAATGGCCACCTGAATAAGTCCTTGGCAATGACAATATCAGTAACATGCTAATGTAGAAGATGTAAAATGACAGCAGTTTGCATCCCTTAGAAAAAGAACTAGTAGCTGATGGAATCAGAAGCATACACCCACAGCTAACTACCTGACCTCCTGGAATCCAGTTACAGAGAGGAAGGATTGATAAGAAAAGGGGTCAAGACCAGGCTGCAGAAAACCACAAAATCAGTTGACTGAAACAATGGAGAGATCATGCACCCCAGTCTTATAGCTGGGAAACCAGCATAGGACTGACCCTGACCCCCTGAATGTGGGTGTTAGTTAGGAGGACTGGGCAATCTATGGGGCCTCAAGTAATGGATCAGTATTTATCCCTAGTATATGAATGGACTTTGGGAGTCCATTTCACATAGAGCGATATTTTCTCAACCTAGACACATGGGGGGAGGGCCTAGACCCTGTCCCACATAATAAGACAGACTTCGAAGACTCACCATGGTAGGTCTCACCCTTCCTGGGGAGCAGAAATAGGATGGGCTGGTTTGGGTGGGAGTAATGGGGAGGATGGGAGGGTGAGGGAACTGGGATTGACATGGAAAATAAGCCTGTTTCAATTTTAAATTAACAACAAAGTGAAAAACCTTAAAACACTAAGGACTGACATGAGAATTAGCCTATTTCAGAGATGGGCTGCTTGACTGGCTATCCAGTACAAAAGTGGTCAGCCCAAAAGCAATATGTAAAAGCCAGAAAAAATGAACTCAGCAGGTTGTATTTATATAGTACTTTCAAATATATATATATATATATATATATATATATATATATTTGGAGAAAAAGATGATATAAATTTGAGGGTTGTGGAGCACCTAGGAGATGTTAGACTGAAAAGAATGGGGGAAGGCATTTAATTACATTAGAAAGAAAATAGAAAATCAGTAAGTAATATTAAGTGCCCAACACACAAACAAGACATTTTCATATGGGAAGTAAATTATCCTTCTGTGGCTGGCCAAGAACATCCTATTAATATTTCAACTAATCCAAGCCATATCTCCACTAGCTGACACATCATTGCTGGCTGGAAATCTTTTTCTTTATCGTTTTGGGGGCAGCTGTCTTGACCAAACCTGAAAGGTTTGTTTCACTATATATCATGTGGTCATCATCTGTTAAGCTCTGCAAGTCCTAAGGGCATCTTTTCTGATTTCTTCTTTGGTGTCACTTCTTCTGGGAATGTACAAGTGACAATCATCCAAAAGAACAAAGAAAATTAACACCCCCTGCAAGATCTGGATATTCCAAAAGTATGGTTATGTAAACACTTGAGGAGCAAAAGAACCAGATGTTGTGTGTGTGTGTGTGTGTGTGTTTGTGTGTGAGTGAGAGAGAGAGAGAGAGAGAGAGAGAGAGAGAGAGAGAGAGGGAGAGAGAGAGAGAGCTTGGATGGGTAAGTGAGACAGAGAAAGTGTTTGTCCTTTTGTGTTCACATAATTTAGACTGCAAGCTTTATAAATTCATAGAATTCAGTCAGTGGCCAAATTCGGATAAAGAGAAAAGGAGAGGCATGAATCTCATCCAAAGACATCAAGGAATGTTCTTCAGAGTAAGTTTTTGTTACCTGATGGACTACCAGCTGGTATGCAAGTGCTTGATTATAATTATAATAATTGATTATATTTTACAAAGTGAATTTCTACAGGTCACCTAGGGTTTCCATTGTATACTTACCTAATATTCATTTCCTTAATTATCTTGTCATGAGAAGAGCACTCAGGTGAAACCTGAGGTGGAACTCTTTCCTGTTGAGCATTTATCCAGTTCAATACAAAACACATCAATGGCAAACATTCTTCTCCACAGGGTTTTGTGAGCTGACATACATACACATATAACTCTCCCACTTCAAAATAATCAGTACATGGCTGTGCAAACCTCAAAATACTGTAGCACTCTAGTGGTTTGAAATGAGTGCTCTTGTTAATTTACATCACTGAAGAAACTCACGATGTCAATGCTTTATTTTTCACCCAGTCAGTTGCAGATCATCAGGACATTATCTCAAGTCACAATTAATAAGACCTATTTAAAAAGTTCCTTAAAGGGGAGATAGGCAATTAAAAAAAAAAAAAAAAAAAAAAAACATTTCCAATGGAGTTAAAAGTTGGCAACTTGAGCCATCATTATTCTCTTCCTCTCTCTCTCTCTCCCTCCCTCTCTCTTTCTGCTTCCCTCCCTCTCTCTTTCTCCTTTTTTTCTCTCTCTCATTCTCTCTGCCCCCCTCTGTTTATGTATCTTTTAATTGTTTTTGCACATTTCTCTGTAGCTAAAACATTTTGGTCCTTTATCTTATTCCTACAAATACTTCACTGAAAGGAAAATTACTTAAGTGTTAGTTTAGATTGGAAAAAGACAGTTTTTTGTTTATGTTTTTGTTTTTTTAAGTTAGTAAGGACAGATGTCATTTCCACTGTTCTAGTTCATTAGCATTTTTTCAGTAAAAAATAATTCTTACTGTATATGACAATGAAAAGTCCTCATCTTTCATAGTAATTGTTCCTATTTGCCCTTTGGAAATAATTTTAGACCTGGGTTGAACTGTGCAGAATATACCAAATATCAAATCGCCAATATTTTATTTCCTCCCTTAATGAGCAATGTAGAACACAACTTTCCCTTTAGAATATCTGAATGACATATTGTACCCTTTTGTACTCTAGAAACCAAAATATTTGCAGATAAGACAGTAAAAAAGCATATACTACATGCTAATTCCTTCTATATGAATAGTTATTTGTATTTCACTATATAATGAAGTTATAGTCTGTGGCCTTTTTACAAAAGTACAGTAATTAGGAATCAATTATACTTTACGTTGTAACACTAGTTACTCAGCCACTGTGGGATAATTGGGAAGTAACTATATTGTCATTTTTATGTCCTTTGGCTACACTGAATAACAGCATTCAGCATCAATGCACTGGCAAATTACACACACATTTGTTCCTATTAAGTCATGGAGTATGAAGTCAGTGTGAAGAAACTGCTCACTTAGAATGAACTCCAAAGATAATGTGTGAGTTCAGCAACTGTGTAAAGACAGAGGGGCCATCTCAATTAATTTCTATTCCCACTGTAATTAGTGAAACTTAATAGAATGGGGAACAAAATTAGAAAGTGGCTTTACATATCCTGCTGGTTTCTTGCTTGCATGCATGAATGTGTTTGTGTTTGTGTGTGTGTGTGTGTGTGTGTGTGCGTGTGTGTTAATCAGCTACTAGAAGGAATTGGAATTCTTTAAAGAATAAAAGGTATATTTAATCATAAACATGCTTTGAGGATAATGTACCAGAAAAGCATTGTAAATAGCATTGGATTGCCTTCCACTGCCCTCAGATTTCTTTATTTCCCTTCCTTCCTGCCTTGCTTCCTTCCTTACTTCCTTATTTCCTTCCTTTTTTTTTTTTTTTTTGTTCTTTCTTTTGCTTGACTGTTTAAAGAGAAATGAGTCTGTTTCTATCTACAATATGTTTGGCTACAAACTTGCAGAATTAGCAGTACAATTCTGTTCTGCTCCTTCTTAGATATTAAAGTTATATTTTAGAATTGCTAGTGACAGCCAGATCTTAAGGCAAAAGTAGGGGAGCAAGCAACCCATGTGCAGTTTCTAATCAAATTTCCATGTTATAGGTGGGAATTTCATGCTTACTTTCTAAGAGCAAGGCCCAGGAGCTTGCAAATGATAAGAACACAAATCATGACATTTTTTCCACAACCTGTTACAGTTATTGTTAAATGAGAGAATTTGGCATGCAGATTTATTGTTTATTTCCTCCCCACCATTTTTCTATTTTCTTTTCCCTTAAATCTCACTTCATGATTTAAAGAATTAGTAACTTTGCACACAGAAAACTTCAGACTCATTATAAACTAGCTATAGTCAGTGTATTTTTAAAAAATGTCACTTTTAAATCCATCATCAGGCAAATGTTCAGAGACGTGCTTGCCAGCAGAAGAAACCACAGTATGTCCTGTGCTGCTGAGAATGATCCAGCTTGAAGCAGCTTTGATCCTAGAGACATAGTCTAAGAAAAATTGTCTTCCATGGCTGCCGACTGCATTTTTATATGACCACAGTTAAAATATAATACTAATCCTCTTAAAGCATCTGGATTGATGTGAATGCTTCGTGAAAATATTGTTCAGAAACAAATGCATCCCATTCTGTGCTATTCAATAGAGTATGCATTCTCCTCCACTTGGTTTAAGATTATATATAATAGCAAGTGTTGTGGTCCTTAAAATAAATTGAATGCATTGTTCCATATATGCATCTGACTAATACCAACCTTATTATCTTTATTCAGACCAACCTAGCAAATGAGGCGGTACAAATACCCTATAAACATTAGGCTGTTCTGTAAGCCTGGGACATACTTGGTCGCTGATTACACAGTCACTTAAGAGGGTGAATATAAGAATAAAACAAAAGTAATTAAGTACAGGAAGCTTGTGTTTTAATTATAAGCAAAGAAAGTAAGTAAAACAAAGCATTATCACTTTGAAGGGAAGACTATAACAGAAAGTGTCTCAATTGTGACTCCATAAAGCATTATTTAGTAGTCAACTAACTCGCGTCATTTAACAATAGGAAATAAAGACAGTAGGCACAAATGGGTTTTTTTTTCTTACTGCAGTGTAATTGGATTCTCTTGCTTTCATTTGTGTAATGGGTAGATTGAATTTAACAATGATGAAAGAAGTAAAATTATTTAAATGCGTTTGCTAGGAAAAATGAACCAAGTAAATTACACTTATTGATAATTTTTTTTCCTGAAAGCTCAAGTGGGTGAAAATTGGTGACCTTCAATATATAGAATTAAAATAACATATTTCCTAAATGTATTTGTGAAAGTGAAAGGTATGAACCATATTCAAAATCTAATGCATGTTTTAAAGGTCCATATTTCTAGTTTTTCATTTGTTTCTCAAAGCACAGTTTAAATCTATTGGGGTTGGTTTCTGAATCCCTTTGTACCTGATCCCACTTGTACTGGGTGTTCAGGAGCAACCTGTATATTAAATTGAAACATGTAGGTATTGCTCTCTGAAATATTTTAACCTAAAAATGGTAGTTTCATAAAATTTATTCCAAAGAATTACCTAGTCTGAGTATTCCAGAGACATTTCATCATGGCTCTGCCATAAATAAGGAAGACTGTTACTACTACCAGCGAGAGCATCTTCCCATAGAACTCTGAAGAATTCTCAGCAATATATTCCTTATATTTTATAATATAACTATGTCTCACTATCCCTGCATTTTCAAGTCAGTATATCTTCTCTCTTAGGGAAGAATTTTAGGTGGCTCTGCAATTATTGGTTGTGTGCTTGCTTAGAATTAATATCCTATGTGTAAATTATGCTTCCCAGTGAAGAAGAATGCTAGTATTGCTTGTCACTAGGACAGGTGTGCCAGATTAAGAGAATGGAAGAGCTAATCAAGATCAGGAGAGGAACTCAACTCTACACAGAACAGAACGGACCAGCACACAATCTACCGGATATCATTACATCTATGATACAGTAATAACACTAATTCATAATAGCATGAAAACAGTCTGATTTGACCCACTGTCACTCATGAACTTGGAATATGTTGGATCTACTATATGGACATCATACATAGTAATAGCCATCCATCTTAAATAAAATTAGATTACTCTTACATTTATAGCACCATTTTCCTTACTGAAATGTTGCCTTATTGTTACTCTAACATGTAATTCATACTTGAGAGAAAATCCATCATCGACGATGAAGACCTATCATAAAAACACATTAGCAGATGAGGAATTATCATTTTATAAATTAGAAAATGAAAGTTTAATAACATGGGAATGGTTTTACACAGAATCACAATGAAAATACGAAAGCTAGAACTACCATTCAAATATCTGGTTTCCCAAGAAGATTTTTGTGTCATTCAATTAAATCTAGAAAAATAAGCATGAAACAAATATTCAGAAGAATACCTAAGATTTTCTAAATGGAAATATCTTACCATTACTTCTGCAGCTGGTGTGACTGCATTATGATGTAAGCATGTAGCATTACATAGACTATCTTTGTAGGACTACCTTCATTTCTTCATATGGATATTGGAATGTCATGCTTCCATTTTTATTAAATTTTAGGTTTTAAAACATTTCCTTTTTTATTTCTCCCTCAACACAATTTTCATTCACTTATGTGTTGTATATTTTCCATATTTTTGCATATTTCTTGCCATTTATATTTTTCTGTTACCCAGCTTTATTTTTTTGTGTTCAAATAGAATGTTGGATGGTATTTCAATCCTTAACACCTATGAAAACTCTCTTTGTGTTCTGATACGTGGTCAATTTTGGAAAAAGTTCTAGACTTCAGTGTTTGGGTAGACTGTTCGCTAAATATCTACTAGATTCATTTGATGGATGGTGTCATTTAACAAAAGATAGCACACAGGTAAAGGCAATTAATTTCTGGTAGTGGTGGTATTGACATGAATAGCCCAATACCTTCCTGCTACTGTCACTACCATATTCTCTCTTTCTCTCCCCATCCCTTCCTTCCTCCCTCCCTCTGCCTCCAGATCCTTAAATATGTAAATAGATGATTATCTGGAACTGTCTGCAACCAGGTCTACCTGTATTAGTGATGTTTGCATAATATTGTCAGCAAAAAGAAATCATGTATTGTACTATTGTTTTTTAATTATTTTTGTTTATTATTTTCTAATATTTTCTCATAAGACATTTAACTACAACGAGAAAAGTAGCAAATACAGATAATAAAACACACCCACACAAACTTCCATGTGTATAGTCATGTTTTAATTTACTTCAGTGATGCTAATTCATATTCCTTCCTATATTATCACTTTTCCAATATCATCTCTTTATTATCCATTCAGTAATCCCTAAATCCCCTCACATACATTTGGTACTCTATAAAGTCCTCAATTATTCATATTAAATAAACATTTTTAAATGTACATTAATAGAATGTTAATAATACAATAGCTATTTAATTCCATGGATAACAGGCAAAGTGCAAATGGAGTTCTCAGTTGGTCTAAGTAATAAAAACCTGGAGGGAGATATAGAGGAAAATGCTGAGAAATCAGAGAGAAGGAATAAGCCATGGCCACACCTTACCTCTTCCTATTTCAGCAAACAAGAGGGCAAGTTCCTGTTTGTACTTGTTTATATCTTGTTTCTGCTCAGCTATGTCAATTTCTGTCTGTCTGTAAAGACCTCCAGACCACAATGGTTAGCTAGTGGCAAGCTCCATTCTCTTACCTTCAGACAGGCTGTATCTGTACAAGCAAGGTATCACCAATGCAACATTGATAAAATTCAAGTAAGGCAGTAATTATTTGTAATCAGATTTAACAAATTACTCCAGGAATTCATGAACTTACAGTTATTAACATTTATTTTATCATGAATTCTCTGTGGCAAAAGTTCAGTTCCACTTAGATGAGTCTCCTCATACCTGTGAAGGAGGTGTTAATATGATTGGAGTTTCCAAGAAAGTGTCATTGGGAAAGACCATATTTCCAAGGTCTGAAAAGCCATTGTTGGTGTGTGATGGGTAGGATCAATGGCCAATTTGAGATCAAGAATCACCTGAGAGTTAGATCTCTGGGCGTAACTATTGTGCATTGTGTGGCTTAGGTTAACTGAAATGGTATGAGCCACCTTGTGGATGGTACTATTAGACATAGATGGAGGACTGCAGAAGGGAAGTGGTAAAGTGATCACAGGTGAATATTGATCTCTGCTCCATCATTATCAATGTAATATGAATATCTAACCAAAAATCTCTTCATTGCAACTTTTTTTGTAACTTGGAATATCAAGATAAAACAAAACCTTTCTTCTTAATGGACTTTGTCATTGTATTTTATCAAGTGTTAGCTAAGTAACTCAGCAGCTGAATGGCACTTGTTGCAAGTACTTTTGGTTTATTTTCCCAAATTTTGAGTGGATATATTCAAACACTAGTGGTTTGATGAGAAAAAACAATCCTGCTGGAAAAAAAAATGTAACTCACAGGAAAAGTGAGTAGGGCAGTGCAATCCAGTTATGTGTGCACTGTTAGTATCAGCACACTTTGGCTTTTGGCTAGGGGTCACCTGGAGTTACTTTCTATATCAACTTCCTCTATGTCAACACTTGTTTTCTACAGGCCATTGGGAGACAAGGTTGTCTGTCTAGATAACATGTGAAACCACAATTTCTAAAGCATTCAGTTAGATAGGATCAACTCATGAAACCAGACCATGGCACAGAAACAAGGTTAAAACAACTAAGATCATTATGGAGACTATTCTTGTATTAATTTTCCAAACTCATTGCTTGGAGATTTATTTACTTAGTGATTTATTTATTATTATCATGTGAAATATATTATCTTTATGCAGTTGTCATCTCATTGATGCAAAGTCAATATATACATAGATGTACATATACTTCAAGTCACTTTTAGTAAGATTGGTTCATATTTATGCACTACAAATTTAAGTATCAGTGTTCAAAGAGTGAATGAGTTTCATCAATGGAACTTGAAGTGGGAAAATTGAAAAACCACTGCCAGAAATTGATAATCAATTAGAGAGCAAATTCTAAGATTGATGCTATTGAAACAATGAGACCGCAATTAAATCTATAACTAAATTCCATGTGGTAACAAAATATTTTATAAAGGGCTGAACAGAATTAACTTATGCCAAAAATATATGTTGCTTCCAGAACAAAGGAAAAAGTAAAATACTATAGAGATATACTAAATTTACCAAACTAACCTCAGATGACAGTCATGGCAACATACCCATTGCTGCAGACAGATGGACAATTAGAAGATACTGCCCACAAAGACTATATTTGAGGCAAGCCCGCTATGCTTCCTGTGTAAAATCTGGTAAAGATTCTAGAGATTAAAAAATGATGTGGCTGAGATTCTTAAATTAGTCACTACATAGAAAAATATTAGTGAAATTCCTAATAGTAAATTCCACCATTTGCTAAGTAGATGGAATCAAATTGTCAATGATATTGACTATTTCAGTGAGGTTGTTTAACGTATGTGAAGTAAAATTTTATTAATTCACTCTAAGTTGCCATCTATCCTTAAATTTAAGAGCAGGCTAAATCCAACTATTAACTGGGAAGAGGACTGATAATCAGTGTACTTTCTAAGTTTTACATAATAACTTCTAATTCTTAGATTCTTTGATTTAACTTACATTGAACTATATTAAGCATTTTAACCGTAAGATAGAATGTTCAGTGGGATTCCATTTTAGCAGGCTAATTTGTAAGTGCCAAAGGCTCAATTTAATTTTAAATTTATTAATCATTAAGTCAAAGCAACCTGGCCCACTATGAGGTATTTTTTTGTTTTAGCGCAGGAGTGCAATCACTCAGGGAAATTTGGGTAATGTGTTGGCTGAGGTGAGGGCACTGACATACTGGCCCCGTGCTTTATATTTAGAACCTCCCTAGAGAAAGGACTTGGCTTTAATTTAGCCAGATCCCAGGTGTAACTGTGCTGGTGTCCTGGAGCTTTCAATATGACAGCCAATAGTCTCCAGAGCAGACACAATATCTTCACCATGGAGATTCAACAGAAAATTTTGGCTGTTTAAATATTTCAGTACTTTTTACAAATACATTTCTTTACTTTACATCCCTGGCCACAATTTCCCCTCCTTTCTTCCACTCTCTTCTCTCCTCCCAGTCCCTCCTCTCCCCGTCTCCCCTCTCTTTTCAACACCCCCCACCCATCAACTCCTCCTTCATTACTGTTTAGGAAAGGGAAGGTGTCCCATGAGTATCAACACAACATGGCATATCAAGTTGTAGTAAGACTAAGCACCCCTCATGTATTCCAGCTGAACAAGGTGACCCAGTATGAGGAATAGGGTGACAAAAGCCTGCAAAAGAATATCTATCCCAGGTGCATCCCATGCAGGGTCCCCAGTTGTCTGCGCAGTCTCTGTGAGCTCTGGTAATTTTAATCTCTTAATATAAAATTGTGAACATATGTCTTCAGTAACTTATTTAGATGTATTTTCTTTTCATTGTTCCATAAAATCTTCTTCTTTCATTTTTCTTTTGAAGACTTCAATCTGCATCAATGAAATTTACAAATTCCTTCTCACAGGGTCCTTCTCACTTGCCGCTGGCAATTTTGTTGTGTGTTTGAATTTGAATATGCTTGAGGTCAGTTTTAAATTTGTACATTCACTGTACATCTTGTAGATGGCTGCTGTTCCCTGTAATTCTGAGCTTTCTGGTGTTTGTTTTAACAAAAGTAAAAGTACTAGTGTCTTTGTTGCATAAATGTTCTGAACCCATAGCCCAGAGGTCAGCAGATGGGGAGCAGTTTTTGCTGGAGCTTGAGTCTGAGTATCTGAACACATAGTTGTTAGTTTGGGCATTTTAACCTCTTGATGGCTGAGAATTTTCCTTAGCTTCTCATTTTTTGTTCTTTTATCGCAATATTTTTTCTTCCTACGATTTTGTTTGTTTTTTGTCATGGTATGTTTCAGATAAAATTTGTTTTATCTGTGTTTATTTTGCTTTTCTTCCTTATTCTTCTATCTGTCCCTTGTGACTTCACACTCTCAATGTCCCTTCTGTTTTCACTAAACTTGTGAACTTCTGCCTCCCCTATCACCTCCATCAACGCCTCTTCCTCTTTTTTGGTTTTCTGTCTATTGGGTTTCTAGAAATAATATCTCTTTTCCCCATTTCTTTTTTCTTTCTTTTATAAATAAGGATGATTTATTTACTTATTTATTATTAATATAATTTTGCTGTCTGAATTCTTTTTTTTTTTACATGTGGATCCCTCTTCATCCCTCTTTTCCTCCCTTCCTTTTACCCTCTCTGCCCCCTCAAATGTACCCTGACCACCCTCCCCTCCAATCCCCCAAACCCAATTCCACATGTAGGGCAATGCCATCCAGGTGGGGTCATGTAAATCTGTCATTTGAAGTAGGGACTAGGACTTCTCTCCTGTCTCTAGATTAAGGCAGTATCCCTCCATGGCGGATGTGTCCACAAGGTCCTTTTGTGCACCAGGAATACATCCTGGTTCCACTGTCTGAGATCCCCTATACTGCTCAGTCCTTCTGGCTGAGACCCATATTCAGGGGATCTGAGTCAGTCCCATGCTGGATTCCCAGCTATCAGTGTGGTGGCCCGTTAGCTCCTCCTTGTTCAGGTAAGCTGTCTCTATGTGTTTCTGCACCCTGGTCTTGTCCTCTCCCTCTGCATCTGTCTGCGGCCATACCACCCTGAACACTCAATCTTGTATTTTCCCATCTCTTAACCTTGTAAGACACTGTAGGTGAATTAATTTAATTATGTATGTATATTGTCAAAAGTTGTTGAATTATCTCTTTTGCATTTTAACCTGTATAACAATTGTATTAATGATTTATTAAAACTATTAGAGATAAACAGTTTGCATGACCTTTCTTACTGACAGTGGTGATCAATTGCTATATTATTCCCAAGAGACATTCTGTATTATATTTTAAAAAATAAAAACGTGCAAATTTTCAGATTTATGAGAACACAACAGAATCTCTACATTTATAAACTTTATATTTTTTACTTGGGCTTATAAAAATCCAGAGAGTGTTACCTTTAAAAATGTGGGAATCACAAACATTAAAGTTTTCCTCTGACTTAAAAAGTAGCTAAATATCTGTGTCAGAGTCTAAGGTTAAGCTTAAATCCAACATACATATTCATTTTTGTAAATAATAACATTCTATCTATATAAAAACAGAGATGAGAATAGCCTTACATATAATTCTCTCTTCCCATATGACATAGTACCTGGCATTTTTATATAATTTAACTGTTCACTTAGAATCTAAACTGATTTATTTGTTTTATTCAAGAGTTTTATAATATAGATTGATTTACTACAAGTTATGCACAGTTTCTTTTTTTATAATTTTGTTTTTAAATTTAGATTTGAATCGAGCTTATTTTACATGACAATCCCAGTTTCTGCACCCTCCCATCCTCCCCTGTTCCCCCCCACCAACTCCCATCCCATCCCCTCTCTTCTCCCCAGGAAGGGTGAGGCCTTCCTTGGGGAGTCTTCAAAGTCTTCATATCAGTTGGAGCATGGCCTAGGCCCTCTCCCAAGAGTCTAGGCTGAGAGACAGCCTATCCCTCTATGTGGAATGGGCTAGTGAAATCCATTCATATACCAGGGATAAATTCCAATTCACTACCAGAGACCACATAAACTACCTGTCTTCCTAACTAACACCCACATTTAGGGGGTCTGAGTCATTCCTGTGCTGGGTTCCTTGTTCAGGTCAGCTGTTTCTGTTGGTTTCTCCAGCCTGGTATTGACCCCTTTGCTCATCACTCCTCCCTCTCTGCAACTGGATCAGGCACTTAGGAAAATGTATGGAGATCTACAAGGATGACCCCAACTAATAATCTAATCAACAGTGGAGAGGCTAACTTAAATGCCCTTCCCCAGTAGTGAGATTGATGACTACCTTAAGTGCCATCTTAGAGCCTTCATCTAGGAGCAGACACCCACAGCTAAACACTGAGCTGAACTCCTGGGCACTGTTTCTATACAGTTCAATGAATACAGTTAGCAACAACACACACACACACACACACACACACACACAATTACACATTGAATTTCTTTCAGTGCTATTTATATTCTAATTAGTAAGGCATGTCTTATTTAAAGAAGTACTTATCCAATAATCTAGTTAAAATCCCAACCAGCAAGGGGAAAAAACAGAGGAAGGAGATGATGACTGTCAGAGTGATATGAAGATGGGTACTTTGACTTGGATACTTAGAGAGGGTAAACTTCATGTGGCTGACAATGACTACTGTGTAAAGGACAACTGGCAGACATATGTGCTTTTCACTGAAGCTATTTTTCAGAAATATTCCTGGGTGTGTTTAGAACACTTACAAAAAAGTAGCTTTTACACTAGGTGTATGGTTTCAATGGCAGATAACATGACTGTGATAAACTTACATTTCTGTGCTAGGAAGTTATTTCTGGATCATGGGAAAAAAGAGTTTTTATGAATTTTAAAACATTCATAAACACAAATATCCATCTTATGTGCATAGGTTCTTATAACTCTTAATTAAGATTTCTCCTATAATAACAAATCAAAGAAATGTAGTTATCCTTGTCTAGAGGGTACATGACTCATTGCATTTAAGAAGTACATTTACAATTTCTTCTGAGGCATGGTGATTTCATCAACATAAATTCATATAAACTTATAACATTAAATTTTTATAGGGACTTTATTGACTTTACCATTTATGAAAGAGTAGGCATTGCAACTCCATATATTCAAATGTATTGATTTTTCTCAACCAGAACCATTGCTGAAATAGCATTCCATTAAAAAATTTCAGGTCAGGCTAGACAACTAGTTGTCTACTGGCATTTCTATTGATGAAGCATAGAAATCTGAATACACTGTGAACTAAAATAGTTTATGCTTCAGGTTTCTTTGTATTGCTCCACTTTTTAAATACACAGAGGAGTTTTTTCTTTCACTAAGAATTGTTTCCAAATCATAAATCAGCAAACCAAGACCCCCAAAAAAAAAACAAAAAAAAAAGAAAAAAAAAAAAAAAAAAAAAAAAAGGGGAAAAAACTGATATAGGGCACATTTTTAATTTTCATGCCAACAACATCTATTACACTCTAGCTCAACTCGCAGAATATTTTCCAAACATAGGAGATTTATGTCAACTGGAATTGATCCTGAACTCTCTCTTCTCTACCAGCTAAACTTTTCCAATTTAAAAAAAAGTAACATGGAAAAATGTTTCCTTCATTTAAATACAAAAATTTTGTTCAGAAAATTATAATTAATTCAAGTGAATAATTCCAATGGAGATAGATGTTGTGTGTTAGGTGTGCCACAATTTATAAGATAAGCCAAACACATAATCAGATTTAAGAGAGCCATATCATTCTATTATTGTACCAGTCTCTGTCTACTTGTGTAATATCTATACAAGCAAAAGATAACATCTCCATTATAAAAGGCAATGGATGAAAATTCTACAAGAGAAGATACATATGTGAATAATACTGAACACCAATGGTGGAGACTGTTGAACAGCAATATTTTCCTAGAGACATCATTTTTTTAAAAAATTAACAAAATGTTATATATTCATACCATGGTATACTTGGCAATAAGAGGAAATATATTACTAACAATTGCTACAACACAGATGAACCTTGAAAACATCATGCTTGGTGAAAGCAATTAGATGCAAAAGGCCACACATTAAATGATTCAATGTATATGAAATGTCCAGAAAGGAAAAATTTCAGACACAGACAGAAAGTAAATTGATTGCCTGAAGCTCACTGAAAGTGGAGATGGGAGATGAAGACTAACTGCTAATCAAATACTACCCTGAAGGCACCCAACCGGGTCTGATCTCAAAAGCTAAGCAGGCCTGGTTAGTACTTACATGGGAGACATCATTCTCGAGCCTTGCTCCATAGCCATTCTAATTGCAGCAGAACACTGCATTAGGAGCCAGATATTGACATTAACTAGCCACAGTCAGGAAACCTGATCTGGGATTTATGCAATCACTTGTCCCAGCTACAGGTGGCTTTGAAGATACTAGGCTATATATTGAAGTTATTTTCAAATATCACTGTTCACAAATTTCATTTGGGTGGTTGGTAGTAAGGAAGATTTTAAGCCATGTCACTAGGATGACACTTTCTCAAAAAGCACAAGACAACTATTTTGAAAATGTTCTTTGTCCATAAGGAAACAACATGTGCCTGATGTCTACAAAGAATCCTTAAAGAATTAAAGTAATTATATTTGGAGTTATAGAAAAGACTATTTTCTTTTTATAGATTCACAATAACTAACTTATGGTAAGTATCTCAAAACATTTCTTTCAGATACTTTATAATTAACTTAAAATAATACAATAAAATGGGTTCAAAATTTAAAGTTAAAATTATCTTAATTAGTTACTTTTAAAGTGTAATTACAACTTTCATGCTTTCTGTAAAAGGATAATAGCTTACTTCTTTGATAGGCATGTTTATATATATATATGCATGAGACACTGGGAAATATCATTGCTTCTTAATACAATTTTTATTTTAATGTGTAATTGCAAAAATTTGAGAAGAGAAATTTATAACTGAGCTGTCTATGCACCAGTTATAGTGTTTTATTAAAATCTTAATAATTAACTTACAAAGAAAAAGTTTAGTTATATATAAATATCAATTTGGAGGGGTCTTAAAACACTAACAATAGAAATACCTCATTACCTAGATATTCTACTCCTGGGTAGACACAGTGATATAAAAGATAGCATATATTATAGATATCAGAACCAGTATGTTTGTTTTGGTATTCTTCACAGTAGACAAGTCCTATAAATCTACCAATAGATGAATATGTACAGATAATGGGGTAAATATTCAGAAATGACTCCCATTCATCTGCAAAGAACAGCATTATTTGTGGGAAATGAGTAGAACTGGATAGCATCATGTTAAGTGAAATAAGCAAGACTCATAAAAACAAATAGTACATCTTCTCTCACATGTGGGATCTTAAAAGCCATTAAAAAGACTCTCATTGATCATGAAGACATCCAGCAAGTATGAGGATGAAGAAAACAGGAGTAATATTGGGAATAGAAATGATGAGTGTATAGTATAGACTTGCATGAAAACATCATAATGAAACTCATTATTTCATACTAGCTAATGTATAGCAAAATTATAAATTGAAAAAGCAGGATTATATATATATATGTGTGTGTATAATATATAATATATAATATATATATAATATATTACATATAATATACCATATATTTTGTGTGTGTGTGTGTGTGTGTTCCTAAATATATTTCATTTGGTCTGTACAGTGCTACCTGCATGCATGATTTAGGGATGAATATTTGCTAGTAGACAACTTATGGCTGTGATCTTCCCTGGGGAAGAACAGCTCTCATCTCTCTTGCTCCCAGTTTTCTTAGGATGCCTGTATTTCTTTGTGTAGGGTTAAGGCATTAAGAACTTTTCCTCCTCTACATTTTCATGTCCATTGAAATACTTAAATAATTGTAAGAACCCATTTGCTATTTTATTTTTTAATAAACTAGCTGTGGCTGCTTTGAAATTTTTTAATTTTAAATTAGAATCAAGCTTGTTTCACATGTCAATCCCAGTTTCTTCTCACTCTCCTACTCCCCTGCTCCCATCCCCTTTCTGTTCTCCTGGGGGAGGGGTGAAGCCTTCCTTGGGGGGTCTTCAAAGTCTATACTATCATTTGGAGCAAGGCCTAGGCCCTCGCCATTTGCTATTTTATTATGAGCCAGTATTGGTATTATTTTAACACTTCATATAGTTTACCTTCATAATATTATTTACTGAAATATACAATTCAACATGCATACCAATTTATGATGGAAGCCCTATTATGTTAGAGTTACACTATTTGGGGTTCATATTATCTGTTCTTAGAATTGAAGTTATTTAATCTCATGAGTTATTTTCCATGTCTCATTAGCACATACACAACTTACATTGCAGAGTAGCTTTGTTAATAATGTTAAATTAAGAAAAAATGTATTTCTTTTTCTGAAGCACTTTAATGAAAATTACAATATATTATTTTTCCCTTGAGAATCAGTGAGACTAGGAATAGAATGCATTTGAACCAAACTGTAGTGCTTCCATCAACATAAGATAATAGTGAAAATGATCTTGCTAATAACTTTTCTTTAAATCGTGTGGTTTATAAATGTTCTCTTCGCTCTCTCTCCTATGAGGATAAATTTTCTCTATTTCCTTTTGTAAAATAAGTAGGCAAACTAGATGTAAAATGAAAAGCAAACTAGATATGAGTACCAATGACAAACTATTGGAGTTATCCTATAATTCCTTTCATAGTCAAGATGTGTTCATTCTTTCCTTTCTTTAATTATTGTTATTTATAGGGTGGTTGGAATGTAACAGTGGTAAAAACCACTTGCTAGAAACATAATACTTGAGTTCAGTACCAGGAAGCCCCATGATATAAGGAGAGCTCTTACTTTCAGAAGCTATCTTTTAATCATCACATGCATTTCATAGCACAGTCTCACACACGCACACATGTGAGCACACACACACATACACACACACACACACACACACACACACACACAAAACAACAACAACAACTAAATGTAAAAGAATTATCTCTCTCTCTTTGTTATCTTTATTGGTGTTTCCATACAAAATTCCTCAGTGTATTTTTGGAAACTGTCTTTGAATTTGCTCTGAAGATCAGGTTAGCCTTAAACTCACAGAGATCCACCCACCTTTGCCTCCTGAATGCTGGAATTGAAGGTATGTATCAGCACTGCCTGGCCATAAAACTTTTTTCAAAAAATAGTCATGGATAGACATATGCTTTTGTGCATATTGCATACATATATAAGCATTACATACAAATGGATGTATACATATGGAACATATATATTCTGTCTGTCTTTCTGTCTTTCTCTCTCTCTCTCTCTCTCTCTCTCTCTCTCTCTCTCTCTCACACACACACACACACACACACACACAATGTTGCTTTGTTTGAGAGGTATAAGTGATACAACTATACTAGGGGCATGCCTTTTTTTTCAACATATTTCTGCCTAGAAACTTCTACTTCTGATAATTGCACAAACCCATGGGAGGTCTTTCCCTTCCTGAATGGAGATGGAGGAGGAATGTATGCAGAGTAACATAGATGGGGAAAGGGAGGGTATTTATGGACAGGAGGGAGAACTGGTTGGTATGTAAAATAAATGAAAAAAATGTTTAAATTTAAAAAGGAAAAGTGGATAAGAAAACTGAATTAAACCTACTCAGATACTAAAATTGGGATTAAATAACTTCTGGGGGAAAAAAAAAAACCTCTTGATACAAGGCTGACTAGTTCTTACCTTGCCTAACTTTGTTCCATTTCCCCTCAAGGATAATGGTGGCTATGTACAAACTAAACTATGTAATAGTACAGGAATTTTAGGGACATTCTACTATTACTGTTTACAAAGTCTTGTTTCTGGCCTCTGTGTGTGACTCATAGAGGACTATTGTCATTCCTCTGTACCTGAACTTAACCAGAATTGAACAGAGACTAGAGCATTATAAGCATGATAAATCAGCCCTTAAAAGAAGCAATTGCCCATGGTGGAAATGGAGACTGCCCTCTAGCTGTACTAATGCCTCATGGCAACTGGATTATGTTCTCAAGTGAAGAGACATTCTCTTGAGCAGTCTTGTAAAACAGAACTGAGTGAGGCCAACGTTTGACCAAGACTATTCATTACTATCAGTACTCTTGGCAATTATTAGTTTAAAAAAATCAAACAAAGAAACAAAAATCATTGACTGAGAGAAACAGGTCCAAAGGTATAACAAGTTTTATAAAGAGATAGATCACACCAAAGTTATAGTGATTCCTGTCTTTCAAGACATTTCTGAAATTCTGACCACTTCACTCATATGTTCTTAAGGACAATATACAATATGTAATTGAGCATGAAATGTTCTGTTGCTACATTGCATCTTTAGAATCTGTAATCAATCAAAGAAAGGGTGTGAAGGACATTATCTCAATGGAAAGCTCTATGGTTAATATGTGGCTAATACGTTCAGTCCTCTACTCTGTGTTAGAAGACTAGTGACATGAGTTAAAAAACATATCTGGGTTCAGAGGCAGGAGAGTGTATTATCTTACTGGTGAGGGAACACATCTTAGACCTGTACATCATTGGAAAGTCATTTGAGGGAATGAGGCTGAAACTGAATTTATTTAAATACAAGTAAATCATAAGGATCAGGAACTAAGGATATGAGGATATGCTTCATCTGGTTAAGAGTATTTGCTGCTCTTACAGAGGACCCAACTTAAGTCCACAGTACAACCATTAGGCAGCTCACAACTGCCTAGAACTCCACATCTGGGAGATTTTACACCTCTTATATACCTTGCGAGTATCTGACACACACTGACATAATTTTAAAATAGTGAGAACATTCTAAAGTAATTTAAAATAAAGACAGGAGTGTAGTTCTATTTTTCTTGTAATCTAACATTAAAGCTTGCCTGAAGATCAGAATTCAGATATAAGTCACTAGTTAGCCACACATATAAGCTACTAGTTAGCCATAGATAGAGAACAGGCAGTGGTAGCCAGCACTTGCGAAAGAGAGGCAGATGGATCTCTATGAGTTCAAGACCACTCTGAGCTACATGAGAGTGAAAGAGTCTATAAAAGAACAGAGCTCAAGACTTTGATCCCAGCACTTTGGATGGCATGCCTTTAACCCCACCACTAGACCAGAACATAAGTCAAGAAGAGCTCAGTGTAGTCTCAGGGAATTCTGAGGTTTGGTGGAGTCATGCCACAGTACACACTTTAACACAAAGGTCATCACATTGTGTTGTGTCTAGCAAGAATTATGAATGGTTTTGAATAGCAGTGGATAAAATAAAATTAGCTTTGCTTATCAATTCTGAAAGCATCCTGACTGGCAGTCTGCATTTTCTTGTTCTTACTCAACTCAGTATAAAGAATCTCAAGTCTACAGAGTGGTCACATCTACTAGGTGATAAGTAAAAGTGCCTATAATCTTAAAGCTTTCACTGACTCCTAGACCCATTTAGTTCTTTGCTTCATTTGACAGAAATAGGTATAAGGCTTCCAAATGAATGCTGATGTCTCTGTCTATTTTTCTCAACATTTCTGCTCTTTCCAAGCTCCAAAGTTGGCAAGACAATCTAAAAGGAAGTTTGCAGGAGGCAAAATAGCCTCCAGCACAAAAAATCATGAATTATAAACTAAGTATAATTTCCTGGTTTTCTCAAAATTATGACTAATCCAGGTCTCCAAAAAGGTCTCCTAGTCTAACTGCAGTAAATATTATGTAAGATGGAGCAGGTCTATTCTTTACGTATTCTTGTGAGGTACAAACAGGAAATTTTTGGTGTACTTTTGGTTACCTTTGGTAGCCAATGATGAAACACCTCCTCCCAACTGCATTGTGCTATAGTTGCGGAGGTTCAGAGTAGCTGCAACATTCTCCACAAAACAACCCCGAGAAGCAAAGACCTTCTATATCAACCACCTAACTACTGATGAACAGTTTTCAGTTAATGATTGGCTCACATTGGAAAAAGATACCTCCTCTTATGAGAAGAGACCATACACTTTCTGAGCTGCTTCTTTCTAGTGTAATGAGTACGGTTTTTCCATCTGCCGCCTCTGGTCATGTCCCGCCGCCGCGCCAGCCCCAAATAATGCACAGAGACTCTGTCCCAAATAATGCACAGAGACTCTGTATTTGATATTATGCTGTTGGCCAGGTACTAGTTTCTTATCGGCTAGCTTTGTCTTAAGTATTAACCCATTTCTGCTGATCTATGTATTTCTCTTACAGGGGAGCCGGCAGGCATACTGCTTTCTCCAGACTCTCCATCTTGGCTCCTTAATACTTCCTCTTTCCCCCTTATCTCCTAGTCCCTCCTATCTTCCTTTCCTATTGGCCAACAGTGCTTTATTATTAACCAGTATGAGAAACATATACAAAATGACATCTCCCATCATTATAACTTCTTCTTTAATTTATAATTATACTTGAATTATGATAATGCTACATTATGCTGTAAAAAAATTGTTTCACAATGTTCATCTACATCAACCAAACCTCAAATATAAATCATGATTTCCAAGTATTTACATGCTACTGATGACTTGGAAAAATCAACACAAGAGTAGAGTTAAAAAATCCATTAAACCTTTAACCTTTTTAACAGTTTTATTTTTTTTTATTTTTATTTTACATGTCGATCCCAGTTCCCTCTCCATCCCTCCCTCCCTCCCACCCTCCCTCCTACCCTGTGTCCCTCTCACATGCATCCACACAACACTCCCCTACCATCCCCCCACCCCAATTCCACATGTAGGGCAATGCAATCCAGGTGGGATCATGTAAATCTGTGAAGTCATTTGATGTAGGAACTAGGACTGCCTCCAGTCTCTAGGTAAAGGCAGTATCACTCCATGGGGGATGTGTCCACAAGGTTCTTTTGTGCACTAGGAATACATCTTTGTTCCACAATCTGAAGTCCTTTAGACTGCTCAGTCCTTCTAGCTGAGACCCATATTCAGGTGGTTTGAGTCAGACCCATGCTGGATTCCCAGCTATAAGTTTAGTTCTTACAGCTGTCTGCAACCTGTTCTTGTCCTCTCCCTCTGCATCTGCATTCTAGTTGGACTCAGTATTTAGTTGTGGTTGTTTGCTTCTGTTTCCAACAGGTATTAGATGAGGGATCAATGATGGTGGATAAGTTAGTTATTGATCTCACTATCCCGGGAAGTGCATTTCTGGTAGCCTTTCCACTGTTGCTCAAATTGTTAGTTGGCGACAGTCTTATAGGTCTCCAGACATTTCTTTAGGTTCAGTTTTCTCATCAAACCAACAATGGCTCCTCTTTTATGTTCTCTCTCTCTTTCTCTCTCTCTCTCTCTTCTGTATTCTATACCTACCCTGGCTCAATCTCCCTAGCCGCACGTGCTTTCCTTTCCTCCCCTTCTCTTTCTCCTACTTCTCTCTCCATTCACTGCCCCCCCACATCCCATGTGCTCTGGAGGACATGTCCCTTCCTGCTTCTGTGAGGGACCTTATATGAATCTCTCAGAATACACCTTGTATCCTAGTTCCTCTGTCAGTGTGAATTATAGGCTGGTGATCCTTTACTCTAGGTCTAAAATCCATATATGAGTGAGTACATACCATGTTCCTCTTTTTGTGTCTGGGTTACATCATTCAGGATGGTTTCTACTAGTGTCATTCACATGCCTTCAAATATCAAGATTCCATTATTTTTTTCTGCAGAGTAGTATTCCATTGTGCAGATGTGCCACATCTTCTTTATCCATACTTCAGTTGAGGGGCATCTATGTTGCTTCCAGGTTCTTGCTATTACAAATATTGCTGCAATGAACATAGTTGAGCACATGACTTTGTTACAAAGATGTAGATCATTTGGGTATATGCCTAAGAGGGGGATTGCTGGGTCCTGTGGTAAACTAATTCTCATTTTCCTGAGGAACCGCCATACTGGTTCGAAAATGGCTGTATGAGTTTGCACTCCCACCAGCAGTGAAGGAGTGTTCCCCTTTCTCCACATCCTCTCCAGCATACGTTGTCATTGGTGTTTCTAATTTTAGCCATTCTGGCAGGACTAAGATGGTATCTCAAAGTTGTTTTGATTTGCATTTCCCTGATAGGTAAGGATTTTGAGCAGTTTCGTAAGTGTCTTTCAGTCTTTTTGATTTCCTCTATTGAGAATTCGTTCATCAGTTCTGTACCCCATTTTTAAATAGAGTTATTTGGTGTTTTGTTGACTAGTTTCTTGAGTTCTTTGTATATTTTGGAGATCAGCCCTTTGTCAGATGTAGGATTGGTGAAAATATTTTTCCAGTCTGTGGGCTGCTGCTTTGTCTTGTCGACTGTGTCCTTGGCCTTACAGAGCTTCTAAGTTTGAAGAGATTCCATTCATTAATCGTTGCTCTCAGTGTCTGTGCCCCTGGAGTTATGTTCAGGAATCAGTCTCCTATACCAATTTGTTCAAGGGTACCTCCTACTTTCTCTTCTAAGAGGTTCAGTGTGGCTGGATTGATGTTGAGGTTTTTGATCCATTTGGACTTGAGTTTTGTGCATGGCAACAGACATGGGTCTATTTTCAGTCTTCTACACATCCTCATCCAATTGTGCCAGCACCATTTGTTGAAGATGCTGTCCCCCCCCCTTGTATTCTTTTAGCTGTTTTGTCGAAAAATTAAGTGTTCATAGTTGTGTAAGTTTATGGGTTTATATTAGGATTTTCAGTTCAATTCCATTGGTCTACTTCTCTATTTTTGTGCCAATACCAGGCTGTTTTCAGCACTATAGCTCTGTAGTAGACCTTAAAGTAAGGGATGGTGATGCCTCCTGAAGCTCTTTTATTGTACAGGATTGTTTTGGCTTTCCTGGGTCTTTTGTTTTTCCATATAAAGTTGATTATTTTGTTTTGAAGTGCAGTGAAGAATTGTGCTGGGTTTTTAATGGGGAGTTCATTGAATCTGTATTTTGCTTTTGGCATGATTGCCATTTTTACTATATTTATCGTACCTGACCAAGAACATGGGAGATCTTTCCTTTTTCTGGCATCTTCTTTAATTTCTTTCTTTAAATTCACAAAGTTCTTATTATATAGGTCTTTCATTTGTTTGGTAAATGTTACTCCAGAATACTTTATGTTGTTTTTGGCTATTGTAAAAGGTGATATTTCTCTGATTTCTTTCTCAGCCTCTTTGTCATCCGAATAAAGTAGGGCTTCTGATTTTTTTGAGTTTATCTTGTATCCTGCTTGATTGATGAAGGTGTTCATCAGGTGTAGGAGTTCCCTGGTACAGTTTTCTAGGTAATTTAAACTAAGACATGATCATGCAAAATTTGAAAAAAAAAAGATAAATTAATGACTATTACAGTGTGGATTTCATGATAAAACTAATCTGTTCACACCATTTTGGGTTCAAGAAGTCTGAACAAATTTGTATACTCTCTTGTCAGTGGAAATAACTTAGCACATAATTAACATTCAGGTACATTATGCCTTCCTTTATTATTATGTTTGTAGAATACTATGAATCGATGAGGATGATCATTTTAGTGTAACACTCATAACAGAATTTAAATATTATTGTGGAATTACAGCATGGACCAAATTAGTGCTACATAATCCCAGCAGACTCACTTATTTGTGATTCCATGGAAATACCTAGCAATATTCTGAATCTTCACAGTGAGACACTGCATCCAAGAGAGTGATTTTAAGGAAACAAGGAATAAAAAGGGAATAATATAAGGATAGAAGAAATAAAGTTCAATGGTCTCCCTATTTCTGCAATATCTAAGCTTAATTTAAAGCACAAATGGACAAAAGCAACTAAATGTAGCATTGACATATGGGCTCATTCTCCATTAAATTAATTCCGAAAATGTAGGAGGCGATGAAGGAATGACACTTGTATTTAGATATTCTAGATCACCTTCTTGTCACATCACCATTGTTCAACACTACAAAAATTTTACCACCATCACAAACTTCAATACCTTCACTAACAAGGTTGGTATAATGAAAAGTCCTTCTTCTAAGGGCTCTAATCAATCACTCTGGAAAATGTAACATTTGCATTATCTGATGTGAATTGGATGTCTGGTATCATTTTAGATGTTTTCTCTGTATGTCATTTTCTGTTCCACCAAAACACTGGGAGGCATATATAACAATTCTTGATTCATTGGTGAAGAAAATAAAAGAGTAAAACATAAAGCCGACAAATAATTTGCTGAGAGCTATTTAGATCATCTAAAGAAAACCAAGATTTCAATTTGCAAATTTCACAGTAACAAAATGTGCTTCATGACATGAAATGAGGACTCCATAAATATTGTGTCTAACATTTGTACAGAACACTTATATATGTTTGTAGGTACATTATTCATGGATACATGTCTGGAATGAGTATAATCAATCATTGTCACCTTAGTTGAATGAAGAAAAATAGTTACATTTTAATCAAAATACTTATATTATTTAGATTTCTTCTCAGTAGACATTCTTCTGATATAACAGCAAAATTAATTTTCTAATTTTAAGAAAATTGAATTATAAGAATAGATTATAACTGAAGATCAGTTAAGATAGTACACTTAATACCAAAGTGCCAATTACAGTGAACAATGTAGGATATTACCTTAGTTGTTTTGAAATAGGAGACAAAACATTTCCCTAACAGTTTACTTGAGGCATTTAATTTATGTTGTAATAAAATTTATCTGACTGGGCATCACTGAAGTTCATCCACTAATCTGTTTCTTACTGAAATGAGGTGTATAGATCATGATCTGGTTCCATTTTGGTTATACTTCTTTAAAGAATTCATGATATTATCAAACATGTCCACAACCTCCTAAGCCCACAATGTTTGCAGAACACTAGAGTTTCATGGAAAAACAAAATGCTATTAATTTGGAAGAACATAAATTATTTGACTCCAGTGAAACTCATTCTGTATTCTAATCATGCTTTAAAGAAATACAGAACACCTGTATTGCTATTAAGAAGGGAACATTAAAACATGCATAAAAAAGTGTCTGAGAGAAAGAAGAAAAATCACTTATATAAAACAACTTAGCCCAGAAAATGTAAAGTTCCCATTGGGTGTTGGTTTGGGGTGACTGTAATGATAGTGTTTTACATGACACATTGACTGCTCCCATTCCTAGTAGGCATATTTTTAACAGTTTAAACTTGGAATTTATTAGATATTCCAAGAAAGTGCATGCTTTCCAATTTAATAACTGAGATTTGTTAGCACACAGAAAGTGAACCTACATAAATAGGAGATCACATCTCTAAAATTCCAAGACAGATCTTTCCTAAAAATCTCTTACTTTATTGAGATTGACTCAGAGGTATTACAATTCCTACAGATAACACATTCTATTCTGGCTTTTCTGAGATAGAACTTTCTCATATATAGAAATGGCTTTGGCTTTGTCCAGCCAAATTCTAGCAGTTGTAAATATTAAAATACAGAGAATTTGTTAAGGAAGATGGAGATAATTTAGTGCATCAGCTATCTTAATTTTCTATTAGTCTTGTAATGAGCCTTAAAAAAATAATGAATTTCTCTGAAACTATGAGATTATCTGGAAAAAGAATAACTACAGAATTACTGTTCAATTATTGAGACACTAAACATGACAATGTAGCATAGTGATTAGAAATAAAGGTATTTCACTATTTTCTTGTGTCACCCTACAGTGACAACACCTCAAGTCATATAAATTATGTTCTGCCAGTTTCCAGTGTTATGGAACAGCTAGGTAAATGTCACCCCATCATTCACAACAAGGATTTCAGTGACAATGATAGTGACTTGCTTATTTTACTTAATGTGGGTAAAGTATATAGGCAAATAGTTCACAAACATTTGCATATATGAGCATCAAATAACAGTTGAGTATTTCCAGTATTAATTATTGGTAGAAAAGAGATAGCAGCATAGCTAGAATGCAGAGAGGAGGCCTTTAATCCAGGCAATTTGACTCAATTCTTAAAACCGCTTCATTAGAATACCTTTGAATAAGAACAATTATTCTACTGTGGAAAACCTCCAAATTGGAACATTAACTAATTAGAGAGAACTTTCTTTGTGCCTGGGACCTGTGATGAAATAGATTGCAAAGAAAACAGTTAGAATTCAGCATCTTTATGGAAAATTGTGACTGAAGAAATGTTTAAAGAAAGAGCGGCAACTGGTAATTAGGATTGCCAGCTCTATTTCCATCTGCTCACCACCAAATACCCCCAAATACCCAAACCAAGAGGTGCAAGGCAATGGGAAGGATACCAGGTTCATAAGAGCATGAGTATCACAGGAGATAGGAATGACTTACTGTGTTTACCTCAAATCATGGGAAAGTAGAGTGTAAGGGGGCTTTTATAAGGAGGCAAATGAGATGCAGTGAGAAAGGACAGACACTGCATGCTGAGTATGTCTTCTTTCCACCCAATGTGTCTTTTCGATATTGCTGATTTTTTTTATCTTAAACATTATACTTGGCTTTGATCTTCTATGTCCAGAGGCAAATATACCCCTGTTCTTCAATATCACAGCAATGTAAATGTTTGTGCTATAAGATACATGGATGTAAACAATAAAAAGTTGTTATATAATCTGATATTTCAAAAGGTTACTGAAATTTCAGGGTTCAATAATGTAAGGAAAGATTTTTTGAGCAGTTAACATGGAAAGTATTCAGAGCTGAGAATGCCAGGAAAATGTAAAAGCAAAACTGACTCCCATTGAAACTCTCATAGGTTAGTCAATCAGTTGTTGCACCGAGATGGGTAGGGAAGCAAATACATGTTGTTGGTAGGCTTTGGATGAACATAATGTGAATATGTTGTATTGACTAATTTGTATATCAGCTTGACCCACATAGAGTCATCAGAGAGAAAGTGTCTTGGTTTTGGAAAATGCTTCTATGAGATCCAGCTGTATGGCATTTTCTCAATTAGGCATCAATTGGAAAGGTTCCATCCCATTTTGGGTGGTGCCATCCCTGGGATTGTAATACTATAAGAAAGCATGCTCAGTAAGCCAGTATGTAACTCCTCTCCGTAGAATCTGCATCAACTCCTGCCTCCAGGATCCTGACCTGTTTGAGGTCCTGGACTGACTTCCTTCAGTGACTAGCAATGTGGAAGTATAAAACAAATACAACCTTTACTCTCCAACTTTGTTTTTAGACATGGTGTTTCATCACAACTGTAGAAACCCTAACAAAGGGAGATTGGTATCAGTGTGTTGTTGTATTGATGTGACATATCTGATCATGTTTTGATGGGTATTTTGGAAGGACTTTGGAATTTGGGGCCATAAAATCCTTTGAATGTTAAGAATACTGTGGCATAGTCTCCGGAAGCTTGGGAGATAAAATTGTTGAAAGGTGTTTAAAAGATAAAGGAGTGACATGTGAAGTTTCTAGGTTTAAAGACTATCAGGGCCATTTGTTATTTTGAATCTGAGTTAATACAATTAAAATGGGACACATACATATAAACATTTATGTGTATAGCCATAGATCCAGGCTGTTCTCAACATTGGTCAGAATAGCTTCTTTGCAGTGAGGAATATGTATCTCAATGGAGAGATACATGACAGGTCAAAATACTGAGGGTAAGAGAGCATTAAACAAGACACCAAGGCTCAAAAAGCATCACAGAAAATGAGGGGTGAAGAACATAAAATTGTGGAAAAGGGGAAGCAAGTCATGAACCACTATATCCTTGATATGACATAGCAATTGTGCTAGTGAACTCATAGCAGCTGTAGTTTACTGCACAAAATAAAGCCAACAAAATGTCCTTCATAAGAAGAGTAGATATACTCATTGTTCTACTCCTTACTAAACAGCTATTTTCATCTGATAGTATCTTGGTTAGGAAGGATTGTGTGGCCACTGTTAGTTTTTCCATATTCCAGAGGAGGGTCTCATACTCATGTACACATGGGCAACATTCCCAAAACATAGCGGGTCACTAGAAATTAAAAAGACATGATGTTGAGATAGATGTATGTTGGAAAGGATATGAACAGAATGGGAAGGAGAAAATATGAATAGAAGTGAGGCTACTTTATTATATACATATAAAAATTTCAAGAATAACAGAATATTAAGTAAAGAAGAAAACCAAGATATAGCAACAGTGAATTTAGACAGAGTCATATGTGCCTGTAACTTACATTTACTTCTTTTGAGTTGGCTTACACAAATGGGAATTTTTGAGGGTATTCATATACTACTTTTCTTCCCAGCTGTTTTGGTGCAGATAACATCTTTGATATTTTATTGCCTTAGTAATGGTTGCTTAGGTTACATTTCAGTGCTGTAAGGACCACTTTATCAAAACCACTGAATCTTCAATGGACTTCTTCATGTGTTTAGCAGGTGACCTGGTTAATATTATAAGACACCAAATCTCTTCCCTCACACTGAATCTCATTAACTATCAGGAAAAATGACATGTCTGCTCAGAATATAGCTCATTTTCAACTCTTTTCCCACTGCCTTAAATAAACTGCTTTTTGTTTTGTTTTATCCAATGAATGTGTCCATGCATTATCATTTGGGAGGCAGAATTAAACAGGATTCTACCCACCACAAAGAGTAATCAAATAAACACTTATTTGAAAACTTACCATCTCAGTGGTTGGCATAAATAGCCTAATATTATAAAGACACTAATTTAAGTAGCCCTGTTTGGTTAGGGATACTAAATTATATAGTGCTGTCTATGAATCTAGATGAGTTAGATGGCATGCTATATAGTTACAGGTATGCTGGTATACACCTGTAATAGACAAGAGGAAACAGAAAAGGGTGTGTATTTGAGATCACCTAAAACCTGATTAAAAGGTAAAATTTTTAAAATGTATTTTTTTCTGAAAATGAATGAAAACATCAATGATATGAAGTCATTTAATTTATACATATTAGAAACTCTAAGATTGAAATTCATTTTAAGAGTATATACTTCAGAATTTACCTACCTAATCTACCTTAGAAAAACAGACCTAAATTATTGCAAAAAGCACAGATTATGAATTGCTTTGGCTTATACATGTCTTGTGTTAACACTTGAAGTGGTCTGTTAAATGAGGAGCTGATGTTAAAAGTTGGCTGTTGTTCTCTAACTTAGGTAACTAAAAGCAGATCCATGAACACAAGTCACTTAAACCAGAAACTGGGTGAACAGTGTCCTACCCTGGAAAACAGCTCTTTGATTCCCACAAGTACATTCACTATCCTTCTCTAAATGGTTTGTTTTATGACTCTATCATTAGAAATATTGATTATTGGCCAGGCTGTGATAGTGCAGGCCTTTAAACTCAGCATTTGTGATGCAGAGGCAGGCAGGTTTCTGTGAGTTTGAGGCCAGCCTGGTCTATGAAGCAACACAGAAAAACCTGTCTCAGCCACCCCCCCACACACACAAAATGAAATATTACTTCCTTGGGTCATTAACTTTCCCAATTAAATTTTACTCATATTTGAACTTCCAAAATCTTACGTAAAATTTTCAACCTTTTTTAAAAAATAAAGATCAATGTTAATTTTAATTATTTTGTCAAAAGTTCTTTTTGGAATTAAAAGATTAAAAAAATATCAAAGTGTAAAAGCTTTATTTTTATTCTTACTTTTATTAGTTCACATAATTGTGTCATATGTTCTCTAAATTTCTTTCTATATAACCATAGTTACAACTTCTTAGTCTGTCTTTTATGCTATAACAAAATACCATAAACTAAATGCTGTATAAAACTCAAAATTGATTTCTCATAATTCAATTCAAGATTATCAGGAGAAACTTATGGCAGATTTGCTGTCTGATAAATCATCTTTCTGGGTTATCAATTACGATCTTTTTTCATGTTCTTTACATGCTAGAATGAGTAAAAGAGTTCTCTAGAGTCTGCTCAGTGAACATTAATAATATTCATAATTTCCTAATGTCATGAGATAATCAGCTCACAATGGTGGTTATCTCTAAATGCCAACACATAGATGGCTAAATTTTAATATATAAACTTTGAGGTTCACAGAGTTTACATGAAGTGCATTGTTCTTGTTTTCATAGCACAGAGATTATATTATAAATAAAACTCCTTCATTTTCTCCTCTGAGAAACCACTTGCTGCTTTGATATTATTTAATACTTTCAATCTCTACATGTTCTTCTTCACCTAAATTTATTTCACTAGGCATATATTAAGAATACAAAAATATTCATTAACCAGTATGAGAAACATATATACAAGATGGCATCTCCCATCATCTCCTCTTTTCTGTCTAAATAAAAAGAAGGGTTTTAACCTTAACATAGCAAATTATATCACACAACAGTTGTCCAATAAGAACCATAGTTAACACTTTTAGTCCATTAACATTTAGCAAGATTTAAGAAACTTTTCCATCATCTATCCTATCTTCCTGCGTCTAAAGTCTATGTAACTTATCTTTAATCCTAACTAAGGAAAACTATAACCATAACTATCTTTCTTCAACCCCTTCAAAGACCACAGAAGGATAGTATATAAACTCTAGAAATGACAGAGACATCTTGCCTTACAGTCACCAGAAGTTCTTCTGTAATCTTCCATCTTCAGCCCACAGGCCATAGAGTGTCTAGCAGACTCTTCAGCAAACCAGGAAACTTTAAACTGTCTTCTTGTGTTGGCAGTTTGTCAGTCACTTTTCTTTGTGTCCTGCAGACTGTCTGGCAGACTCTTCCATGAAGCAGGAACTCTGTAGCAATGTCCATCTTAAATCAGCAGTCACTTTTCTGTGGGACCTGCATGTCCAGTTTATACAGCATAAGGTCAAACAGTCCAGACAAGAGCAGTGTCTTTTCCAAATGGCTAGTCTTGCTATATTGAAAGTAAACTCCATAACGAGTTTCTTCAATGTCCATCTTCCTTTCTGACACAGGTGGTATTGCAAAGAGCAATTACGTCTCACTGTCATGAAAACACTAAGCCATTTAAATACCATATTCTGTAGGTCTTTGAAAGGTTTGAAGAATGCCTATTCATCTCAAATACATCTCTGTATATCTAGAAAACCTAACTAACTTAACTATAAGTTTTGACTATTATAGGTAACTATCTATAATCTGCACTAAATTATACATTACATTTCTAAATGAGCTATAAAAACACAATACCTAAATAAGAGGAGAAATATACATATCACAAAATTGACCTTAAATTGTATCAATAAATGAAAATCCATTCCAAAACAAAGTACCCATTTCTATACCATAATCCCCTTTTTTACCTTTAAAAGGAGATTGGTTGTAGTCAATAATCATGTATAACCAACCTCATTTAAATGAAAACAAACATTTATAAAAAATATTTGGGAATTTGGGCTTTGTTCTTTCCAAATTACTTCCTGCTGGTAAAGGGCACTGCCATGGCGCAATCCTAAGAAGACGCAGAAATCCTGGTTGTAGTCTGCAAGGCTGTTTTGTCCAAGCTGTTTTGCATGTTGGATCACCAACAACTCTGTTTCAGGGGGCCTGGCTTTATCAAACTACATTAGTCTGGAAGGAATCCACAGCTTTTCATTTTCTGTGGAAACAAAAATAGAAATCCTTTTCCCCTGTAACTTGTCCTTAGACTTAAATTTTTGAGTCAAAGCATTTTTAAAATATATAAATTGAATTGATCTAGCAGCATTTGTTTTATCAGTTGTTGTTATTTCTTCAGCAGTCAAACAATACAAAGGCAATATAATACTGTACTGTATACAAATTCTCTCCATCTGTGGCTTTTTTTTATTATTCTGTTTATTTTCTTTCTTTTTTTTTTTTTTTTTTCTTTTTTTTTTTTTTTTTTTTTTTTTTTTTTTTGAGACAGGGTTTCTCTGTATATCTCTTATCTGTCTTGGAATTTACTCTGCATACCGGGTTTACTTTGAAATCATAAGATCTGCTTGCCTCTGTCTCTCAAGTGCTGGGATTAAAGGCATGTGCCGACATACCCAGCTGTTCTCTGTCTTTTTAAAACCATTTTTTAAATTCTCTCCCAAGCCTACATATTTTTTAAAACACACTGTAAACCTTTAGAAGTTTTTCTTAATATGAATCTGTCTTTACTGTAAATCTTTATCTTTTTCTGGCCATGAGTCTTTTATCTGGCAAACAACAACATTGCTGAAATGAAAGTCATAGTTGTTTCTGCGGCGGTTTATCAAACATGGCAGCAGCTATATTACCGCCAGCACTGAGAGCTGTGGTCACCACCTTAGTCTGCTTGCTGCCATCCAGCAAGGATGCTGCCCGCTTGGAGATATGGTCGGTGCCATTGCCATCTCTCATATACACCAAGAAATTGTTAGCAGTGCTTTTTAAAAGCCCTGCAGTTTTTTGCCTCTTATGCTGAGTCAGGAACCTCCCTTAAAGGAGCCGCACAAATATCTGCTTGTCTCTCACAAAGCAGAATCCAACCAAGAAAAATGCTGCTACCAAGAAACCTTGCTTGTCTCTGTTCTTTTGTGTCTAAAACCCTTTCTTAAGCTTTTTTTAAATTTTAAGTGGAAATTCTTACTAGCCATTTGGGTGCCATATGTAAGGAGTATGGTTTTCTGCCCGCCGCTTGGTCTTGCCGCCGTGCCAGCCCCAATTAAAACACTAACACTCTATTTGATATAATTCTGTTGGCCAGGTCCTAGTGTCTTATCGGCTAGATCTGTCTTAAGTATTAACACATTTCTGTTGATCTATGTATTTCCATGTGGTCTCCTTACCGGGGAGTGGGGCAGACTTCTGGTCTCCCCAGTCTCTCCATCTTGACTCCTCCTTACTACTTCCTCTTTCCTCCTTGTCTCCTACTCCCTCCTGTCATCCTTTCCTATTGGCCAACAGTATGAGAAACATATATACAGAATGGCATCTCTGTCTTCATTATTATCCCATTTCTATGTATTTCCACGTGGTTTCCTTACCAGGGAGTGGAGCAGGTGTCTAGTCTCCCCCGTCTCTCCATCTTGACCCCTCCTTCCTACTTCCTATTTCCTTCTTGTCTCCTAGTCCCTCCTATCATCAGTTCCTATTGGCCAACAGTGCTTTATTCATTAACCAGTATGAGAAAGATATATGGAATGACATCTCCCATCACACCTCCAAAAATCATTTCTCATGACCTAGTAGGAATCTTCCCAGGAATAAAAGCATAGCTTAGTGCACACAAACAAGTCAGTGAGTTGATATAACATATCAACAGATCAAAACTAACAGGGACATTCCAATGAATAAATAGTGACTGAAATATAACAATCATTCATGATTAAAATGCTGAACAAAATTAGGCATTCACAAAGTAAAGGTAATAGTATAATACCGTTATTACCTATAAACCAATGTATGACATGTCACAGGATAAAGAGGAACAGAAACTTAATCTTAAATATCTAAAGCAGGATGATAACACATACTCTTAAATTTTAAGGGATAAAATGCTGGAAACTGAGGTCAAACAAAGCAGATAAGATAAAAAATATAAGATATCAAAGTTAGAACAAAAAAGTTTAAATTCTAGTATGTATAACATGATGGAACATTAGATGTAGCAAATTTATAAAAACTTGCCTCCAAAGCTATTACCAATAAATGAGTTCACAAATCTTATGAGATACAAAAATCAATATACAAAAACTAGTAATGTTTACATTTGTCAACAGAAACTTATATAAAAATAAAATAAGAAATATAGTTCACTAACATAATTACATTGAATGTGTGATAAAAAATAATCAAACAATATAAAAATAATGTTTGAAGTAAATATAGCACCAAAGATGTAAAACATCTGTGACAGAAATTACAAAGTACCCATACAACTTTGACATGAACACAGAAAAAGACAAGCATGCACTGAGTTCATGGATGAGAGTAATCAATATTGTTGAAATACATAAACTATAGAAAGTCTTTCCAAAGCAAGTTCAATCATGAAAATGCCAACGGCAGATTTAACAGGACTGAATTCTGGCATTTATTTATTTATATTTAAGTTTTTTTTTTTTTTCTTATTTGACATAATGATCCCAGTTTCCTCTTCCTCCCTCCCTCCATCCCTCCCACCCCTCTTGCCCCCCAACAACCCTCCCATTCCATTCCCCCCCACAACTCAGAGAAGGTGATGACTTCCAGGAGGGATCATCAAAATCTGTCAAGTCATTTGGAGTTGGGACTAAGCTCTCCCTCTTGCCTCTAGGTTAAGGGAGTATCCCTCCATGGGAATGGGCACCCAAAGTCTTTTTGTGCACCAGTAATACATCCTGGTCGTTCCACTGTCAGAGGTCCCTTATATTGCCCAAGCCATCTAATTGAGACCCATGTTCTGTGGATTTGAGTCAGTCCCAGCTATCAGTGTGGGGACCCATTAGCTCCTTCTTGTTCAGCTGTGTCTCCATGGGTTTCTGTAGCCTGGTCTTGTTCTTCCTCTCTGAATCTGGATTCCAATTTGGCTTAGTGTTTAGAGTCAGTTTTCTCTTCAAACATATAGTGGTTCCCTTTTTTACGGTCTCTCTCTCTCTCTCTGGTATATTCCTCCCCTGACTATCTTCCTAATCTCACATGCTTTCCTCTCATCCCCTTCTCTTTCTCCTAGTTCCCTCTCCACTCACTGCCCTCCATATGTTCAGGAGATCTTATTCCTTTCTGCTTCTGTTAAGGACCTTGTGTGAATCTCTTAGATGCCTCCTCGTTTCCTAGTTTCTCTGGCAGTGTGAATTATAGGCTGGTGATCTTTTGGCCAATGTCTAAAATCCATATATGAGTGAGTACATGCCATGTTCCTTTTTTTGTGACTGGGTTACCTCATTCAGAATGGTTTCTTCAAGTTCCATCTATTTGCCAGCAGATTTCAAGATTCCATTATTTTTTTTTTTTTTTCGGCAAAGTAGTATTCCATTGTGTAAACCTGCCACATCTTTATTCATTCTTCAGTTGAGCAGCAACTAGGTTGCTTCCAGGTTCTTGCTATTACAAATAATGCTGTTATGAACATAGCTGAACAGATGTCTTTGTTGCATTGATGTGGATCATTTGGTATATGTCTAAGAGGGGGATTGCCTGGTCTGTGGTAAACTGATTCCCATTTTCCTGAGGAACCGCTATACTGATATCCAAAATGGCTATACTAGTTTGCACTTCCACTAGCAGTGGAAGAGTGTTCCCCTTTCTCCACATCCTCTCCAGTATAAGTTGACACTGGTGTTTCTAATTTCAGTCACTCTGGCAGGAGTTAGATGGTATAGGATCACAAACAAAGACTGTATAAAGGAAATAATCACATTCAAATATATAATTTGCTCCTAGAGGTATACCAAATCATCAAATATGTCAAGCCACTTGAAAGCACTACGGACTTATGTGCACTCCCATGAGTTACGTGGATTACCAATATTTAAGTTACAGATTGTTGTGAGCTCTTAAGAAGATGTTGTGATCTGAATTCATATCCTCTGTAATTGCAGCAAGTGCTCTTTATTAGCAATTTCTAACATTGCATTATGTGATACACATTTTAAGCTCTCTTTTTTTTTTGTTAATATCAGAGGATGGTGATTTAAATAAAAGTGGTTCCATTGGCTCATAGGGTGTGGCACTATGAGGAAGTGTAGCCTTATTGGAGGAAGTATGTCACATGGAATGATCTTTGAGGTTTCAAATGCTCAGGTCAGTACCCTTGTCACTCTCTTTTCCTGCTGCCTGTGAATCCAGACAGAGAACTCTCAGCTTTTACTGCAGGAACATGTCTGCTTGTGTGCCACCACGCTTCCCACCATGATGACAATGGACTAAAACCCCAAACTATAACCTAGTCCCAATTGAATGTTTTCTTGTATAGAGTTGTACAGAGTTGCTATCATCATCACCAGTATCAACTAGATATGTTTATTTGTAAGAGATGTATTTTTCCAAATTTGATTGTTTGGATATGTTTTTATCTCCTCTTCATTTCTACCTGATGGTTTTGATGGTTAAAGTATTCTTAATTAGAATAATTTCCTCATATTTCAAAGAAGAACCTCATGATACTTCTGTAATATTTCTGATGAAAATTCAGCTATATTCTATTTCTACTATCCTTAATAATCATTTATATATCATTCACCTGGGACAGCTGAAGTGTATATAATGCATTGGGAGAGATCTCAGTTAAATTTGGCTTTTATATACTTTCATTTTTCTTTAGGGTTAGGAAGTTATACCTTTAGCAAGATTTCTAGCTCTAATCATAAACATAACTTTGAAATCCAATGTTAAATTTATATAAAGTGAAATAATATGCATGTACACAAATAAATGGAATGATGATCTGTACCCATAGACCAGAAGGATGATTGTCAAAAGGTCTATCGGAAAACTGTAAAATTGAAGAAATGTTAATATAACCAAAAAAAAAAAAATTGTAGTTCTTCATTGCCATACTATTTCCCTGCTTCAATAATATCATTTCCTTTTATTTAAATTTCCTATAAGTTTTATTTCTTTCTCTTTATTAAATTTCTTTTTATTTTTCTACTTATGATAGTTTTCCTATTCTGATTACTGTATGGAACCATTTGTGGGGGGAGGGTTGTTGTGGGATTTGGGATTTCATTACATTTAGACAATAACTTTTGGAGCAGCAAGCCCTAAGGCATGGTCTTGTCTCTCTATATGACAGCTTAAAAGCTGAGGGAAAGGGTCTCACACTCTCTTGCCATCATGCTCTCTTGGGTGGTCCAAGAGAAGCAGGTGGCAGTGCTTGCTGTTGGTGCTATTCACCCCTGGGCAGAAGGACTAGAAAAAGGGAGCTGTGTCAGTGGCAGTTTCTACTTGGTTCTGTATCAATGAGTGTTTGTCCCTAACTAAATAAATTCTTAAGTCTCTCTAACAGACTCTTGTGGCATCTCATAATAAGGGGATACAAAAATGATTTCCCTAAATCTATTGATATTTTTTGGCATTTAATGTCATATTTCCATTTCAGAGTCAAGTATTTGTTAGAGTTTCCCAGTGTGGAAATTTTAAGAAGACTTGCTGTTTCTTTTTCTTTTTAATTCTCATCTAGTAAACATTTCCCCTCTTTAAAACTAAGTGACTGGCCATAGTAAGCTGAAACATTCACCTTATGATTGTAGTTAAATTCACTTTGTCCTAGGTTTGTTCCATTTATGCTTCTATGTGTTACTCTGAAAGGAATATGAAAATATGTTTGTATATAAAATGGCAGTTTTCCCAAAAATCTTCAGCTGGGACTGGGAGAAAACAACATGCCTTGGAAAAAAACCAACATGCCTCCCACATAAACCAACATCCCTTGTTATGAGCAGGTCTTTCCTGCCCGTCCCACCACCACCCCAGCCCCAAATAACACACTGAGACGCTGTGTATTATATAATTCCCCTGGCTAGGTCTATTAATTATCCGCTAGCTTTGTTTTAAATATTAACCCATTTCTATTAATCTAAGTACTTCCATGTGGTCTTATCTTACCAGAGAGATGGGCTAGCATTCTTCTCTCTCCATCTTCCATCTTGGATCTCTCCTCCCTACTACTTCCTCTCTCCTCCTAGTCTCCTAGTCCTGCCTATCTTGCTTTCCTATTGACCAACAGTGCTTTATTCATTAACCAATACAAGAAACATGTTTACAGAATAACATCTCCTATCATCTCCTCTTTCTGTCTAAAATAAAAACAAGGGTTTTAACATTAGCATAGCAAAATATATCACACAAGAGTTATCAAATAAGAATCACAGTTAACAATATTTAGTCCATTAACATTTAGTAAGATTTAAAGAAAATATTCCATCATCAATCCTGTCATTGTGAGTCTAAAGTCTTATATTTACCTATCTTTAATCCTAACTAAGGAAAACTATAACCCTAACTTTCTGTCTTCAACTCCATCAAGACCACAAAAGGATAATATATAAACTCGAGAAATGACAGAGACAACTCACTGACTGGTTATTCACCTGAAGTTATTCTGTAATGTTCCATCTTCAGCTTATAGGCCATAGTGTGTCTGGCAGACTCCTCAGCAAAGCCGGAAAGTTTAAACTGTCCCTCTGTTTTGGCAGTTAGTCAGTCACTTTTCTCTGTGTCCTGAATAATGTCTGGCAGACTCTTCCATGAAGCAGGAACAGGGTAGCAATATCCATCATGTATCAGCAATCACTTTCCTGGGGTCCTGCATGTCCAGTTTATACAGCATGAAGTCAAACAGTCTGGAAAAAAAGCAGTATATTGCTCAAATGGCTGGTCTTGCCATATTAGAGACAAACTCCATAGTGAGTTTCTTTGATGTCCATCTTCCTGTCTGACACAGATTGTATTGCCAGGAGCAGTTACATATCACTGTTAAGAAAAACCCTAAACCATTTTAAATGCCATATTCTGTAGGTCTTTGAAAGGTTTGAAGAATGCCTATACATCTCAAATACATCTTGAAACCCTAACTAATTTAGCTCTAAATTTTGACTATCATAGGTAATTATCTATAATCTGTACTACATTATACATTATTTTTAAATGAGCTATATAGACACAATAGGTAAATAAGAGGAGAAATATACATACCACAAAACTGACCTTAAGTTGTATCAATAAATGAAAATCCATTCCAAAACAAAGTACTCCCTTTTTACCTTTAAAAAGATTGGTTGAGGTCATTAACTGTTATGAGGAGTTTTTCCCGCCACCAGTCCCACCACAGCACCTGCCCCAAATAACACACAGAGACTTTGTATTTAATATAATGCTTATTTCTTATTAGCTAGTTCTGTCTTAATTATTAACACATTTCTATTAATCTAAGTATTTCAACTCCACGTGGTCTTATCTTACCAGAGAGGGGCTGGCTGTCTCCACATGCTGACTCTTCCTTACTACTTCCTCGAATCCTCCTTGTCTCCTAGTCCCACCTATCTTGCTGACTACTACTTCCTCGAATCCTCCTTGTGTCCTAGTTCCTACTATCTTACTTTCCTATTGACCAACAGTGCTTTATTCATTAACCAGTATGAGAAACATATTTACAGAATGACATTTCCCATCAATTAACAATTTATAACCAAGCCAATTTAAATGAAACAAACATTTATAAACAATATTTGGTAATTTAGGCATGTTCTTCCCAAACTGCTTCCTGCTGGTAGGGGGCATTGTCATGGGGATACTGAGAAGACTGAAATCTTGGTGGTAGTCTGCAAGGCTGACTTGCCCCAACTGTTTTTAAATGTTGGATCACCTGTTTCGGGGGTCTTGCTTGGGCAAACCATGTTAGTCTGGAATGAATTCATTGCTTTCCATTTTATGTGGAACCAAAAATAGAAATCCTTTTCCCCAGTAACCTGTCCTAGACTTAAATTTTAGAGCCAAAGCATTTTTAAAATATATACATTGAATTAATCCAGAAAAGATACAAAGACAATATAATACCATACAGTATCCAGATGTTCTCTGTGCTTTCCATCTTTTTTTTTTTTTTTTGTAATTACTGCTACCCAAAATATTTTTATTGTTTTATTATTTTACATGTCGATCCCAGTTCCATCTCCCTCATTCCCTTCCTCCCTCCCTTTTACCCTCTCTGCCCCCTCACATGCCCCCTGACCACCCTCCCCTCCCATCCCCCCCCACACCAATTCCACATGTAGGGCAAAGAAATCCAGTTAGGGTCATGTGGATCTGACAGGTCATTTGAAGTAGGGACTAGGACTTCTTTCTTGTCTCTAGGTTAAGACAATATCCCTCCATGGAAGATGTGTTTGCAAGGTCCATTTGTGCACCAGGAATACATCCTGGTTCCACTGTCTGAGGTCCCTTAGACTGCCCAGGAGAATGGATAAAGAAGATGTGGCACATCTGCATAATGGAATACTACTCTTCAGAAATAAATAATGGAATCTTGAAATTATAGGCAGGTGAATGGCACTTGAAGAAACCATCCTGAATGAGGTAACCCAGTCACAAAAAGAGGAACATAGTATGTACTCATTCATATATGGATTTTAGACCAAGAGCAAAGGATCACCAGCCTATAATTAACACCACTAGAGAAACTATGATACAAGCTGTATTCTAAGAGATTCATATAAAGTCCCTCACAGAAGCAGGTAGGGACAAGTCCCCCAGAGCACAGGGGAAGTAGGGGGGGCAGTGAATGGAGAGATAATTAGGAGAAACAGGGGGAGGAGAGGAAAACACATGCAACTAGGAAGATTGAGCCAGGGTAGGAATAGAAGACAGGAGAGAGAGAGAGAGAGAGAGAGAGAGAGAGAGAGAGAGAGAGACAGAGGGAGAGAGAGAGAGGGAGAGAGAGAGAGAACATAAAAGAGGGAGCCAATATTGGTTTGAAGAGAAAACTGAACCCAAAAAAAAGGTCTAGAGACATACAAGACTGCCGCCAACTAACAATTTGAGCATCCGTGGAAAGCTACCATAAATGCCCTTCCCAGACAGTGAGATCAACAACTAACCCATGGAGCCCTCATCGAATACCTAATGGAAACAGAATCTAACACCCTTACCTAAACACTGATTCGAAGTAGAACCCAGATGCAGATATAGAGGACAAGACCAGGTTGTAGAGACAGCTGACCTGAACAAGGAGGAGCTAAAGGGCCCCCAGACTGACAGCTGGGAATCCAGCATGGTACTGATTCAGGGCCCCCTGTATATGGGTCTCAGCCAGAAGGACTGAGTAGTCTAAGGGACCACAGACTTTATATGGCTTTTTAATTACTCTGTTTCTTCTAATTTTAATTCTTCAGTTTTTGAGACAGAGTTTCTCTGTGTAAGTTTTATCTATCCTGGAATCAAATCTTTATACCAAGGTTACTTTGAAATCACAGAGATCTGCTTGCCTCTGTCTCCTGAGTGCTGGAATTAAAGGCATGTGCCACCACACCCAGCTGCTCTCTGTGTTTTTAAAACCATTTTATTCTCTTTTTCTCCCAAGCCTATGTATATTTTAAATCACACTATAAACCTTTAGAGGTTTTTCTTATTCTGAATCTGTCTTTACTATAAATCTTTCTTTTACTGGCCACGAGTCTTTATCTGGTAAACAACAACATTGCTATAATGAAAGCCACAGCTGTTAAAGGCATGGTCTATCTAAGATGGTAGTGGGTATCTTTTCTGCCAGAACTGAGAGCTGTGATCACTGCCTTGGTCTTTGCTGCCATCCAGCCGCATGATGCTGAAAGACCCCCATAGGGAGACCCTCACTCAAATCTCGGGAATAGCACACACCCAGTGAGACACTGAGACAGAACTTGCTGCAATCACACGAGGAAGTTTATTGAAAACCGGATTGAATGAGATCTCGGGCCAGCATGCTGGGGTCGAGACTCATACACCACACAGACAAGCTTATAAATACCAAAACCCCAAAAGAAAGGAGGGGGACTGGGGAGGAAATAGGGGAATTACAAAGTTACACATTTACTCATCAGTTAAACATTGTGTTAGATTAAGCAACACACCTGGGGCATTGGAACATTCCACAGAGGTCATTGGGACATCCTGTGGTCACTCCGGGAACTGTCTTTCTCAAGAGAGTTCTGGGAGCGGCCACCTGCAGAGGACAGGGGCCCCAGGGTGACGAGTCTATGCCCTTACAGACAGCTAGTAATTTTTTTCTACTCTTCAATGCTAGCTTGAAGAAGTGGTCACTGCCATTGCCAGCTCTTGTAAGTTCTTAGTAGTTCAGTAAGTTCTTAGTAGTGCACTTTAAAAGCCTTGCTGTTTTTGCCACATATGCTGAGTGCTGAGTCAGGAAACCTCCTGTAAAGGAGCTGCACAAATCTCTGCCAGTCTCTAGCAAAACAGTACAACCAAAAAAAAAAAGCTTCTACTAAGAAGCCTTGCTTGTCTCTGTTCTTTTGTTTGTGAAACCCTTTCTTAAGTTTTTTTTTTTTTTTTAAGTTTTCAGTGGAAGTTCTTATTAGCCACATTTGGTACGCCATTTTGTTATGAGTAAGTCCCTCCCCCCTGCTGGTCAGGTCCCACCACAGCACCAGCCATAAATAATACACAGAGATCCAGTATTAGATTTAAAGCTGTTGGCCAGTTACTAGTTTATTATCTGCTGGCTGTGTCTCAAATATTAACCCATTTCTATTAATCTAAATAATTCCATGTGGTCTTAATTTACTGGAGAGAGGAGTGGGGTTATCTCTCAGTCTTCCATCTTGGATCTCCTCCCTACTCCTTCCTTTCTCTTTGTCTTCTAGTCCCACCTATCTTGCTTTCCTATTTGCCAAAGGTGCTTTATTCATTAACTAATAAGAGAAACATATTTACAGAATGACATCTCCCATCAATGCTTCCTTCAGACTTACCATATAAGTGCAGTGTGTAGGCATTTACTGTAAGATTCTGCATGGATTTATGCAGTCACTGTGGATGTAACAACATCAGGTTTCAATGTAACATCTGTAGCTGCTATTGAAAACAATTTGTACTTTATTCTGAGCCCACAGTTAGTCACAGCCCACACACCTCTGTGCAATTATTAATGATTATGCTGCTCTTGTATAACTATTGGTGAGGAGAACTCATGACTCAAGACGATTGCCCACAGTTATATGCAAGCTTAGAAGGGTCAGAAGTCATGGTAGAGCTCCATGTCTAATTATAATACTGGAGTATTTCTAAGAACTCTGTCCCTAAGACCTGGTGTTCTTAGCTTTTGTGTAGGTAATTACTTATTTAAATGATGATTATATAGTTGTTTGTGAGATGAGCTCATTGGAGGATATTATTCAACTGCCATCTTACTTTACTTCAATATATCTAGAAACTAAGTGAAGCCCAGAGGTCAAAAAAGATACAAAAAGAAGGATGTGAAGAAATTCAAATTCTTGTATTCTGCTACTAGAGATGTAAAATTCATGCAATATTTAAAGGGAAGATTTGTCACTTTCATTCAAAATTAAATATACTTTACATGATATCACCCTTCCAGTTCTAAATATTTAACCAATAAAACAGAAAACATGCATTTATAAAATGACATTTTCCTTTCTAGTAGTCAAAATCTGAATAAAATTCATATACATCAAAAGAAGAATTGATAAACATCATTCAGTATAACCACATTTATATAATGGGGATGATTGAATGAAATGAAATGGTCTCTGGATACATGTAGGAACACAAATGAAACAAAAAGCCATGTAGAAAAAGTAGATTAAAATGCTCTATGCTCCATTTGTTCAAGTGCCTATAAAATTAAAATCAATCTATATTGAAATAACAAAGATGAAATACGGTCTGATGATGGGAGAAGCAGTGAGAGTTGGGTACATTTTATGAAGAAACACAGCATAAATTTCTAGTCATAATGGATGGATTCAGTTACTGTCTTTACCATAGTTATATTTTCAATGTTATCAAATTGTGTCTTTAAATATTAATATTATTTCATAAAACAGTTGAGATATTGAAATGCATATTTTTCTTCTCAAAAAGATGCTTACCAGGGGATATTACAAGGGATAATATCAGAGTGGTAGACACAATTCAAATATGATAGCACACCATTAAGAAAACTGAATAGATTTTTACCTTCATTCCACAAGTGAAAGAAAACTGGGAATAGTTTATGAACAAGGCATTTTCTTATCCTTTGTGCATGTTGCATGTAATACTGCCACTTTGTGTTGAATATATTGTTAAGAACAAAAGGAAAAATATGAGTTAATTTTGGAGATTGTTTCTTCCTGCATATGAGTGGTCATGATGGCAAGAGCAGGGGATTATACATGGAAATTGATAAAGTGTTAAAACTGGGAAACATATTTCAAAGAAGGGTCTCCAATACTTTTTCATGGATAAAATAAGAATGTAATGAGTTGGACAATAAAAAAAAATGATACTATATTTTAGCTGAAAGAAGCAATGTTGGGTTGTGTATAATGAATGGGAGTAGACTGAAAAAGGAACATTTAGAACACAAACTTGAAGATATCATATTGGTGAATTTCATTTGCAATGCCTATGAAACAGCACGGTACTTTCACATAGGACTTTAATACAGTATATCAGGACTTAACATTTTAAACATACATTCATTAGCACAAAATATTGAAATTCAGTGAATTTATAAAATAATCTAGAGAGAGTCTGAGGTTAAAGAAATAACTATGTTACAAGTTTTATATGTTATAGGTGAAAGGGAGATAAAAATCCAATGATCTATTTAGTTTTCCTATTGTCCTCAAGATTTTTGTCTCCATCTTGTTTTAAATACTTCTTTCCTTTCTTACATTCCAGGAGAACCATAAAGAAGTCACTTCCTTTTTTTCATTAATGCTTTTCCAGATTCCTTAATCCTGTTATACAGATTCAGGTCAAGAAAATTCATTCAAGAAAAGTCAAAGAATTAAACCTTTGAAGAAAAATGAATGGATTTTATTAGATAGTATCATTGTAAGAATTTATATTTAAGTATTTAGTGTGTGTGTGTGTGTGTGTGTGTGTGTTTGTGTGTGTGTGTGTGTGTGTGAGTGAGTGTTTACTTGCATACATCAAAGTACACATGGAACTGTCGAAATAAATTTTGATGTGGTCAGTCCTCTCTGTCCAGTACAGGTCCCTGAATTAAACTCTTGTCATCATGTATAGAAATGAGTGCCATCTCATCAGCCACACATTTGGTATTATTGTCTTAATTGATTACACATAAAATGATGTCAAGATCAAGGATCACTGATGTATGAAATTTGATTATCTAATTTCTTGGCAAATCAGTTTCCTCATGTAGTAAAACTTGAATTAAAAAAAATTTTTTCTTGAACATTAAATATACAAAGTAAATTCAACTAGTAAGTATATAACAAATATATAAATTTTATTATTTTCTTCTCCAAACACTACTCTTCTACTTACTTTGTTCTTAGATCAAACTAACTGGCTGGTATTGAAACAATCCAACAATCATCAGAAATACAAACAGAAAATATGTATTGTTTGCTTAACTGAATGTGTGATGAATACCAAATAACATTTTAGGGGATGTATCATAAAACAAGTAGTTTAGGTATCTTCTTTTTTTTTTTTTTTTTTTTTTTTTTTTTTTTTAGGTAATAACTTCCATTGCCATCAAGGTGATTGAAGAAAAATCCAAACATGTAAATATTCCTAAGTTTCTTTGTACTAGAATGGACATCCATTACCTCTGCTTACAGCTCATGTTTTAAGAAGTAAGAATATGATCCTATGAACAATAAGAATCCCATGTAGTATATATACTCACTTAGACACAGCATTCCTGTCCTACCCAAAACATCAGTGCACAATTAGAACACTAATTGTGTGTCAATTTATTATATGTATTATCTTCTCTCTTTATCAATGTGGTTTTCACCAATCATTTTCTACCTTTAACATTTCTGAGACAATCTTCTTCCTTTAAACAATTATCTTTAATCCAGAATATATGGGAACTAAACCAGAGATTTTTTTTTAATGGTATGTTTTCTAAAACCAACATTTCTCTCACTGTTACTATTGCAACTGGCATCTTGTAATAAAGTTTTAACAATAACTGTATGGAGTTATATAGAGCCTAGAGGGTAAAGAGTCAACACACTGTGGACAAGTTGTCGCCCACTCAGATGCCAGTCATGTTGTAGGATAATTATGCCTCTGACTTGTCAACAGCCAGAGAACCCCATGGTTGTACTGGAATTTAATGATTTGTTAGGACACTTAAGAATCCATGGTAACATTTTATTTTATTTACCATTGTTTTATGAACACTAGAGAGTTTTGATCATCTCTGGTCTAGTTATGTAGGTATATTCAAGAATACTAAATTTCCCTATACACTATCCCAGGGGTTAGGCATTGCATGGGGATTCTATTCCATGGACACATGCAGTTAAATGATTATTACCTGACATATTGTTTCCTGTATGTAGAAATTGAGTAGTTAAAAAAAAAATGTTCTGTCCTTCTTATGTGCTTGTATAATCCTATCTACAAGCTCCAGACTACTCAACAAACTCAAAATGACTTAGATAGAGGAGTTTTCATCAGAAACTCTCTACTAAAGCAAATATTACAACAGAAGCTTTCTTACTACCCCTCTCATTTAATAAGCAATATGGATTTTAGAAGTTCAGACTTAGAAACTAGTGAGAGGATATTACTTTGTTGTCTTTTTATTTATTTATTTATTTAATTTTATTTAATTTTATATAACAAAGTCCAATTAAATGAAAACAAACATTTATAGACAATATTTGGGAATTTGGGCGTCGTTCTTTCCAAACTACTTCCTGCTGGTAAGGGGCGCTGTCTTGGGGGATTCGAAGAAGATTCAGATATCCTAGCTGTAGTCTGTAGGGCTGTTTTGTCCAGCTGTTTGGAATGTAGGATCAGCTTGTACTCTGTTTCAGGTGGTCTGGCGTGATCAAACCACATTAGTCTGGAAGGAATCCACATCTTTTCATTTTCTGTGGAAACAAAAATAGAAATACTTTTCCCCAGTAACTTGTTCTTCAACTTAAATTTTGGAGTCAAAGCGTTTTTTTATTTTTTTTTTAATTTATTATTTTACATGTCGATCTCCCTCTCCCTCCCTCCCTCCCTCCCTCCCCTCCAGCCCTCCCTCCCTCCTTCCCTCCCTTTTGCCCTCTCTGCCCTCTCCCATGCACTCTAAACACCCTCCCCTCCCAAACCCCCACCACAATACCATATGTAGGGGAATGCCATCCAGTTGGGGTCATGTAGATCTGACAGGTCCTGTGAAGTAGGGACTAGGGCTTCTCTCCTATCTCTAGAATAAGGCAGTTATCCCTCCATGGGGGATATGTTTGCAAAGTCCTTTTGTGCACCAGGGATACATCCTGGCTCCACTGTCTGAGGTCTCTTAGACTGCTCAGACCTTCTGGCTGAGACCCATATTCAGGGGGGCCCGAGTCAGTCCCCTGTTGGCTTCCCAGCTATCAGTCTAGTGGCCCTTAGCTCCTCCTTGTTCAGGTAAGCTGTCTCTATGTACTTCTACCGCATGGTCTTATCCTCTCCATCTGCTTCTGGGTTCTAGTTCGACTCAGTGTTTATGTATGGGTGTTTGCTCCTGTTTTCAACAGGCATTAGTTGAGGACTCCACATATACTAAAATTGGAACGATACAGAGAAGATTAGCATGGTCTTTTTATTATTTATTTATTTTTCTTATTTTACATATCGATCCCAGCTCCCTCTTCCTCCCTCACTCCCTTCCTCTCTCCAACCCTCTCATGCCCTTTGACAACCCTCTCATTCCATTTCCCCATACTCCACAGAGAAGGTGATGCCTTCCAGGAGGGATCAACAAAATCTGTCAAGTCAGTGGAGTGGGGACTAGGCCCTCCCTCCTGCCTCTAGTTTAAGGGAGTATCCCTCCATGGGAATGGCTCCCAAAGTCCTTTTGTGCACCAGGGATACATTCTGGTTCCACTGTCTGAGGTCCCTTAGACTGCCCAGGCCTTCTAGCTGAGACCCATGTTCAGGGGGTCTGAGTCAGTCCCATGCTGGATTCTCAGCTATCAGTCTGGGGGTCCATTAGCTTCTCTTTGCTCAGGTCAGCTGTCTTTGTGGGTTTCTGTAGCTTGGTCTTGTCCTCCCTCTCTACATGTGGTTTCCAGTACAGATCAGTGTTAGCTGTGGGTGTCTGCTTATGTTCCCATCAGTTACTAAATGAGGACTCTATGATGGTAGATTAGTTAGTCATCAATCATTATCAGTGAGGCACATTTATGGTAGCCTTTCCAATGTTGCTCAAATTGTTAGTTGGGGTCAGTCTTGTAGGTCTCTTGACTTTTCTCTAGAGAGAGTTTCTCTTGAAATCTATAGTGGCTCCCTCTTTTATGGTCTCTCTCTCTCTCTTTCTCACTCTCAATCTCTCTCTCATCTATTCCTCCCCTGTCTCAATCTTCCTAATCCCACGTGCTTTCCTCTCCTCCCCCTCTCTTTCTCCTAGCTCCCTCTCCACTCACTGCCCCCCCAACTCTCGATATGTTCAGGAGATCTTATTAATTTCCACTTCTGTGAGGGACCTTGTATGAATCTCTTAGATTCCTCCTTGTATCCTAGTTTCTCTGACAATGTGAATTATAGGATGGTGATCCTTTGGTCTACGTCTAAAATCCATGTATAAGTGAGTACAAACCATGTTCCACTTTTTGTGACTGGGTCACTTCATTCAGGATGGTTACTTCAAGTTCCATCTATTTGCCTATGAATTTCAAGATTCCATTTTTTTTTACATCGGAGTAGTATCTTAATGAGACATAACTGCTTCATGGTAGTCTGACTGTAGCTGATTACCCTATATATATTGCATTCCCCTTAGTGATCTGGAGTTACTGTTATGAATATAAAGTTTTGGTGCTTTGTTGAAATATATTTTACTCATATATCCTTATTTGTAGTAATTCAGTAGACATTGATTAGAGATAGTGATAAAAATTACTGGAGATTTTGTGTAGGTGAAAATTCTGGTCTATAAATGATGCATCCATTCTCCACTCACAACATGATAGATCAATTTAAACAAACTTAAAAATGTGAAAGCTCTATCTCCCTTTTTCTCACTTTTGTTTATATGCTCTGCATCTTAAATTTTTAGTATTTATTATAAATATTGATCATATACTTATTAAGGATCAAACATAATATGCCAACACCAGTTTTCTCTACTTTTCATGTTGTATTCATATTCTGTAAAATGGAGCCATTCAAAATTAAACTGCTAAATTTAAATAGTTTCTAGAAATAGAATTTTATGTAATAAAACATTTCCAATGCCATTTTGTTCATTTAACATAAAAACTTATTGTAAATCAGTTAATTATTAAGTACTTTGATTGAAAGTAATATTGAGTGTCCCTAAGCTCTTTTGAACTCTATTCTTCCTCATCCCTTCACAGGGTTTGTCTGTATCCAGTTGATGATGAAAGACAAAAATGGGGAGCTGATGTGAAATGATGAAGTCTTTTAAGCTGTAAATGTTTAAAATGTCTCATAAACACTATGATAGCTTCTTACTAGCGAGAAAAATGAGGGAGGGTAAAACGAGTAATAAATGTGCTTATTACATGTCACGGGAAGAGCATTAGTATAAATATAGATGAGCATTAATGCAAGAGAGTAGACAAATGTGGTCAGAGGAGTTAGAAAAGATTGCAGAGGGAAGGATGTTGTAAATGGTATTGAGAAGAGGTTGTGGTTATCATTTTTTTCAAGGGATTCTCAAGTGTTTATTTCCTCTGCAAGGCTCTCAGACAATTGTATAAAATACTACTCTGTGTATATTAATTGCCCTCTTCAACTAGGTATGCCTGAAGGTTTTATAGCAAAAAGTGATCATTAAGTAAAGAGAGCAATTGTGAATTCATGTCAGTTGTTTTTATCTTCCAAAGAATTCTCTGCAATATCGGACTAAAAGATGCAACAGTGGACACTCCAAATGTGTTGTGTCATAGACAAAGTGGTAATCACTTGCCTTGAGGTACATTAGTTATGAAAAGATTTGTTGTTGTTTCTTTGTAGAACCAAATTCTGTTTCTTAAAGGCACAAGGCCACTTTGTAGTGGGTCTAGTAAGAACCTCTCAATTCAATGTGGTATACCCTAGAAATGACTCTGGAAAATATACTCTATTTTTGTCCCTTTAGACACTGATTTTGGATGTGCCAGTTGTATCCCTCTTTCATTCCAATAAAAATAATAGAGAAAATTGATCTCAGATCAAAACTTTTATAATAGCTTTTTATTTTATAACTGCATAAGAAAAAGTATTTTCTCTTTATGAACTAATGTTCAATGTTGTCCTTTATTTGGGTTGAAGTAATTTTGTTGTAGTAATGCAAAGTTGAATAATATAATGTCTTACCGAAACAGAATATTCTATATACTTGTGCCAAATATGCAAAGTAGAAAAGCATTGCTTAGGTGTTATGGACAGGAATAATAAATTAGACTAAAAATAATATTTCTCACATTACACCTAACAATCAACAATACACTTTCTTATTGACCCTGCATTGCATAGGTCAATTTGGTCTATTTCTTTCCCCATGATGTGTCCATGATGATTCCACTTTACTTGTGTTTGAAAGTGTTCCCTGGTTGTCTGAGATTTTCATATTTGTGGATAAATGAAATAAAAGCAGTAGTTCAGGTTGTGTCATCTTAAAGGAATACTGCTCATCATAGACCAGTTGATTGTTGTAAGGTGATAGGGGCATTAGCTAATAAATCACTAAAGAAACAAATTGCATCTGAGAAAAATGAAGCACTAGGTCCTTTGAGAAAAAGATTTTAAACTATCCACACAGGCAAACACTGTCATCAAAATAGAGGATGTAAAAATGAATGGTGGAAGAAACCAGTTGCAAATGTATTCAGCTAAAAGTAGAGACTTGGCTGGAGAAAAGCTATTTGAATATTTAGTTCCTGTTTCTTTATATTGCTTAAATTTATGTTATTTCTTTCTCCCTTTGTTGAGCTATTTTGGACAGGAAACATTAATTTTTGAATATTTATTCTTAGCTAAATTGAATGGATTTGATAGTGCAATTTAAATTGAACTAGAGGGAAAGAGTGTTTACTGCATACTATGCTATTAAAACTGTGTACCCTCTCATTTGTATGAAGGATATTCTTATTTTTAGAAAGGCACATATTGTCATTAACTATTGTTCCAAATTCTGAGAATGAAAATAGCTTGTTAAGTAGAGAAATTGTTGAAACATAATAGATACAAATTTTGGATACCCAGTACCCATTCTAACTTCTTTCTATGACACAATAGCTATAAATTTCCTTTTTTCCTATTTGAACATTGAATTACAAATATAATCTACTGCAAATATAATGTACTTCATAAAAACTGCATTTGCAGCTAAATTTTTGTGGGACATGGGCAGATCTCAAGCATCTATTTTGCACATGACTACTATAGGAGTCAGTATATGAGTCAGTGGATTCCTAGCGCTCAATATAGCTTTCTTGCCAATCAAAAATGGAACAGCAGCAGTCTTGGCAGCTTAGTTCTGGAGGGTATTTTGGTAATAGTTCCTGAAATATCAGGCCAGAGAGAGCTGTTTCTTAAGCTCCCCTTGAATTTCCACAAGTGTTTAATGACCTCCAGTAAGTTCACTGCTAACAAAAAGTAAATGAATTCTATCCTCTGTAACTGAACTCTGAGTCATATTTTAACTGAGTGCTTTATATTAATAGCAATAATCTTAACATGGAAAAAAGAGCATAGAATTGATGATGTTTTTAATTACAATACATTTTAAATACCATGCTATAACCTTATAATGAACTTTAAAAATTGCCGACACTTTCTTTTTTGCAACTAACAGAAAACCTACCAAGAATAAAATAATGACATTCGTGGGATAAGAATGAGTAATTTTTGAATGCTGCCTCAGTGTCAAGCAGGAAACCAGACACATTAGTAGTATGAGATAGAAATAATTATCTTTGCTAGATAGATAGACATTTGAAGGCCAAAGAGCTGAAATTATGTGAAAAATCTTGGACTTTTGTCTGTCTGCAGGACACATGCTGTCACAGGTCTTGTGAGTTTAAGTGCTCAATTGACTGCTATGTTCAGAAATTCTTTTCTCTGACTCTTTATGGCCTTTCACACCTCTTCAATGAACAGTGGTATGGTTGTGAAACATATGTACTATCTATGGCTGATTACCTCGCAGTCTACTTTTCCAGGCCTGTAGGCCAGTTGAAGGTCTAATTGTAAATTACTGTCTACTGCAACGTTCTCATTGTAGAAATTGTGATATGTTCCAATCTATGGGAATAACAATTACTCATTAGGAGTACTGTAAGTATTTAGCAGAATGATAATATTGGGCGGTTCTCTGGAGTCGATGAGATAGCAATTTAGGCAAAAGCTCTTGCCCCCCCCCCTTAACTACAGTGCAGGTGTGAGTTCCATCTCACATATCTGAACTTATATATAATCTCCCATAAAATTCATTCTACCTTTATATCAGTAGGAGTAGCTTTCATTGTGTAGAAGGTGTTATGTGGGTTTGTAAACTAGAAAAGTAGCCATCAATCTTACCCAGCTGTAAAACCTGAAAACTCACCAATGACTGACAAGAACAGTGGAAGTATTTCATTTTTCTTTCCAGTACATTTTCAATGTTTAGAAGGATAAAATCTGTTTCAGGAAGTTAACAGAAATCTGTACTTGAAACAAATAAAAATTTTAATTGAATTATATTTAAAAACTACAGACATGGTTTGCATAGGTAAATTCTCAAAGGCATATTTTCTTATGCTCCTCCATGTTAAGAAACGTAAGTGAAAGACCTCTTGCTTCCAAAGGCTTTTGTTAGAAAGGATTGTATTTTAGCAGTTCATTCATGTGTTTAGAAATTCAGATCCTTTATGTACAGCCACAGGCTGTTTCCCTAAGTGTGGTATTGTTGCATAGATCCTTCACCTGCCTGCAACTGAAATGTCTCTACAGCTTTTAAATGTTCTACATATTCAGTCCCTTTCCTCTATATACAACATTACAACTACAGAAAAGCTAACAAGTTCCACAACACCAATTTTATTTTTTCAGTGAGGAACTCTTATTATGTATCTCCCTCTGTTCTTGACCTCTGTAGTTAGGCTGGCCTCAGCCTCAGTGGCATCCACCTATCCTTGGCTCCTGAGTACTGGAACCAAAGGCTTGCATCACCACAAATATCTCCCAATGCAAATTAATAAATTAACTGCCATTGTTCATTATTTATCAGACAATAAATCTTGTTCCCTTTAGCACATCTCTATTTTAAAATTAATATACATACTCTGGTGTCAATCCACTTGGGAATTATCATTTTATTCACTCACTTTCTAAGAATAACATAATTATTAACTGATAAAGTCAGTACCAAAATATTCTAAAGCAAATGAGAAATATTCAAAGTATTTTCCTGGAATCCCCTGACTTTATTACTGTCTAACAATTTGTAGAAATTTGAATACTTGAGGTTCAATATATGAGTACCACTTATAATCTGTAAAGCTTACTAATTATAGTATGAAAATACACACTCTGGTGATTACATGCTGACAATATATGTTTTAACAAAAAGAAAGAAAGATTATAAATATTAGGCTAGTTTCTGGTCCTTTGCCTAGCTTTTAGGGGTTCTGTGGGGGTCAGGGAGGGAAAAATGGGAGAGGTAACTTGGATTGGCATGCAAAACAAGATTGTTACTCACTTAAATTAAAAAAGTATAGAAGGAAAAAATAAAAATAAATAAATTTTAGGAAAAAAACACCCAATGTATGTATAGCTTGTATAGAAGGGCATGACAAAACAAAAGCAAACAAAATGTTAGGCAATGTGATCAATGCACTTCTCATCTTAACACAACTAAAATGTGAATGAAGAAGTCAAAGACAATCTGTTATAGAGCAGACATGTAAATCAGTTTATCATAGTTTGAAAACAACTCTTCCATGTGAAAATTTTACATTGAAATTTGCCTTAGAGTGTCTAGGAATGCTGATGGCAGATTTCATACTGTAAATATATTTCTCTTATTGGTTAATAAATAAAGCCCTGTTGGCAAATAGGAAAGCAAGATAGGTGGGACAAGAAGACAAGGAGGATTCTAGAATATGGAGTGGGGAGATTCAAGATATAGAGATTTGATAGAGCAGAGGTCCAAACCCACTCTATTGTAAGGCAAGACCATATAAAAACAGACTGATAGAAATGGGTGACTATGTAAGACAGAGCTAGCCAATAAGTAATGCTAGTAACAGGCCAACAGCTTTATATCTAATACTGAGTCTCTGTATGTTATTTGAGACTGACATGGCTGAGGGATCAGCCTAGCAGGAAAGCTGCTTGTAGCAGTTTTCATATCATCATTTCACAGATGATTATTTAGAAAGAGCATTGCATGATTTATATTTCATTTTTATTTTTATTGTTTTATTTTTGAAACCATCTTATTTTACATACTAACATATTAATCCCAGTTCCCTCTCCCTCTGTCCTCCCACTACCCCCAACTTCTCCCTACTTCCACTACTCAGAGAGAGTGAGGCATCCCATGAGGAATTATCAAAGAGCCACATCATTTGAGGCAGGAATTCTGCCCTCCCTGCTGTATCTAGGATGAGCAGTTTATCCCTACATAGGGAACAGGCTCCAAAATGCCTGTTCATGTACTAGGGATAATTTGAGAATAAATGAATATAGTCCACATGTTTCATACTTTCAACAACTGTGTTGCACATCTCTCATAAGATGGTTGTGTTCACTTTACACTTTATGTTCTGTCTTATGCTGTAATGTATATAACTCCATATTAAGTAGTTGTTCAATTAGTAATATAAAAAAACTAACGTTATTTGATAATTATTTCTAATATTCTTCTTTGGAAAAGAGTTCTGTCAGCCAACTTTTTACATTGAAATATTGTATGCTGTAGCAACAAATGATTTAATCCCATCTTTGAATTTTTCTTTTTTATTAATTTATTCATTTATTTTATTCCGACCACAGTTATTCCTCCCTAATCTTCCCACCTTCCCTCTGTTCTCACTATCCACTCCTTCTCTGCTTCTGTCCAGAAAGGAACATGCCTCCCAAGGTTATCAACAAAGTATGGCATATCAAGTTGAGCTAGTGTTAATTTCCTTCCCTTGTATTAAGGCTGGGCAAGGCAACCAAGTATTAGAAATAGGTTTCTAAAAGCCAACCGAAGTATAATTTTCTTCTTTGAGAGCATTCTCTATATTAAAAAAAAACTGGATATAATGTTTTATGATTTATGAACTGGGAAAATAAAAGAAAGATAATTAGGTGCTCAGGATAAACTCTGTGATAGAGAAGTTGCCTAGTATGAACAATGCCCTATTTGTTATCTGCCACAATAAAAATACAAAACAACAAAAGGAAATGTGAATTAATCCTGGCAAATGATTGACACCAGGGAACACAGTATATTCTATGTGAAAGTTGTTTCAATTCCTGATATTTTATGTTTTCAACTGTATTTTCATTATGTTATACCCAATTGAATCTATTAATTAAATTTTTTAATTTCCCTCATTACAAATATTTTAATGTTTTAGAAAGTTTGTATTAGAATAAATGAGACTAATATTTTCTTCTACATTAATATAGTCATCTTCCTCTTAATTCAGAAAATTATGAATATTTTATTTTGGAAAAATGTAATATTTTGGAATGATGTAACTTACAATTCTTAGAAAATATGTGTGCTACAAATTTGAAAATATGGTCAAGTAAGATGGCTCAGGAGTTTAGAGTGCTTACTGCTCATATAGAGGAAACAATTTTAGTTTCCAACACCCACATCAGGGGTTTCACATCCAGCTGAAAGCCCTACTCCAGGAGATACAAGATCTCGTCTGTCACTAATACTGATGCATTTGTGTACTCATACATACACACACACACACACACACACACACACACACACACACACACACACCACAAATACACATACACTGATCATACAGGTATATAAATTAAAATATATAACACTTACAGTGTGCATAATCTTATCTGCCTCACATTTCTATGAACTTAAAAAATAGTCCACAAAACTAAAACGCCCCTCAAACACAATTAATCTACTCCATAAATGCCAAACACTATACTTTAAACTATGTTCAATCTCCAATAATATGAATTATATAGGAAGTTTTTTTGTGAGTTCCCTTAGTGTGTGTGTGTGTGTGTGTGTGTGTGTGTGTGTGTGTTTGTATAAGATTTGAAAGATATATCAGGAAGACCATATAGGAACACAGTTGCAATAATTCCTTAACTGTCATAAATAAGCACTATAGTAAATGAAGAAGTCTTGTTGACATTTTTTTTCTAGAAATTTTCCAATTCAATTGCAGTTTGAATTTGATGTTTTCCGTGGGGAGTGAAACCAACTGAAGAGCATCAAAAAATTTGTTCATGAAGACCAAATTATGAGAAAAAAATTCCGTTCCTCAGAGATGATCCAGACATTGATTACTCCTGAATATTTATTGTAAACCAAGGGTTACAAAAAGGGTACATTATTTGCTTGGGTGCATTATTTGCAAGGGGAGTTTTAATCAATTTGTCTGATAAGGGCACAAATATCTCCATTCAACATCTGAATCCACAACATACAAAAGAAACTAAATGTCAAAAAAAAATAAAACTATAAAAATCTATATAATTAAATTAAAGATGGGATGCAGGTCCAAACAAATTCTCATTAGAGCAAACACAGAAGCCTGAAGAACATTTGGACATTTAGAGAAATGTTCAACATCCTTTGCCATCAGGGAAGTATGAATCAAAACCACAATGAAATTTCATCTTACACCTGTCAGAATGGCTTATATCAGTAACACAAATGACAGTTCTTGCTGATGAGGATGTGGAGTAAGGTGATGACACATCCACTACTGGTGAGAGCCAAAACTGGAATAGCCACAAAGAAAATCAATATGGCTGTTTGTCAAAAAATTGAGAAATAATTAGCTCAAGATCTAGCTAAATAACTCTTGGGAATATTCCCAAAGGATGTTTCAACATCCTACCACATAGATAGTTACTCAGATATGTTCATTGCTTCTCTATACATGAAAACCAGAATTTGGAAACAACCTAAATATCCATCAAAAGAAGAAAGGTAAAGAAACTGTGGTACAATTCACAATAGACTATTATTGTAATGGGGAAAGTTATTTTGTAAATATGTTTCTATTATTGGTTAATGAATAAAGTACTGTTGGTGAATAGGAAAGCAAGATATGTGGGGCTAGGAGACAAGGAGGATTCGGGAAGTAGGAGAGAGGAGATCAAGATGGAGGACAGAAACAGAGAGAGAGAGAGAGAGAGAGAGAGAGAGAGAGAGAGAGAGAGAGATAGCAGAATGCCAGGCCATCTCTCTGATAAGCCAAGACCATGTGGAAACTTAGATTATAGAAATGCGTTATTATTTAAGACAGAGCTAGCCACTAAGAAATGCTAGTAACAGGCCAACAGCATTATATCAAATACAGTGTCTCTATGTGTTATTTGGGGCTGGCGTGGTGGTGGTATCAGATCGGCAGGAAAAACCTACCCATAACATTACTGGGCTGTTATAAAAGATGACATCATGTAAGGAAATGAATGGAACTGAAAAAAATCATCCTGAGTAAGGTAACTTAGACCCAGAAATTTAAATGTGGTGTGAATTAGCATACCCATAGATATCAGCCCTTAAATACATGATAACCAAACTATATTCCATAGCCCTAGAATAGTCAGGTGCAGAAGACAGGAGTTGGGAGGGGGCATGTGGATCTTCTAAGAAGAAGTAAATAGATTTTAAGGGTGAATTGGGACAGGGTTGTGGGGACAGGGACAGGAGGGTCAGGTACAGTGGGAGAGAGGTGGTAGGTTTGAGATCCATCTGTCTCTGTCTCCTGAGTCCTGGGATTTAAGGTGTATACCACCACTATGGTTACTTAGTGTGACTAGCTTTGCATTCAGATCTTTGGGCTAGCTATATTAAATCATAAACAATATTCACCACAGTCAACAGTCTACAAATACAGCTAGGCAACTTGATCTTACACAGAGAATAGCATACAAGTGAATGGAGACTTGATCAGTACTATAACCAAAAGAAGAGGTGATAAAAAGCATAACTCTAAATAGGGAAGACATAACTATAAGAAAAAGGGTAGTTATGGAAAATTAAATAATAAACATAATCCTTTATTTTGATTCCCAAATGTAATAAAACATCTAGCAAATAATTTTAACTGCAACAAAGAACTATTGTAAAACTAAAGCCAGAGCCTTTTTTAAATTCTATGTGGAAAGCCATGGTTACAACTATAGAAAAAGAATTTTGCCTAAAAGTATACAAACATATAAAAGTAAAAAGCAACAATAATAGGAAAAATTATAAATAAAAAAATCACTAAGATCAAATACAGAAGAAATGTAGCATTTTGACAGAAACTGTACCCAAAAAATCACTACCAGCCAGGAAAAAAAAAACATACTCAAATGTAAGAGAAATTCAGAGCCATGACCTCTATGAGCAGGAAACACATCAAGAAACAGATTAGCCCTTGGTTAACTTGACCAAAGCAAGTAAAAGACTTGTGTAAAGTCTTTAACTTGTACAAAGACCTGTATAAGTAAAATATTTAAGACACTAAAAAAGTGAATATGTCAAAAGATAGAAAAATTCTTAGTGGTGCACATGCATCAGTAGAATTAATATAGTAATTCAATTTTTCACACAACTAAAAGGGACAATTTTCAGTTTCTTATGGAAACAAACAAAAAATACTTGGGATACCTAAAGTAATATCCTGTGTAATTTAAAAAAAAAAATAACTGCTGGAGGTATTGCAATGAGAGGTATCAAATTGTACTACGGAGCTATGGTGATAAAAACAGTATGGTATTTACTCCAAAACAGACACATTGTTTAAGGGAATCAAATTGAAGGTGAAGAGGTAAGTCTGCACATCTACACATACACAGTATACAATAGGAAAAAGGATATTACACCATAGAATATTACTAAGGTGTTACAAAAAGGAAATTATGATTATTCTCAAGTAAATGGATGGAACTAGAAAAAAAAAATCATTTTGTGTGAGTTTACCCAGACTCATAAAGGCAAATGGTGTGTATTCACTTATATGTGGATGTTAATTGTTCAGTCATTAGGCTTCAGCATGTATACCTGGAAAGGCTAGGTACAAAGAATGGGGATGGCTCTAACTAAGAAGAGGAAATAAAATAGAGAGTTATGGATAGATGGAGTGTGTGGCTGGAATGAAAGGTCAAATGGGAATAGTAAGAATGAGGGAGGTAAGGGAGGTGAGGGAAGGAATAAGAGAGAGACAACAAAAACTAAGTGGTACATAAAAGGTCTTATTGAACTTAATACAGTAGAAGTTTCCTAAAATAATTGAAATATGAAGGAGATCTAGATGAAATATCAGGGGAGACAGAGCCTCAGCTGGACATCTTTCATTACTGAATTAAGCATCCTGTTCAGGAACATGTTATATATAATGGAGTTTTTTTTTCCCAAAGGAGCCCCACAAGGACCTCCAAACAACTGGCACTATAGCCAAGGCTAGTGATTGCTTCCCATAAACTGATGGTAAGTGCCTATTGTTGAAGAAAAAATAACACCTGCACAAATCATTAAACTTGGAGAAGTCAAGCAGGTGTCTACTAGAGCCTTCACCACTACTGATTCATGTTCATATTACTGGAAGGTACTTTTCACATTACTCGAGTAGAAAGGTAAACACCAACACAGCTTCAAATTATTTACTCTACAGTGATGACCAGCCTTCCAGACATGGTAGTTCGACAGTGATACAAAGCTGTGGAATTAAGCAATCAATATCTGCTTGGGATTAATGCCCATTCCATGAGATGTAACTGATCTAAAACACTGCTCGTGTCCAAGAACCTGACAGTAGAGAGGCCAGAGATCTAGGGGAAAACTAAGCACTACACTTTTACTAAAAAATAAAAAGCAATAAAACTACTCCTACTGATATTCGGCTATACTCATAGATGTGTGCCGTGCTGAGCCATTGTCAGAGAAGCTTCTTCCTACAGTAGATGGGAACAAATACAGAGATCAAGAGGTGGACAATGTGAATAGAGCAAGAGACCCTGGATGGATCATTCACTTCTATATTCATTAAATCCTATCATCTGGACTAAAAATCTCTTTGGAAGAAGAGGCAGAAAGATTGTAAAAGGGTATGGAGGATGCCAAAATTCAAGGCCATCTAAACAGCAGGATTGATGAGTGAACTCACAGAGACTGAAGCAGCATGCACAGAGGCTGGCCAGAACTGAGATGGGAAGTGTAAATAAGCTTCCATCCCTAACTCACAAGCTATTGCCAATTGACAACTAGCATATGAAAAATTATTTTTCTCCAGTGGAGGCTCACATTCTTAAACTCAAACCCTGTATCCAGCAGTATGTGGCCAACAAACCTACTCAGTGGCATTTTGGAGGTTCTTTTTTTCATAATAGTTTGTCAGGGTATTTTTATTTACTATTACATGCCATTTATATATTTATCATTACCTTCAGTTCTGTGTTTTAATGGGATTTCTGTGTGTGTGTGTCTGTGTATACATTGTGTCTCTTGTGTAGTCAAATCCTCCTTGAACAAATAAAATATCACCACACTCTTGCTTTTTTTTTTTTTTTTTTTTTGGCTCATTTTGTTTGCCTGTTTTGTCCAATTCTGCTCCAATTATTGTTTTATATTTAACTACTATACTATTTTAGATGTCAGGATGTATTATTGTGATATAAGGAAAGAATGTGGATTTGGGTAGGGAGAAAATAGGGAGGAACTCAGAGGAAGTAGGGAAGGGGGACGTATAATCATATTATAGAGTATATAAAAAAAACTATTTTCAGTTAAAAATAAAGAAGAGGCTGATTTGTAATCAAGATGTTTCAAAAGCATCTATGAAAAATTGCAGATAAAGAACATCCATAGGGCAGAACCAAGTGGTTAAGACTGATAGATCAAATAGCCAGTTCCAGTAAGCAAAATGGTAGGCGTTTAGAAGACCAGAATTAAGAAAGCCAGACCGTGAAAGCAAGTTTCATGAATTATTAGATGGAAAAATGGGGTCTCTAGAAATTAGACATGAGGCCATTCATGTTACTGTCTAAAATCAACAACAGCCCCCCAGCTTTTTCTGCCCTCATACTCTGAAAGTTAAGTGAGAGAAAATGAAAAAGTATTTCTCCAATTTGTAGTACAAGATTTCCAGGCAGCCTTTATCCTTTAGTTGATGAAAGCAGAAGCAGGCACCCACAGCTAAGCACTGAGCCATACTCCTGGATTCCATTTGTAGAGAGGGAGGAGAGACCAGCAAAGGGGTCAAGACCAGGCTGGAGAAACAGAACCAGCAGACCTGACCTAGTAAGAGCACACGGACCCCAGTCTTATAGCTAAGGAACCAGCATTGGACTGAACCAAACCCTCTGAATGTGAGTGCCAGTTAGGAGGCCTGGGCAGTCTATGGCACCTCTAATAGTGAAACAAGTATTTATCCCTAGCGCACAAGTGGATGTTGGGAGACCATTCCCTATGGAAGTATACTATTTCTGTCCAGATATAGGGAGGAGGTCCTAGGCCCTCCCCCAAATGATGTGACAGACTTTGATTCTCCCATTGAAGACCTCACAGTCCTTGGAGAGTGGATGGGGGTGGGTTGGGGAGGATTGGTAGGGGGCATGGGAAGCTGAGAGTGAGAGGAAAGGGGGGATTGATATGTAAAATGATAGTTCCTAAATTAAAAGGAACAAGTCAATTGTCTATTTACATTAGGACAATAAAGGTGCTTTGAGGGCACTAAAGGAATTAGCAGGAACTATGGATCACAAACACTGGGTAAAGAATCTTTAAACTCATTTGGAAGGCTCTTCTTTGAATAGTGTCTTTGGGTGGTGTTATATTCATGCAGGGTTGAGCTAAGAAGTATCTTCCAATGACTGGCCACCCAGGCACTGAGAGGTCTCTGAAGCTGTGGACAAAAGAGAGTTGATTATTGCTTGACCATGAGGTAGAAGTTTGTTTTGTCCACACAATGCAGAATACATGGGGTAATAGGAACTTACACCAATATTCTAAATAAAAATCTGAAAGGGAACACAATGTGCATTAGGGACAGATTTCTTGAAGCAAATATATAAAAGAGTGTTAGAAATGCTGTGAGGGAGAACCCTCCAAGGGAGCCCCGGGAATGTTACATATATCTGAAAGAGAAGCCATCCACCAAGGACAGCTTCAGGGATTATGTGGAGGACAATCCAAGAGAAGATCTTTGTGTACTGAAAAGGGCAAAACTGTAAGAGAAGGGCTACCAGAACCCATTGGGGCTCACACCAAGATGTTATGTGACTTGGGTGCTGGTCATTTAGATACAAAATTTGGTATTTGTCCTACTGTTTTTCCGTCTTGTTTTAGTCCAAATTTTCCTTCCTGTTACATTGTTCCTTTTTACTGAAGGTCATTTTGACTCTAACCATTGACATTTGGAGATATAGGTCTTCTCCCTCTCTTTGTCTCCATCTCTCTCTCTCTCTCTCTCTCTCTCTCTCTCTCTCTCTCTCTCTCTTTGTTTCTCCACTTTCTTTCTTTCTTCCTTCCTTTCTTTCTTCTTCCCATTTTTCTTTCTTCTCTCCTTCCCTTCTTCCCTCCCTCCCTCTCTTTTTCTTTCTTTTTAAAGTCATCTCACAGGTAAAATATCACTCTAAGTTTCTTTAGAGGCATGGGTGGGGCTTAGACTTATGAGAAGTATTGGAAATATTGAAATTTAGAGACTTTTGATATAGGGCTTAAAAGTGTTATATATCAGACAGTAGACCCAAGGTTTTGTGAATGAAGAATGGAGGATTATGTTTTGAATTTGTAATGGTTTTATTAACTTGATTTTTAATATTTTTGGGAAGTATCTATACAAATAGTGTATTTGTATCATTTCTACCCCTCCTTCTGACCCTGGAGCTCCTCATGTTTACTCTGCAATTCATGACCTGTTCTTTACATACTGTTACACACATGCACCAACACACACACACATCCTTCTGAGTTCACTCAATGAAGATTGCATGAATATTTGTTTAGGGCTAATCACCTGGATTTGAACAACCTGTCAGGGTGCTTATACATGGAAATGACTAATTCTCCTACTTTCAGCAGCCACAAATTGGAGTTCTTCACTTAGGAGTGGAGTCTTATGAAATATCTCTCATCCACATTAGCATGTTGATAGGCATTAACACTGAATTGGTCTTGTATTGGCAACATATTGTTCAAACTTCCTAAGAGTGTATTCGCTTTCATTTTTTAAGCAGTTAAATAATGTTCAGTGTTAAAGCAGGCAGCTGAGTCTTTTAGATTGTAAAACATGTTCTGCTGTCTTCTGTTATGTCTGAAATTCAGAGGTAAGATTATGTTGCAGATGATTCAGCTGGGGAATAGGCACTAAACAGTCAGTTATTTCATGGGTTTTGGCCAGTTAAAGATTTCTGTAATGGACTCCTGCTGAAAAAATAAGCTTATTTGATGGTAGGTGAGAGCTATATCTCTCTTTAGGAATAATGAAATAATGGATAGCAATTTTGGATATTGCAAGATCTGCCATTATGGAAAAGTCTTCTAGATCAGTTGCAACTTGACTTCTCCAATTCCACTGTCTGAAGTTTGAGATAACTTCAGCAATAGTGTCTTTATTTCAAGTTCTAGGAGGCAACCAAGGACAATGACAATAACATTCATCATTTGACGAATCCAAAGTTTTGAATACTTCTTCCTCATTTATTGGCCCTATTTTGGGAAAGTTGTATAACCTTTAGAAAGGTGGGCCTTGTTTTAAGAATAAGTCAATATAACCAGGTATTTTAAGGTTACATCTATACCATGTTTCTTATTTTGTCCTCTGCTTTCTAGTCACTCATAATGTGAACAACCTTCACCCTTCATTCCTAATACCATAAGGAGTCACTCTACTTCCTTTCTATGTAAGTCCAGAAACTGTGAAACAAAATAAATCTCTTTTTCCTTTTAGTTGCCACATAGTTTGTTCAAGGTGACAGAACTACTACGGGCTTAGAATTTTTAAAAGGCATTCATTGCAATATAACACATGTTACTTAACAACAAAGTGATTCAGTGATTCAGTGCTGTTTTCTATTACAAGTTTTTTTTTTTTTTTGGAAAAAAATTCTATTTTTGACCCCTGATTTTCTTATTTCAACTCTCATAATATATTTATTAGCAATTAGTTTTAATGAGAATTTCTTATATTGCAACCCCTGAATATGATTGACAACATTAAACACAGCAGTAAGCCATTCTTGATGCTTCATCTGCAATAACTGATGTTCTCTCTGACATTCTAATCATTTTCATAAAATGTGAGGTTTTCTAAATTCCTTCTACTCACTAAAATAGTCTATTATGGTTTGAATGCAAAGCATCTCCCATGGATGTGTTTCTTTGAAAATTTGGTCCTCTGTTGGTGGTGCTCTATTGAGAGGTTTTAGATTGTTTGGGATGTGGCAACCACTTGGCTGAAGTCAGTCATGAGAATCAGGCCCTGAAAGTCATAGCCACGGTCTGTGTCCTCAGAATATGAGCACACCACAACAATGTAATCTGAGAATTTTGAACTGAGGTGCTCCAGACACCATGTGTCCAAATTGTAACACACCGAAAAGCACCCTATATGAAACATCCTGACTTAATCTTGTTTTTTTTTTTTTTTTTTTTTTTTTTTTTTAAAATCAGGTGTTTTTGTGCACAGCAGTAAAAACGTAGCAAATATGAGTCAAATTCCGTATTTCACTCATTTTGAGGGGCTTTACAGCCAAGAAATAATATTAGATTTTTCGCAAATAGCCTTTAAGTTCTCATTATCTTATTTTGCACAATTTTTGTATTTATCAAATAATATAGTTTATTTTCACATGATGCCATATTTTAATCACACAATAAACTTTTCTTCTTTTCTTCCCTCCTTTTAGTTCCTGTAGAAGGTCATATCATATTTGTACAACTTTTTTTCTCTTTGTTTCTGCACTGCGGCTCAAGTCTCATCACATTTTCTACTATAGCAATTGTGTATTAATGATCATGAAATATTGGTTTATGAATTGTTTTAGCCTGTGTTGAAATGTTTTATCCTTTAAAACACTACATTAAGTTACTGATTTTAAGTATGTCTTATTTACTTTCAAATCCCTTCTGAACCTATGGTATTGTCTTGGATATAAATGATTGCTAAACATATTTTTGCTAATGCATATAGGGAATTTTTAAAAGCTCCAGTGTGGGCCATTAAGTGACTACAATTCCACTTGAAATCCTTAAAGATCACTTTGTAATCATAACTCAAGGCAGATAAACTAGTGATTACAACAATGGCGTTTCTGATGAACCAAATAAACAAAACAAAATGAAAAAAAAAAAAAAACACTTAATACTCTGTTCAGTCAAAGCAGTAGGTTATATGGGAAATAAATTTCTCTGGATTTTCTCAACAATCTCTATATTGATATTAAAGGCAAACACATTATCTGAACACATTTACATACTCGTAAGGACATAAAATTTGCTGTACTAGGCTAAAAGCCATCAACCCTATGACTCCTGGGTACAGCTTTCAGTATCACACTACCCTTTTCCTTTCTTCGCCTTTGGGCCCCATACATCAGTTTTTCTCGCTATGGATTATGAAAGTCTGATTTTGGCAACACATTGCATCTACTTTTATGAAAAATAAAGCACCAATGTCTGTTCATTTTCCAAAACCCCCCCAAAAATTATTGATATCTCTTGATATTTTTGAGTTCATTCCAAGTAGCAACGAATATATTGAAGCAAGAAATCTCTTGCGGTTCCAATTCATTGTCAAAGTATCATTTTTTTAAAGTGTGATATATTAAGTGGCCTAGAGTTTTAATAAAAATGATGGATTTGTGAACAAACCCATAAGTAGGAGAAGTAATTGCATTCTAGTAAAGTGTGCAATACTACCATTATGATCTTTAAGTGAGAAGATCATTTTAAATTACTTTTATAATTGCCAAAGAGTTAAAACAAGATTAAATTAGTATCAAGCAATGGATTCAGGCTCTGTGAGAATCAAATCCATGCTCTGAAAATGGCTCTCAATTTACAATGTGCATTTTAAATTTTTTTCTATTATATTTTAGGTTAACATACAAAGTAATGAATTTAATCAAGATTTATATATATATATATGTATATACATACATATATATATGCTTTCATAATTTATTGTCACATATAATTTTGTTTTATGTATTATACTTTCTTCTTATATAATTCATTGTTTTTAGTTTTGTAACACACACAGACATACACAGAAGAGTAGACAGAAGTATAGAGAGAGACAGAACAACACACACAGGCATATATTCAATTTTACATTAAGTATCTTTAAGTAAAAAAATACTTAGAATTTGTCTTTCTGAAACAAAGTATGCTTATCAATGATCCAAAGTTACAGTCATGTATTTGCAAGTACTCCTGATTTTTCCACAATTACATACCTAATCATCATGCATATATACCATATTGTTGTTATCCATTCATTTGTTGAAGGAACACACTTGACTCATTTCCTGGCTACTCTGAATAGTTAAACAATAAACATGGATATGTAAGGAACTCAGTGCTAGGGTATAAAATCTTTTGGGTATATACCCAAGAGTGCTATGCCTGGGTTATTTAGTGGCTCTATGTTCAGAACTTTCCCACTGACTTTCCACAGTGCCTGCCTGCAGCAAATTTCCTGTGTGGATATCCCATGTCTTTATTTTCAAATATCTCTGGGTCTTCATCAGAGCTTGGAAAATACCATTGCATCTTCATCTGCACCCTGCTTAGGAACTGTTCTCTCAGGTTCTAATTATGCCAAACACTGGTATCCATGTCTTTCTGGAATCTTGTTGCAGAGCCCCGTGATATTATAAACTTTATATTACTTTTTATAATCTGAATTTCCAGCACCTTGGGAATGATGTCAAGTCTGCTGCCATGCAGAAATATAGCTGGGCACTTAGGCAGTAGACAAAGCAGCACCTGTGTGCTTTGCAGATAAACCTGAAAAACATGTCAGTAATGGAACCTGCGTTTGCATTGTGCCAAGGGAAATGTCTTTGCTCAGTCATACTTTACTCAGGAAAATATTTCATAAGAACTTGAGTGCTTGAGAGAAAGGTCTTTGGCTGGAAGTCATAATTCATATCTTCCTATTGAGTTCTCTTTAATAACACTGCCTTATTTAGCAATTATAGATTCATTTATGCCCAATTTGTCTGCAGCCTTTTGTTTAGGCTGTCTTCCTGACCATAGTGAACATTCTTGTTCTTGAAAATCTATTGTTAAAATTTTCTGTCAATATGTGAAATTAAGCAGTAGACAGAATGGCACAGCCTGCATGTTATATTATATTAAATTTTTTGTCTTCAAATAATTTATTTCACTACTTTAAAAGAATCAGCACCACATTGATTTGTAAGGCACAGGCAAACATGTAGCCAAATTTTTCCACTATATAGCAAGAATGACTTCTAGACCAATCCCTCTATAAAATCTCATGCACAATATTCACTGTCTGAACTCCTATCAATATTCTAGTCTTCCACACTCCCACAAGAACTGTCTATTAGGCTGTGCATTGAGTGAGCAAGCTGGAGCTTCCATGCTTACATTTCTAAGTTATTCCTGAATTTCCCTGACATTTTCAAAGTTCTACATGCCATAGGCTCATGTGTTCTACAGAACTATCCACATTCTTCCTGCAAGTGTTTATCTATTCCTTTTCTCAGTTATGTAGTGGGATACTTGTGAAAGAACATCGTAAGGAAAAATTACTTATTTTGGGTCTAAAGTGTATAGTATGACCTGGTGGACAAAGAACTATGGCAAAGAAGTAGGGTTGTTTGCTGACATGTAGATGTGCCAGGAAGCAGTCATGGATGGATGAGCTTTCTCTGTTGCTTGTCTCCATTTCTTTATTGTTAAGTTCAGGGACCCAGGCCATGACGTAGTACTATCCATGTCCAAAGTGTATCTTCTCTTTTATTTACAACCTCTGAAAGTTTGCTCACAAACATATGTGTAAGTATGTCTCCTAAGCTGAGTCTAAATACAGTCAAGTCAAATGAGGATGAATTATTGTAGATCATAACTAAGATTCCATGTGAAGACAATGACAATATTATTACATCTCTTGACAAAGGGTACTTAGAAGTCTTAGATCTCAGAAACAGCTATGTTCTCATGGAAGGATGATTGGGACTCACCCCTGGCCTATTTAGAATTTAGATCTTTGATGCTGAGATAGATATTGCTTTAGTGCATATTATCAATTTCATAGCTCCTTGATTCAGTATTTTCATGGCAACAAATAACATAATTGTCCATATTATTATATTATGGCTCATGAGGAACTTTTAGACATTGAACATAGTTTGACTACAGTCACTGGTGCTAAGCCTACACTGTTTTCTTCTAAAGAGTCAGAAAATAGTTTGTGGGATCCATAGTCACAGAAAATTGATGAATAAATCTCACAGTGAACATGGATCTGCTTATATCCCTCTCTTATTCCAGATTCCCATGTGGAGACAGGGACAAGAAAAGAGTTTTAGAGGAGCACCGTTTAATGCCTGCAAAAGTAATAACAACTCCAAAATCAGTGCTACTGAAAATAACAAACTTTAGAGTTTCACAGCTCATAACATGATTTGCTACTGTATATTATTCTTTGAACTATATTCAAGAAGAGAAAAGAACAAAATGATGTAGGTCTACTTTGAAATAGACTGAATGTTAGAATGAGCAAGTATAATTGCTATAATAAGGTTCATGAAGTCAAGACAAAAATGGACTTGCAAGAACTGAATGAAAAGGATATGTAGGAAGCAGAAATGACATAGATAAAAGCAACAAAAGAAACAGGAAATATATTTGAAATCATTTCTGCAAGTTGTACTATGGCTTTCTCAGAAAACCCACAGCACATATACATACACATTGGAGAGAAAGAGAATGTAAATTATACAAGCATAATTGTATAAAGTTATGAAAAGACTTGTTTAATGGGAAGATATAATAAATGATTCTATACATGCATACATACATAATTTAAACAATTCTCAGGTTATCAATGATGGTTTCCCTAATTTAAGGATTTCAGGATTTGAAATGATTTCACATGTGAATAATAGGGTCTTATGATAATTATTCACCATATGATTTATACATTTATAACTGAACTAAGAAACACATGCCACATATTGAGTTCTTTATTATGTTTTGGACAGAGATCTTGAACTCTGCAATACATAGTCTTCCCCAGCTACTTAATCAGTGTCTATTGCATCACGAACCAATGGAAAATTGTGTAATTTCTAAATGATGGATATATAAAATGCACTTACATGGTATATATGAGATAATGAAATATCAAAGGAATACTCTAGGTACTTGGTTCATAAAGTAAATATACATAATATTCAGGCAAATATTGCACTAGGAATTTTAGTAATCTACAGAGGTAGCTCTGGAACAGCCAGAGCTATACCAAGAAACTGTTCACAAAAACAAAACAAACAAACAAACAAAAAAAAAAGGTAAAAAACTCCAGTAATTCAAATATTTTTACATTAAAGCCTGAATACCTATTGGTGTCAACTCTACCTTCCTTGAAAAACAATTACAACACTTTTCAGGTGTTCTACCAGAATATTGACATTGTTAATTTACTATAGTCATCCTGGTATCAATTTGTATTATTTAATTATTTAAACATGTTCTTGTCCTAACTTAATCTGTTTCTCATAGTTAAATAAGAACCAACTCAACTTACATGCTAATCCTTCAATCTTTTCCACTAAAATTGGTAAATAAAATATTAACTATATGATGTTATTTCAATATTTCCCAGCAATTTTTTTTAATTGGAAAATTCTTTTAAAATAAAAGTTTGTATATATCTGTGCTGATTTTGCACAAACTCTTTACCACTAATATAAATGCAGAATTATTGTTTGACCTGAACAAATGATTTGGACAAGTCAGCACGTGTGCTGAAAATCTGGGGTTAGAAATTATTCACAATGGTCTCTGAAGGGTCAGTGTGCGATGACATAGAACACTGTGGTCTGCCACCTTGCTTTGAGCTGGGTGATTTGAAGCAATAAAGAACACAGAATTGCTTTTGTGCTTTTCTTCACCTAAGTGCAGTGAGCAGGCATAATTGGGGAATTCAAAATGCTGCAGTTTACTAAGCCCTGTGGTGAAAATCACTGTGCTTTCATTCAGGGTTGTTTGTTTTGCTTTGGTTGTAGTTACTAATCACCCCACCAACAACACTTGCTTGCTTTATTAAAGGAACTTGTTTTTCATCTGAACTTCCAAGCTGTAAATTCTGCTTTGGCCAATCCATTCAATATTGCTGTTTTATCTTTTCAGGTACTCAGCTGGCCAATTGTCCATTCAGTCCCAATCCTATGTTGACACAGGAGAGGTCCCTTTATCTCCCATGGAGTGAAGAATCACCTCCTGTCTTTATGTAAAAGGCATTGTCATTAGATAGTCAGTGAAATCGTTTCTGCTCACTGCTTTTAGGATACACTATTCATATGTGGTCTCAAAACAAAGTTGTACCAATCCCCTCTTCTCATCCTGCCTCTTTTCTACCTACTTTTCTTCTTCCCCTAGAGAAGTGACAGAAATTAAAATTCTTCTTCACTTAGATGGGTCCTGAAAACAAGAAGCCTGCATTCTCAAAGCAAGACATACATTGTAGAAAGATTTGTTTCTACTTTCTTTCATAAAGCTATCCTGTCTAAAGGATTCTGCCTTATAGTTGGGGAAAATGGTTGAGAAGCCAATGGTCTATGACGAATCTGGAAGAATTGTGTTTCTCCAGCCACAGTCAGCATCATTACATTGTGACTTGTTTCAGTCAGAATGCTACCTGCCTTTCAGTTTTACATTGAAATTGAGCACACATCAGATATTTTCCTTGGAATTTTAGGTTCTCCATTTTGGAAGCCTCTAGTGTAATGTGGATTCCACAAATCTGTTACACCTCGCTCCAGTTATGCTATTATTTGGCGTGGTAGTGTTGGATGTGACATTTACTTGGGGGATAAAAGGGTGCAAGTTTCTTATCTATATGAACTTTCAGGAAATGTACAGACTTCATTTTAAAGATGTTTTTTTCCCATCACTAATAGTGTAAGTCATTCACAACTCAATAGAGCATTTGGAATGTATTTAGAAAAACCAGTGGTTCAGACTCCATTGTCTCTAGTCATACTGCTAACCTGAGAGAAAAATTTAATGTGAGACAAAGCAAAATAGAGGGAAAAAATGAAAGTGATTATTTCAAATAATTGAATGACTATCTTGCAATTATACCCACAATAATTAAATAAAGGGAAGGATGAAAACCTGACCTTATAGAAATTTATATCATCTGATGGGAACAGCTAACTGAATATACCCCACAAGTCTTTTCTTATTTCCTTCAGATGAGATCTGTATGTTTTACAGCATTTGTTTCATTTTACATGACAGCAAAATTAAAAGATTTTTATGAGGAAAACCCATTAGTCTAGGCCAGGATTAAGAAATAAGTATTTTACCATACATGAGAAAAACACTCTAGAAGTAGCATTTCAAGTATGAAATGTTCCAGACTTACAGTTTTCCCTGTTTCAAAGACTGTGTCCCAACACCATTACTGGGTCAGACTATTTTTTTTAAGATAATAAAGCTGTTTTCAATATATAAATATTTCTTAACCATGCACTTATTTTACAATATTTAAGTGATGTTTCCTAATCTTAAACAACAAAACATTTTATTGCCTGATATTTTTTTTTTCTTATGCTGTGTGAGAGAGATATCACAAACCAGGTAATGTCAAACAACAAGGAATATCTCTTCTGCAGGAGCTGCCTAGACCAGCAAGAAGCTTTTAGCATCTAGTGATGAGTTTTATTTCATTGTAAAAGGATGGGAAGAATCACAGCAGGACAGTGTTATACTTTTGTGCTTGGGTCTCTCTTTTGTTTTATGTAAAGACACCCATCTATCATGTAACCTGAGCTTCTTCCAGTGTCCTTTTAAATCAAGTCAACATGAATTTGGAGATAATATTTCAACTCAGCCAATTTACCATCATCCACTCAAAGTATAGCAATGTGCAGAGACAGAGAACTTTTGAGCAGTTTTTCCTCAGTTCTACATTTCCCACTTGGGGATGCTGTAGAGGACTCTCAAATCTCAGTTTGAGAATAGCTCTTAAATCCACCTAAGAGAGAATGCAATAAATTTACTTTATGAGGTATAAGAATTTTCTCATATGTCTGTTTTGCAGCCTTTGTGTAAGTCCTTCTTTCTACCTCCAAAGCATATTTAAGGGTCAACCACTCTTGCACAACTAGCAGACTGTAAACTAAGTACTAGTTCAGCCCGACTATGATCACAGAAATAGGATTGTGTTATATTTCTGGTTTTGAATGACAATGCTTTGAACTTTGCAAATGTTTCAAGAGCCCAGAACTGTAATAGATTAGTATCTGGATGGATGCTACCTCCTATAAGACCTGGTCCATGTAGACCTATAGAAGAGATGTCCCTTAGGTATATGGTCTGTTCCAAAGACTTTACAAGAGCATAAAACAAACAAACAAACAGACAAACCTACCTTTACTGTAAATTGGTCAATACTCTGTCTGGGCAATGCCATCTCTCTTCCTTTGAGGGTGCCTCAATTCTCTGGAAGTATTCACTTGTTGTTTTTTCACTGTGCTATTTTGTCTTACCAGAATTCTATTCATGGAGATCTCAAGGTCTATGGGCCAAGAAGAAGTCAGCAGGAGGTCATGGGGACCTAAAGAAACATAAATTTTAACATTAAAAAGACAATAGGAAAGAGGTGGTTTAAACTTTACTTAATTAGTTCCTGTCTCCTTCCATGATACAAATGAGCAATGGGATGGTACACAGGCAAGTTTACCCTCCTGGCAATTGTTCTTTCTCAAGAGTACCTAAGGATGTAATTTAATAATAATCAATCTCTGGTTTCCTAGCATCTATTTTTTTTTCAACTGTATTTTGACTGAGAGTTTGCATGATCCTGTAGGTTTTCCATGTAAAATACTTTGGAGTTATTCTTGTATTTAAAATAATACAGTTGATGATGTTGTTGTTAATGATGATGGTTATACTGATGATTGTAGTATAACATTTGAATCAGGATCTGAACACTTGAAGCCTCAAAGATTGTGGAAATTTGAAGTGTTGAGAACAAAGTAAACTCACTGGTATTTGTCATTTCTCTTTCATATGCATTTATGTTAAGAAATATATAAGATTCTATCAAGTATCTGTCTATGTTGCAGCAGTCTTACTTGCATACATACGATTATGGAACTTTCTTAAGAAACTTCGATAATGGCTCAGAAACATTGTACTTCTACAGAAAAAAATTTCATAGCAGCACTTTTGCTCTATGTTACATATTGCATGTTAAAATCTCCACTTGCCATTAAAATTTTGACACATTTTGTGATTTGACTTCTTGAAGTTGTAGGCTGATAGCTTGATAAAAGGGCATGCATTTAAATATCTATTTTTTTTTCTTTTTTGTTTTACAGATGGGTCCTAGAATTGCACAAATCTGGAATGTCTATGTTTAATATAACATTTTCAGTGCCTTATTTTGTACTCTACAATCTGGGTAAAGTTACTTTATATTACAAGTAGTGTGTGTGTGTGTGTGTGTGTGTGTGTGTGTGTGTGTGTGTTTATTTTTGTTGTGTGTTGATACACATGCCAGTGTGTGCATATGCGAGATCAGAGGACAACTTTGGAAAGACATTCACCTCCATTCACCCTTACATGGGTACCAGAAATTGAATTAAGGTCAGTAGAATGTATTGTTCTACAAGTGTCTTTACCTACAGAACCAGGTTAGACACATCTAGAAGAGTATAGTTTAACAGAAAAATACATCCAGTTTATAACTGGATGTTTGGTTGCACAAACAAAATCTGAACAATGACTACACAAGTGGACAGGCTACTATGGATTCAAGAAGGCCTCCAGATCCAATCCTTGATCAAGAACTATAAATGTGATTGCATTTTATATGTATGTATTGGTGTAGCCATAATAATCAAAGAGAAAACAATATTGGTAATACATGAAAGTAAAAAGAGGGGTCAGAGGTAGAGGAAGAGGAAAAGTAGGAGTGAGAGAAGGATACAATAATAGGGGACTGAATATCAAAACATATTAACTGTGTTATGAAATGCCATATTGAAACAATATTTAATACAATTAATTAATGGTAATAAAAATGGAATACAAATAAATTGTTGTAAGGATATGTGTTATTAACATTCAGGATGTTAGGAGGTAAATCGTCGAGTTGTGAAGCATTCCATTCTGTGGGAAGCTCTTTGAGCTCTGTAAGTAACTCAGTAGCTTGAAGTCATGGGACCTGACTTGATTTATTATTCTCTTCTCTCTTCACTCATATATAAACAGTGAGGACTGATGGAAGACATTGTTGGACAGGCTGAGTTGCTACAAGAGATTAGGAGAATCTGAGTAGTCTGGAAGAAGTGGAGACCAATAGAACTGTCTGGAATAAGGAAAGAGGAACTGAACTACCTTTTGAGCTGACTCTAGATTGTGCCATAACTTCCACATTCCCTGATTTGTGAGCTGTCACCCATGTGTCTTGTGACCCATTTGTCTTAGAGTAATTTCTGCTACTGTACATGGCCCCTCACTCACATCTGATGGAAGATGTCATTCTGTATATGTTTCTCATACTGGTTAATGAATTAAGCACTGTTGGCCAATAGGAAAGCAAGATAGGCAGGACTAGGAGACGAGGAGGAAAGAGGAAGTAGGAAGGAGGAGCCAAGATGGAGAGGCTGGAGAAAGCAGTATGCTGGCCGGCTCCCCGGTAAGAGAAATACATAGATCAGCAGAAATGGGTTAATACTTAAGACAGAGCTATCTGATAAGAAACTAGTAATGGGCCAACAGAATTATATCAAATACAGAGTATCTGTGTGTTAATAGGGGCTGGCATGGCCACAGGACAAGACCAGGCGGCGAGTGGAAAAACCGTATACCTTACACACATCTGTATAAGAACAACAATAAAAGTCATTAGTTCATGAATTGGAACTATGACAGTGTCCTTAATTTGATATGTCATTGATTGCTATATGGGAGGGGTAGACATTTGCTCATGTCTCTCCAGGAATGTTATCTGCTTTATATTTGAGACTATGATAACGTGGCCCTTATTCAGATGTTAACAAGCACAGATATGAGTTTGGAATATCCATTCCTATGTTGTTGTTATATACATTTGTGCACACAACTATGTAACTTGGCATGTGATCATAAGTTTCCTTTCATTGAGGGAACCAGTTATCTTTGTAATCAGTGAATTCCAAGTGTAAATGCCTCCATAGGTAAAAAACTAGGATCTTGCTATGCTTGATGTGGGAACGGCCATGTTTTTTCTGTTGACCATTTATACTTGCTGCTTATGCAACACGGATAGCAGTCTTTTTTTTTTTTTTCTTTTTCACACCTATTCTATTTTCTCCTGAATATGCCATATTCTATTAAGCATTGTACGGACTCTACGGTAAGAGATATTTAGTTCAGGTTCTGTTTTTTACTTCGGTGTTGGTGAAGCCCTGGCATATGACAGAGAATTGGAACTAGATTTCCATATTTTCTCATTGTCATCCTTGGCTTCATAACAGAAAATACCAATGAGTCTCTTAGTTATACGGATGAAGCTTTTGTTGCATAGTCCTACAACCTTGGTAACTAGTGTGTTGTCTGTGTGCATTATACAACACAATCATTGTAAAGGTTTTGTCTTTGAGGTGAAGCAAAACCATTATCTGCTTGCAAATTGTCTGGTTCTGTATAGATTTCCAAGCTTCATAATTTAAGTCTTCCCTGTGTCTTGTATTGCAAAATAGTAGACCTAAGTTTTAAAACTCTATGCATTTAGTTTTTTGTTTTAGGGCTTTAAGGAAACAGTACCTTTATCTCCTCATACTGCTAGGTCCTGGCCCATAATTCTGAGTCTGGTTAGAGCAGAGTTCCTTTTGTAGGTTGCTCTATCTTGAGTTTTGCTGAAATCGTGCCTTAGACAGGGCTTCACTAATAGGATGGAAGGAGGGCAATGTCTGAGGAGGGGATAGGGATGTAATTTTATTTCAGCGAGATCTCATGAGGCTTTATTTCAGATGGTTCTCCATGAGTTGCTACAATGTTGGATTTTTCAGAAAAACTTAAAATAAAATCTTCATAGCACACACTGTGTTTCATTATACTGTCTGTATCATATTTGGGTTTCAAAGCAGTTCTTGACTTGAAATAGCAGATTTGACTTATTTGGGAAAAGAAAGATTTGGCTTCTGTGTCTTACCAACTGGAGAATTTCCTAGATACAACCAGAGACACTTTCATCTTCACACTTAGTTTGCAATTGTTTGTTACTTGCTATAAGCCTTTTTTCAAATGTCTGGTGATCCATGTTGCTAAGCAATAGTTGTTGATCTCTTTATTTAGATTGCTTCCTCAAACAGTTGATACTACAAGTCTACAGTCTTATTTACTTCACTGACACATTCCTTCTAACCCTCCACAAGTCATTATTTTTTAATTGGATTGCCATAAAATGTTAAATACAACTTGATTTGTAGTTATCATCAGCTATTCTATATTAGCCAACAGCCATGCAATATATGTTCTTATATATTTTCCTATTTCCTTACTTCTATAACCAGCTGTGTATGTTCAGTTATTAAGAAACGTTGCACCTAGTGAGTTTGAGGTTTTAAACATACTGTAGGAATTGATATGCATAAAAGAAAATAAACAAAATTGAAGTAAACACAGAAAGTGACAGGACTCTTATATAAGCCAAGTGAAATCCTAGGCCATAACATGGGAGGCCAGGGGAAGTGAATGGATTTTTGGGGATCTGTTTTTAAACTGGAAAAACTTTGTGCTTTTTTTCTTGTTTCATTGAATAAATGACGGTAGATACTCTATAGAGTAAGTGTTAGAATTTCCTATAAAGGAAGAAATAGCAGAAAATGTATATGTATAAAATAAAATACATTGTTAAAAATTGCACTAAACAATCACAGGGCCCTGTGAGTCCAATTTCTTCAGGGTGGATTTATAAGACTAGAGACTTAGGATATCTGATATTATATTTTGCAGAATAGGAAGTTTTCTAGAGAAATCTAGTTTGTTTAAAGTAAGACATGTGTTTATGTGTTTGTTTTATTCTGGGTTTTACATAAGTGGAGGTTCACTACCGTACTGGGGAGGAGCAATCTGTTTTATTTAAAATCCACTGATGTGAACGTTAATCTCATGTAAAACAATACACTTAAAATACTCAGAAGAAAATTTGATTAAAAATATTTGTCTTCTGTGGCCATTATTTTGATATATGCAACTACTATCTATATAAAAGGCCTTGGCAGGAGCAGCCTCCACATTGTGGCAGATTTCAAGGAGCTACTTGACTTTCCAGAAGTTGAACAATTTTTCCAAGGGGAGCTACATGGCAGTTTCATTTCTACCTAAGTAGTCTGTAATCATTTTATTGTGTACTCATCTTCAGTGACAAATGTTTATTTTATGAGACCACAGTATTTCCCTGAGAATGAATGTGTAGTCTTATTTATTTATTACTTTGCATCTTAACAAACAAATGAATAGTGTAGGGCAACAATTTCTATTTATGTATTGTAATGTCTTGATGTTTAATATTTGTAAGTATTTATTTATATCATATCTCTATTTATGTAATAGGGATTATGGCATAGTATACTTATGGAATACAAAAGAGAACTTGCAAGAATTAACTTCTTCCTTTCACTGTGTGTCCCAATCTTCAAACAAAGGCCTTCAGGCTTGCTAGTAACATGCTAGCAAAGTAAACAGTCTCACTGGGTCAATGAGACTGCACATGTGCTAATCTTCTGTAAAGATGTTGCATTTAATTTAGTATTTTCTTTCATTAGTGAGTCAGTTCTTGTGTTAATCAAATATAGATTCTTATGCCATAGAGAAAATGTTTTTATTATTATTACACACCTTACTATAAATTACTGCAGTAGGATATTTGATTGCAAGGTAAAGCCCTAAATTGTGTGAAGCCAGCAATGAGTTGGCAGGAATTATGCCACAGTGAGTACAGAGGAGCCAGGAACAGAACTGCACAGGAAGGAACAAGGAAGGACTTGGAGTTCCATGGGCTTTTATTTAGAGAGATGCTCTCTTGCTGGGTCTCTGGCCAGAAAATAAGGTCATCTGGTTCCTTCTTTGCCTCTCTAGCTAGCATGTTTTCACCCCAACATCTGACTCCTGAGTTTTTATTGGTAAGTAGAACAGCAGACACTCACTTGAAAACTGCACAGGACAGTAACAGCAGAGCCAGTAACAGTGGCACTGACAGTCCTGTCAGGACACTGATTGCAGGGCATGGAGGCTGCAGGTGGTAGCAAAAATATCATCACGTTCAGATGTAGCTGATAAGCCCACCAAAATCAACGAATGACATTTGTTTTTGTTGTTTGAATTTTAGTGTGCAGAAGCTAGCATGTTCAAAAGTATGTTAGCATTTTTAAGGAAAAGCACATTTTTAAAAATAAATGTTTAATTCCAAAATATTGGCCTGAGTTAAAAGTAGTGTCCTTTCCTTTTGCATTGTTCATGCTGAATTCCTAGGTGTTCGTCATTATGGATAATAATGTGATTCATTTTTTAGAGGAGTATTGTATATACTCATTGTATATAGTTTTTTTTTGGTATGTTAGTTATAGTCTTCTTTTTGTTTTAGATGAAAGAGGGGATTTGTTGTGATATTATTTATTATTTATTAAATATTCCTAGAGGTACCAGAAAGCAAATCCAGCCACACTAGAAGCCAGGTAGTGGTGGTACACGCCTTTAATCCCACTACTTGGGAGATAGAGGTAGACTGATCTCTGTTCAAGGCCACACTGAACTACACAAAACTGATCCAGTCTAAAAAAAAACAGGGCTTGCATAATCATGGTCCCATAACTTGTAATCATATGCCTTTAATCCCAGGAGATATAAAAAGCAAAAGTCTCATGTGGAGATGGATTCTCATGCTGAGGAAAGGCAGCAGACTGAGGCTTGGTGAGAGCTTTTCGGGACAGGACCAGCCCTTTCAGAGTGACAGCTAGTGACCAGCCACTTTGCTTTTCTTATCTTCACCTTCAAGTTTGAACCCCAATATCTGTCTCTGTCTTTGATTGTACGTGTCACAGGGGACTTACATCTGCAGGTTACTATCCTTTTAAGTTCACTATTTGTTTGTCTTGAATATGTTTTTTTTTTTTTTCTACTCATTTCTTTTTGAAGAATGATATCTTGAAAGGACTCCTCTTACAGATCCAGCAGATTTCTGGTTATACTACATTACTTTACATTGCTTAGAAAATTGGCATATAATAATAGTGTTTCAAAACTGAAAATTTTGTCATAGAGACATATGCTATGGGATGAGGGAGAGAGCCACATAGAGCATAGAAAAATTAAGTTGATATGCATAACCTCATGACCCTTTTAGAATTGTTGGTTGTCTACAATATAGGACTTCAGATTACAAAGCTGAAAAATCAGTCCTTCAGAGATGGCTTAGCAGTTAAGAACACTTGGTGCTCTTATAGAGGATCTGTGTTCAATTCCAAGCACTCACATGATGGCTCCTAAATGATAGTGATGGCAGTTCAGGTGGCTCAATGCCCTCTTCTGGCCTCTCTGGACACCAGGCATACACATGGTACACATACATGCATGAAGGCAAAACATTTGTACACATAAAAAATCCTCACTCTCCCTGGGGAGTGGATGGGTAATAGACCAAGATTAGGGGTAGGTGGGGGACATAAGAGGATGGGAGAGAGGGGGAACTGGGATTGATATATAAAGTAAGATTTTTTTCTAATTTAAATAAAAAAGAAAAACAGTAGCGACATTGGAAAACCTGGGTGCTGTTCATACATTATTTTTTCTTTGCCAATACACTACCAATTTAATGATTTTATTGCATTTAGATCAACATATCCCATAACTTTAACAGTTATTTGTAATTTTTAACCTTTATTTTATATCCTAGTGTGACTGTGGACGTACGTGCATGAATATGTGCCATAATGTGTGTGGGTATTGTAGGATAAATGGGGGAGAAGTTCTCTTATTTCATCATATGATTTACTGGGGTAAAAATCAGATCCTCAGTTATCAGGCCCAGCATCAAGTGCCTCTACCCATTGAGCCATTTCACTGGTCTTCATTTGTTACCAGTAGTTTATAACAGGGAAAAAGTGACTCTTAATTTTTCATTTATCAGATATATTATTTTGACAAGTTCTTATTTGAGCTAAACGGTTTGTTTATAATTTAGAATTATATTTCTACAGTTTATTACTCTAAAAATAATTAAATTAGCCAATTCAAAATGCTTGCACTGTTTTCATATCTGTACTACAAACATGATGACATATGAGCAAGATCTCAGTTCAAAACCAAGTGCTATTTACTAACTTTACTTCTCATCTTTGTGAGTAGATAATACCTAAGAAGAAAATATATTATTAACTAGGGTGGATATCTTGTCTCATATTATCTTTTAATATTTGTATTGATTATTTTGGAATTTCATACAATGTATCCCAATCACATTATTTCTCATTCCTTCCAGGTTCACCCTTCTACCCTCGAGGCATCCCCCCTCAATGAAAAATATATAACAAGTCCAATTTTTGTTTCCCATTCATCTCTGATGATGGATTTTATTTCCATCACCAAAATTAAATAACTACTGACAACAGAGCCATGATGTCAGTTTATATCCTTCTCACCCATTGTTTTATTTAGTCTTAGCAATCACCCAGATTTGAAGAGTCTATTTGAAAAATAGACAGTATGAAGAGACATGAGGCTGTTATTTGTTAACTTGAAGTATTTCCAATAGTACAGATCTTGTTACTCAGATTGCAGATGATGCCATATATAGCAAGATACTATGTCTGAAGAGGGTCAAGGTAATATGTTGCTTATTGATTCTTTCATAACTATAGATTAGTTTATATACACAGTTATCCTTGATATTGTTATTGTGATAGTTATTTTTCTTTCATAGTAACAAAATAACAACAACTTGTGATAACTACCTTAATGGGTGATAGTTTTGTTTGGATCATTGTTTCTGAGGTTTCAGGCCATGGTCATTTGTCTCATTGCTTCTGAGCCTCTGGAACATTACTTGGAAGGGCATGATAGAGCAAGACCTCCCACTCTACAGTGCCAAAGAGGAAAATGAGACAGAACAAAATGTTCCCTTTAGGTCTAAACCCCTGGTGATCCACTTCCTTCAACTTTGCCCTGCATCCTGAGGTTTTCATCACTTTCCCTTAGTACCACAAATTGGGTCTCAAGCTCAAGAGCTTTGGAAACACACTCATCCAAATGATGACTGGATTCACAGATTTTACTCTACCCAGTTTGTGAACTGAAAGCTTGTTGAATTTAACAAAGCTGTCAATAGTGACGTGCCAAAGAATACAAGCTCCAACAACATTGAACTCTGTCATTCACACCGGTAATCTTTCTGATCCTGAGTTTAAATGACAGTTGACATTCTGCAGGAATATAGAGGTTTTCTTGCCATCTTTGTCATTCAGACCCTGCTTTAGTATGATTTCATTCACGATTTAGTATTATGGTCCTCTAAGTTAGTACTGTTCAACTTAAAATAACTAATGAAATATACTAGCAATTATCCATAGTAATATAATCAACATGAACCTTGGAATTATAAACTACACTTTCTTGTATTTCTTGTGCTATAATGCTTTGGGTTTTATAGGTAAGCCTATCCTTGCTATATGAAACATCATTTGAGCCACCTCTTTTCAATCACTTTGTCTTCCGCTCTGCTAAATTCCTTCATTTTAGAGAAGAGATTATACCTGAACAGGGGCCTTCTTTTTTTGTCCTCAGCACCCTCAGGGTCCAGCTAGAAACAAAGTTGGCCCTATTTACTTAATTAAAATAGTCTAAAAAGGAAGGGGCTGTTAAAATTAACATAATTGTTATTGAAAAGTACTCCATGAACACTTAATTTATGTATATGCCAACCTTAATAACCTAATGCCATCCAAAATGTCCCAGAAAATTACTAATGTAGGCACTGAAGAAAAAAATTATCTAAATAACAATATTTTGTCATGGCAAGATATTTTAAATGCCAGGAACATGAAATATATATTATATGACTTAAGTAGAAAGTAGTGCAGAAAAAAAAACAATTCTTTTATTTATAGATGTGAGGAAATTACCATTATAATATATTTTGGTAATTTTGTTTTAGTTTTTGTTATTACAAGACATATTTCCATATAGTCAGAGACTGTTTCATACACATATGGAAATGATGACTTTGAACTTCAGACCCTCTCACCATCACAACAATGATCCATTGTGCACAGGTATTACAGTAATTGTGTAGTATTTTTTTACAAGTATTGTCAAGGGCTAAACCCAAGACTATGAACATTACTGGTCCTTTAAGGACAACCCCCCCAACAACTTTATTGTCAATACTAATAAGTAAATTTTGTTCCTCAGACTATATTTTATGATTCACAAAAATGATAGGTTATCAAAACCATAGTGAATATGAATCACAGATATTTATGGTCTAAAAACAAACATAAAATATCAAAATATCTGATAAAAATTATCAGAAACACAAGGATAATAATCCCACAAAATATAATTGCAGTTGTACCATGGTGCAACTTTCAGGATTTTTCATTTTGACTTGCTTTGTGGCTCTAACATTTAACATTCCACTTAACCAATGTAATGATCCCTAGTAATTATTTAGTTTCTTTTTGTTTGCAGTCATTATCATATTTTCACATTTAAATGTGGTTATTAAAGACATTTGAATGTTACCTGAAATGTGGAAATAAGAAATCAAAAGTCAACGTTAAAAAAAAAAAAAAAAAACCCAGCAAAGGCTAGTGAGAAGTTAAAAGTCCTGAAATAGCTTGAAGGGATCAACCCTAGTCTAAAGTAAGGTCACTTCTTTTGAGAAAGGAATATGAAGAGGGAAGGAAACAGACTGTTTTTATATGAGTAATGTTAGGAAACTACAAATTTTTTTGTTTCGTTTGAAATGGGAGAAGAAACATTTGGAAGAACTTTGAAATAAATAATTGATGTGCAGAAGAATTAGGGTTGTTAGTTTGAGAGAGGGCATTGCAGTGTATTGATTGCTTTCTTGAAGTTGGAGAGAAAGTTATAATATCTGTGACAAATTTCCCAGAAATCCTCAGCAGACCTGGTGCACTCCATGAATGCCAAATTTATTACTAGACAAAAAGGATAGTCAAGAGAAAAGAGAATCAAACCCACTGGTCAATAGAGGGAAGGGCAGAAGAGTGACTGGGATGCAGTATGTCCACGGTAGAAGAATGTCAGAAAATAGGTGACAACGAGGGGAGGAGTGGGGTGGCTGAAAGCTAAGGGGTTGTGTTTATAGTCAGGGTATAAAAGAGTATCATGGGAGAACCAAAGTCACTGAAGGAAGGACCATGGACTGTGCATCTAAAGTAGAAGTTAAGGGGGGAAAGACTTTTGTGTGGTCATTTCGATAATCTCTATTCCTACTGTATTTAAAATGGTCACTCTTAAAAACACTTCTTAAACCTTTGTCTTTTTCTGAGAAATTTTGTTCATTCCAATAGCTCGCTTTGTGGATGGAGTGCGTGGCTCCTTTGGTGTTTGGATTGCCTGAATTAACTGTATATCCACTGTCAGATGTGTAGCTCTTTCCCTTCCGTTCTGGAGACTCCTTTTATACATGACTGACAGATTTTATTTATTTTTTCACAGTACAGATTTTCATGAAGTCACACTTGTTGATTTTTCATTCCATTTCCTTAGATATCAGGGAAAGTTCTTGAAAGCAAGGCCACAATTGCTGGAGAGGACATGAAGAAAAGGGCATCTTTGGGCATTTTGGGTAGGAATATAAACTTTGTAGCCTCTTTGGATTTCAGTGTGGTGATTGCAACGTCTACCATAAACCTAGCTATGCCATGGCTTGCCATACAGGCAAACGACTCCAATTGATACCTCAGCGATAAATGCTCATCTGTGTATCATAGCTCCATTCATATTATCCAGGAAAAGAAGAGTGTAGGTGTCCATTACATAATGAATGGGTAATGAAAATGTGATACATATACAAAATAAAATGTATAAAACTAGGGAATTTGCAGTAGTACTTGAAAACCTTATACTGAGACACATAACTGAGAACCGGGAAGACAAATGTGTTTTTACAGTAGTCATATCTGGTCCTGAGCTTTGACATTTTTAGACTTTTTTTTTTTTGAGCATCTGTAGGGTGAGAAGACTAGAAAGGGGTGGGGAGGAGGAAGAAGAATCGTAAGATAGAATACAGATGAAATTTCAGGGAGAAGAATAATGTAAACAGATGGGGTGGTAGATTAGAGTGGGATAGCTCCCACTAAGGATGTTTGCGCACTGTGCTACAAGCATACGTGCATGTGTGTACACACTCTCTCTCTCTCTCTCTCTCTCTCACACACACACACACACACACACAGACATACACCCATGAACATATATAAATGTCTATCCCATATTTTACATATATGTTGGAGTACTTTACACAGAGGATACTTTTCTTCTAATAAGCCACAGGATATGAAGTAAAAAGACACGTGCCAATTTTGAGATACCTCCCCACTAGATGTTGGTCTGCAGTGTCCTTGAAACTCCCCAATAGGACAAGATACTGAAACCACCCAAGTAGTAAAAGACCTTGTTGTTGCTCTTGGCTAATCACCATAACTTGGTTATAAAATCCTATTGACAAACCCACATGTTATTCATAGGACATAAGAATTCAAGTTGACAGCACTCTGCTAGCTGTCATCGTTGAAGGTTCTAAACCCCAATAAGATTATCATAGAGAGAATCATCGGGATACTTACCCAATTGTGATGTTTTGTGAGCTACAACAGTGGCTGATAAAGCCTTATAAAGCCATAGGTGCAATAGTATGAGTGTAAGCCACCTCTTTCTGAGTGGATCTAAGGCTCATTCCACAGGAAGAAATGCATATGTGGTAGTACAAATCTGTTCAAGAACTCATGACTAGGGACCACGTAGGACCTAGGGATGATGGCACTATGTTATGTTCTAATTGACATCATATTAGCTGTCCTCTAAAGTCCTAGCCATCTACTATTACATTGATGTTTTTCACAGACTTTATTAGAGAAATTTCTTTGTGCAGTTATTGATGGTTCACACAAAAAGTCACAACTGGTCAAGTATAGAGAAGAGGTATCTGTGGAATGCTCAGCCACAAATACAACATTTTATATAACATCTCTCCAAACAGATCTAGGGAGCATTGTGGAAAAGAGGGCAGAAAGGTTTTATGAATGAGAGACCATGGAGGACTAGACCAAGATGGTGTCTTTTGGATCTGAAAAGATCACTATGGCCCTGAGCTCACAGCTGTGCTGCTTTTCCTGGATGCATTCAAGGCTGGTAGCATCTTAGCACAGAGAGAGAGATTCCAGCTGGGTTAGTTCATGGTGTCTATAGACTCTCCAACAAGCTTCATCAGATGCCCTCACATCAGTGAATTTATAGTTGGCACAAGTTTGATTAAGGGGCTTAGTAGAAAAACAGACATGAAGTTTGGATCTGGGAGGAATAAGGGGCTATAGAGAAAATGAGTGGGGGATGAATACAAATTCTTGCACACATGCATGAAATACTCAAAAAGTAATAAAATGGTACATTAAAAAGGTAAAAAGTAATTATTTACAACTATATATACTGTGATTACATGCTTCAATTAGGATATACAAAGCATTCAAAATAACTACTTTTGTAGGAGCAAAAAATAAAAAGTAAGGAAAAGTTTTTATCTAATTTTATTTTTTGAGATTATAATATAATTACAACATTTCATCCTTCCTTTCAACTCCTCTGGACCCTCCTATATACACCACCTTGCTCTGATTTAATTCCATGGCCCTTTTATTCACGTATTGCTATTACATTCATATATGCATGCATATATGTATGTGTGTGTGTGTGTGTGTGTGTGTGTGTGTGTGTGTATTCTTAAATATAAACTTTTCGTATGTAGTTATTTTTACTTATGTTTCCAGGTCTGACCTTTGCTGGAAAACTAATTGCTATGCTCTTCCCAGGAGAGCACTAACTCTACCACTCCTCCAGCTTCCATCATTTGCCTACAGTTCACTGTGTAGTGTTGAGGCCTTATGCTGAGCTGACTTTATCAACATAACTTTAACCTTAAACAATGAAAGTGAAAGGACACATGGACACAAATTTTAGAAATTTTCTTGAAATATTCAAGATATCTTCAACAGAAAGTATGTTATCAGGTGCTAATTAAGAAATCAGTATTCTGAAACGATCATTACAAAACACATTCTTTCTGTGTCCATCTGTCTTCAATGATCGTGTCATGCTTTTTTACAGTTTTAACCATAGTATCTTCACCAAGTATTTTTGTCACCAAGTTACTTTACTGTTCAGTGCCTAAAATAGTGCAAAGCATCTAGTTCAATGGTGAGTTTTTCTTCCTAGTATAGTGAATTTAGATTGGCCTTTGGTAAAATTTGGTGGAGCAAGCATTGGCAATATGTAGTGTCTGTAACTAGCTCTTCAAATGGATTAGTAAGTACATTTACCTCAGATGAGTAATAAATCACAAACTCTGTACTAGGAGCTACCCTGTTACATTTTCCAGTGCATTATTCAGATATGACAGTAGCACCATATCATTCAACTGATGTAATATGTATTTTATTGTGATGTGTATTATATAGTTCATCATTCCCATTTTCAAAACTGAGGACTGGGCAGTGGTGGCACACACCTTTAATCCCAGCACTTGAAGGAATGACCCATCTCTATTATTACAATGTCAGCCTGGTCTACAGAGTCAGCTTCAGGACAACAAAGGTACACAGAGAAAACCTGTGTAGAAAAAACAAAAGAAAGAAACAAAGCAAACAAGCAAACAAATAAATAAATAAAAAAAAAGCAAGTACTCATGTACTGAAATACAGTGTGGTTATTGTGGCAAAAGCAGATTGTGAAGTTATTAGTTTCCAGAATTCAGTGTTCCAAATGTATTCCTGTAGAGACCCTTTGTGCTTGATAGTATGCAGTCACGTATTATGTTGTGACAAGGAAATACTCTGAGTAATTCATAATTAGTTTATTTCATCCAGTGAGATGAAATGTGATTCGTTGACTTTCATTTGGCCTGAAGAAGTCACTGGATGTGAGATACTATGACATTATGATAGTTAATTGTCACAATGTAGATCTTTTGTTTCACTTACTATGACCAAATGTGATCACTTTCATATGAAGCTTCAGGAATATCTAACTTGCAGCTATTTGATGGCATGGGTCCTGAGATAGCTAGGGGTGCAGGTTAACAAATTTGTAGAGCACATTTTTGTTGCAATTGAAAAGGTTGACCACCTCTGGGTACATATCCCTTCAAACCTGACAACAACATTGCATGGCAAGGCACTGAGCGTCCACACATCCAGTTTTAGTGAATTCTTACACTACTCTCAGTCAGCAGATAGAATTAAGTAAATACAGAGGGACTGAATTACATGCACAAAATACAGTTGGTATGGCGCAGAATTTTAAATTTCAGGACAAGTTGGTAATTTTCTCATTATCGTATAAAGAACTAAGAAATGTGGCTAAGGAGTCTGAATCTCAAAATCCAGAATTTTTCTGTTGAACGTCCCACAATGTCTTTGGTTTGTGGGAATCTGAAGCATTCTAAGCAGCTTTTGTAAAGCCTTGTACTTTTTTCCTTCTAGAACTGGCAATGCAACATTCTGCTTTTCTATGCAGGAATGTGCAATGGGTGGTCTTCACACTGTAGCCTACACAGGCAAATACTGTGAAAGCCACTCTCAGACACAACCTGGCCTTGGTCACCAATCCCCTGTTGTTGCCTTGTGTTCTGCTCTCTTAGATTTCAAGACAGACCATTAACTGGTAGTTAGTCACTCACAGAGGCAGGTTCCTCATTCATTAGCCTATTAGTTGTAGTTAGTAATGCTCCCGGGGATGATTATAATATAACAGAAGACCAGAGCTAGTATTTTTCTCTGTACACAATAAAGAAAAACTTAGTAATTACCCTGCATGCCTCATTTAGCAGACTGGCCAGGGGACACAGAAGTTCATTCAAGAAATTTCATACAGTGAAGGCAGAGAGGGCTAAATTTACAATCTTCTGTTCAGTTTTTGTATTTATTATGTATTATGCCTTTCCAGCCCAAATTTACAATCGTCTGTTCAGTTTTTGTATTTACTATGTATTATGCCTTTCCAGCCCCACTTTTAGCAAAGGGGAATATCAATAATTCTCATGTATAATTGTATAATTTGTTTTTTAAAAGTACTAAATCATGTTCTCATTATCCTCTATCACATTCTTCTCTTTGAATTTTAAATTGTGTTTTTAATCTCTTGCAATTTCACAACTGCTTATGTGGAAATTTGAATGAGAAATTTAATACACAGGTTCAGTTATGTTGGCATATATTATAAAACGTTTGGACGTATAGTCTTCCTGAAGGAAGGACATAACTGGGAGCAGGTTTAGAAAGTTCATACACTTGCCCAACATCCAGCACAAGTTTTCTGTTTCATATTTGCATCGGAACTTGTGTTGTCTCAGCTTCCTGCTCCAACCACATGCCACCCACCATACTGAGCTCCTCTTTGGAACTCTTAAGACAAAATAAACTCTTTCGTTCATACGTTGCTCTTGGTCATCATGTTGTGTCACCACTACAAAAAAAGTAACTACTACAGCATTACAATTAAACCCCATGAGTAGAAATCTAAATATTCTAATATTCTAGCTCATTCCACAAGGACCATCTTACATTTTAAGGCTTACAGAGGTACCCAAGCTTCAATAATTGTCTTTAGAAATCTATTAGCAGAAGGTTTTTATTATGTACAAATATAGAAATACTATAACGAGTTACTATGATTCTGATAAATTATGGTGATTAACTTTTTATTGACTATGTTCATTCAGTGTTGAAAGATAGATTTGACTTTACAAGAAAAAGGATACACCAATGTTTCATCTTTGTTTAGGTAACACACTTGATTTTCATTTTACAAATGAAGGCACAGGCTGTAGTGAGTGCATGGAAAATATGATACTTTATATTTTCTGTGAAGATCACTGCATCATTAAACAGATAAGCAAGTAGCAGTTCAGACACCACCAAAGCAAGTGGGGTGCCATCTCTGAAGCCACATGGAAGTTCTCCCTAGTATTCTCAGCAATATGGAAGACCATTTTTCTTCTTAAAAAACTAAAAGCTTCCCCAGTTCTGGTCTTCTGATCTTATCATATAGTCATTGTGATTCCAATCAGAAAAACAAAACAACATAAAAAACCAAAACCAATCTTCTTCCTAAGTAAAGTATTATGAAAAGTTGTATCACATGCTTTGTAATTGGAAAGAAAGTAACTATTATGACTATAGAAAGAAACATATGAATAAATAAAAACATTGCAGAGTTTGAGATATGACAAGAACAAAGATCAGCTCCCCTATAGGTTACTCAGTCCAAGGTGGTTAAGTTGTGAACACATGTCCACATGTGGATTCAGTAAAGAGGATTTTATGAGTTTTGAAAGTAATGAGGCATGAGAATAGTTACAAGGTGGGCAAAGAATGAAATAACAACATTAGCTGTGAAACAACATAACTTAATGAACTATTGTGAATATCACTACTAACACTTCTACCATGATATACTTATAAAAAGGAAGTGAGAACATCCATATAAAAACACTTAGAACACTATCCATTTAATACTCTTATTTTCTTTAAAATACAATGTACTTTATTATGAGTGACCACTTGCTTATTAAAATACTATTATAAGATATAATTATCACTGAAGATCCAACCACTGCAAAATTCAATAATGCTTAGAAAGTATTCAATTAATTGCTGTTTATATAGTTCTCTTAAATATTATTTAGTTTGTATGATCTACATTTGACAGATTCTGTGATAGTATTCTCTATTAAATACATATTTCTTGAATGTGAGTATTCTAACATTTGCTATACAATTTTAGAAAAGTACAGTTTGTCTCTGTCTTCATGGGACTTATATGTGAGATAACAGTCACATGAAAAATGTTTGCCTTAACTGGTGATGTATAATAAGATAAGCTGGCTAGCAAGCAATTAAAGCCCAAAAGTTAGGGAAACTTACAATGAGCTACTGTAGTAGGGATGAAATCCTGTTGGGTAGAACTCCACAAAGTCGGCCTGGATTAAAGAAATGTTTTGTACCTCACAGAGCACTAGTTCATTTCTGGAGTAACATCCTCCAGGCAGTGGACACGTAGCTTTGTTGCATACATATGAAGGAAGGTGTGATGTAATGTTATATCAGAAAAGTGAGAATTAAGCCATATAAATGTAAGATATGTATAAAACAATGAATAGGACAAATGAAAAAATACCATATTCTTAGCACATAAACCCAGAACAAAGAATCATACCAATGTTTTTTGCAAATGATTGCTACAGACTGCAGAATTATGCAGTGAGAACAAAAGTGGAAAAATTATAGAACCAAGCCACTGGGATCATTTTCTGATGGAGGAGACCTATACACAGGCCAGTGGAATTGTTTGCTTAATGAAAGGCACTGCCCTTACTCTAAATTCCCTGTGACACCAGTGGTGTATTAATCATTTATTGGTCACTTTTCCCCTGTGTATTGGTATACTGGATGACTTTGCCCACCAATACATGATTCTGGCAAGAAAGTATTCACTCTCTCAAACAATTCTTTGCAGAAACTTAGAAATCTGTCCCCCTGCAGTTATCTTCCTTGGCAGACAGCTGGACAGTGATAGTGTTCAGGCAAAGAGACCTCAACTGAGACATCCCCAAGGACAAGAATTACAGTGTGGCTGAAGTTGTTGAGCAATAGCTCTCAGAAAGATAGTAAACAACAGTGTTCTGGATTCTCTCTGTCCGCAGATAGGAAAGTGCTGTCCCAATCTCACATTAATCTTAAAGCATACTGAGTCTTCACTTGCCAGTCTACTGACAACAGATCTGTGTCTTAAAGTTGTCATTGGGCACTGTGGCCTCCCTTTTCTGGCAACAGTTTTGAAAACTTATATTGCCATGGTTATGGCCCTATCTTCATCACTTAGCTTAGAAATGTGCTCCTGATCAATGAATAACTAACTTTTTAATTCCTATCCTTTGCTTCAAACCTCTGGAAGAGAGATTTGGGAAGAGAGTATTAGAGAGGTATCAACTGCAGGAAAAAGCTGGCAGAAATTAGCAGAAATGTAAAAGAGTAAGAATGTAGGAAAAATAAATAAGTAGGAAAATGAAGGAGATAAAGAAGAAGAAGAAATAATGGAATAGAGAATTAGAATTAGGAATTAGAATTGACACAGAATTAGAGCTAATAAATTATAGACATTAGGACCACAGTCCAATGTTTTTATTAGAGCGCATATAAATAACAATATTAATAAAGTTTGAATTGTGACCTTTCAAATGTCTGCAAGAATCTTATTAAAGAGTCATTAGATTTATGTGGAAAGTTAGAACTCAATTTTGACAGTATAATATTTATATGTCTATTTCAATGGAATCTCAGACGTAGTATAAAAAACAGATTTATGCAAGTGAGGAACTGGTTAGGATCTGACAGAGTTCATGATATAAGTACCAAAGAAAATGGAAAAAAGTATTAAAAATTGTTTTCTATTTTTCATACAATATATCCTGATCATGATTTCTCTTCACAGATCCTCCCTCTTCTCAGCCTCCCTCTATACCCTTACTTTTTCTCTCTTTAGAAACCATATTCATGCACAGAAATCACATGAAAAGACAGAATAGGAAACCATAACATATAAGCAAAGGGCCTGAAAGTTTAGAAACAAAAAACAAACAAATAAACATGTCTAAAGACAGAGCATTGTGAAACAAAACCAATGAACAAAACAACAACAACCCCCAAAGAAAATAAAACAAAACAAGAAGAACAAAACTCTAACGGTAACATTATGTTAGTTCTCTATTCATTATCTATTGTTGGTCATAAGACTGTACTTAAGTGTGTTTCTTGTGCTTTTTCTTTGGCTCTTATTTTCTGTTTATTTGTCTGTTTTGTCCTTTTATGGTTTATTTTATTCATTTTATTTTAATAATTCATTTTAAAATACGTCAGATAAAATAGTCTTCTGGGGGATAAATAAGACACATATACTAAATTCTCATTTAATAAAGAAATAAACTAGACCTTTGTCAATGCTAGCAACAGAGAGATATGAGAAGAACAATGTATGCAGGACATATGATAGACATAACTGCATTGCTACAAGTTATCCAGAGAAATGTAACATTGATGGAATATGATTCATAGGATAATGCAGTCTGGGTTGGGTTTTAATTATATAGTGATTGTTTGTATGTGTATTATCTTCACATAAGTACTATCAAATAAGTTGAAGGTGCAGAATAGTCAAGTGTCCTCTAGGGATTTACTAGGATCCTATCAGCATGTGCAGAAATAATACCCTGGGAAGGATTTAGGAAGAACTCAGAATTAATCATTGTCCTGAAATTAACTGTGGAGGCAATGAGTTATTTAGTTGTTTAGAGACAGATAACCACCTAATCTGAGATTTATTACTTTATTCCTTGTGGATAGCATAAATGATAAGATTTCTGAAACAAAACAAAACAAACAAACAAAAAAACTTCTGTTTTGTCACCCCAAAGCATTCAAACTCCAGTGGTGTATACTCAACACTCAAAGTGAAGATGTTATTGAATGTTCTACAGAATCAGGCATGGGGAAGCTTACCTGGAGAATCCAAGCACTTGGTGGCAGAATTTTAAGCCACTCTTGTCTGCAGAGGGTTTCAGGCCAACCAGAGAAACTTCTTCCTAATAACAAATCAAAACTAAGCCTTCTACAGTAATTCCTTATTAAATTGTAGTGCTGGGATAATGGGTGATTCGCACATGCCACTATCTAGTGTGATCACCAGAAATTAATATTGAACTGCACCTCTGTTTGAAGGTTTGGGTAAGTGATTTCAACTTTCATTGCCTGAGGTAAAAATCATTTGGCCCTCAGTATCTTTGGGTTCTTCATCGTCTAAGATACTAACCAGTACAGATCAAAGATGAACTGAGCTTAAGGTAGCTTTATCTGTACTGCATATATACAGACTTTTGAGTGTTACTTTCTTTTAAGTACTACAAAGTAACATTGCTTGGCTCAATGCTTATGTTGTAAAATAAATTTGAGAAACCTAGAGAGAGTGTATAGTAGACAGTTGAGTGTGACTAAGCTATGCCAGCATTACACAACTTTTAATAAGCAACTTAAAAATACAGATATTTTTGTATCTACGGAAGTAATCCCTTAGCCATATGCAGGGAGACTATAATAAATAACACATTTTTGAAGTGTAAATGTGATGGATCACAGCTGTAATGCCTGTACTTGGGAAGCTGTTATAAATCCAGTTGGTTTATTATTTTGTTTAATACTTTATTTATAAATAATACCATTGAAGTTTATAGCATAGTGACTAATTTAAGATATTGCAAAGTAAATTGCAAACAAAAAATGTCAAATATCATGTGCAAATCTATTCAGTCTTTGTAACAAGAAAAGAGTGTAAACTGAGCTCTTATTTTGATTAAATTTTTAAGAAATCTTACATGACATCCATTTAAAATATCTGCAAATTCAGTAAAATTTAAAATGTAGCTCCACACAACAGATTTGGAAGCCAATTTAAAAGTAGGACCATTAGACTTGGAATAAGGAGATGTTAATTAGAGGTGTGGATGAGCAACTGATGAACTATAGGACTCATGCCAAGTTGATCAAATCACTGTAAATAGTTTCTTTAAAATTGAAATTAGCAATGAATTTGAAAACAGTATTTCAATATGTAATTATCTGACTGACTGCAATAACTCAATATAAGTACTCAGAAACAAAACAAAACACAATGACATGTTCAACATTGTGATTCAGAAGATTGGTTAAAGACTATAGAAAATTTTATTTTAAGAAGTTGAATCTTGGGCTGGAGAGATGGCTCAGAGCTAAAGAGCACTGCCTGCTATTCCAGAGGTCCTGAGTTCAATTTCCAGTAACCACCTGGTGGCTCACAACCATCTGTAATGAGATCTGCTCCTCCCCTCTTCTGGCCTGCAGGGATACATGCAGATAGAATACTGTATACATAATAAATAAACCTTAAAAAAAAAAAAGTGGTAGTAGGTTTAAAAAAAAAGAAGTTGAATCTTGTGCTTACTGAGTTTAAATTTGATATGTGGAGAATCATCACAGATCCAAATTTATAATTCTTAATCATGATTTTGCCACTGAGCTCCCGCTTTGCACTCTCAGTGAAGAGCACTTTACAGCTATGGAGGCAAGCAGAATTTAGATACTTTCCCATGTAATTTCTTCATTAGAATGAAAATTAAGTTCTTATAATTTATATGCACTGAAGCAATTGAAAGAGGACACGACAATAACAACGGCAATCTAAAAATATGACACAAGAGCCTTGCCACAATTTTGCTTTTAAAATACATATTTGAGACCTCACTTCAACAATATAATTTTGAAATACACTTGAATACATGTACCACTGAATGGGAAGGACAAAAGCACACTTTTACTCAAAGTCAGTTATGCAAGTAGTGTGTGAGTAAATCAGCTTGATGAAATGGAGGCAGAAATGCTCAGGCAATGCTGTTTTTTTTTTTTTTTAATTTAATTTACAAATGTAAATTTGGGGTATTTTTATTCACCCAAAATTTATAAGCCTTTTACTACTGATATCAACAAGAATTTCCTAAGTTTTAGAATACTTGTGAATTTCTTTTTCTATGTGAATATGGTAGTGTCTCTGTGTGTGTGGGGGGGTGGGTATGTACACATGAATGCAGATGCTTATGCAAACCAGAAAAGGACATTGGATTGCCCAGAGCTAGAGTGTTGGCAGTTGTGGGCCATTTGATATGGGTACTAAGAGCCAAAGCCACATGCTCTGTATGATCATTATATACTCCCAACCTCTAAGCTGTATCTCTCTAGCCCTGTGACTTACTGTAAAAGAGAAGTATTTTATCCTCCAAACTTTGATATTGAGAAAATACATGGTAAAAACCATTAAATTGCTTCAACAAATGCTTTTAGTATCTCATAGAATTGTTTAGTTTATAAAAGACTTACATGATGATCTTCCTTATCACAGTTTTAAAATCCATTGCACTATAAAATCTGAAATATTTTGAGCAATGCCATGTACCAAACTTTTTCTTTTTAGGTCATCAACCAACTCTCAACTCATGACACAGAGTCTTATTAATTTTGAATCCTTGGCCTAGATTAGATTCTTTTCTGGCTAACTCTTTTAATGTAAATTAACATGTTTCTCCTTATTTACCATATGCCCCCAGACTTTTTACTTTTCTTTCTGTATGTCCTACTTTGTTTCTGCTGACTGGCAGCAGCCTGGCTGGCCCTGGGCATATCTCTCTCTCTCTCTCTCTCTCTCTCTCTCTCTCTCTCTCTCTCTCTCTCTCTCTCCCACATTTTGTCCTCTCTTCTACTCTCCTTTTCCTTAGTCTGATATTTGACTCCTACAACACTTTTCCTGTTTTTCTTCAATTTTTCCTGAGCCATTGATGCAGGAGTTGTGTAGATTTATATTCATTTGGATGGAATCTTGATGATGTATTGGTCTCTGCATTGTATCCAGTTGTATTTATTTGTGATTGGCTCAGTTGGGTTTATAAAGAGTCTTTTTCTGTACAGGGGTTATAACTATGTTTATTTGTGGGTATAACAGAGAGATTTAGATGGAACAAAAGAATTATGCTGGTCTAGCAAAATGATAGTAGAGGATTGTTTCCTGAGTTTCATAACCTCTGTCCCCATGAAGCTGGTTATGTTTTCTGTACTAGGCATGGTTTCCTTCCTGTTGAGTGACACTTAACACCAACTAGACTATTGATAATCACCAATATTTGAATGCCACTTTCTGTATATGGATATCTTGCCATGCTTGTCGTTGTTCTGGTTCATATATGTTCCAGCTGGGTAGGAATATGATATTAATTCACTGTCTTAGTAGCATACATAACATTTTCTAAAACTTTGGAACTAAACTTTAGAAAAGTATCAGAACCCACTCCAAATATCAAAGTCCTGTCTTCTACATGTGTGGAGTCTTCGAAAATAGCATTCAATGTCCAGTACTCAAGAGGGAAATAAGGACAACAAAGGCCTATAGTGTGTGAATCACTTGGGCTGTCCTGACCAATTATTCAAAAGAGGGTTGGAAGCCCACTCCCTAATTTTCCATTTCTCATTTCTTATCATCTGTATCTGGTTATTCCCTTCTATGACCCTCACTCATGGCCCCTTTAAATTTTCCCAGTTTCTGTAGATACTCTATTTTGCATACTCACATGTGGGGATTTGGAGGTAGGCACACCAGCTGAGGAAAACAAATGTCATTTGTCTATCTTAAGTGATATATTATCTATACCTACCTTTACTTTCACTATTGATACTTTATTTTTACAACATTTTAATATTCCTTTGGATTAAAACTAAGATTGGACAAATTATAACATTCTGGATGTATTTGTCCTTTCATTACTATGACACTATTTTCATTTGATGAATACTTATTTAACAATCAGTCACCTTTTAATTCAGGTTCATTTTAGTAAATATACTTTATTTCCCTCAGAAGAAATTAATTATCCATCCATTGCATACCTAACATTTGAATGGGGCTAAAATCAATACTTTTCTGGTATATAATTTAAAATAGTATTTATAAAATTGCATATTAATCACTAAGAAAAATATTACTTATATTTAATTTAATGACTTCAACTTTCATGTACAGCTTAGGTAGTTTTACCATTCTAGTAGAGACAATCCACAGTGGAAGTCCTTACCTCACTGTCACTGTGTAATCTTTTTATCCCAAAGCAAGTAACTTGAAAGAATGACCTCTATTATATAAAATGTCACTCTCTCTGCAAGACATGTCCTTACTACCTTTTATAATTATGACATTCTATCTTTTAAGTTATGTCCATCTTAACTCCCTGTAATTGTACTAGCCTCTAGCCTCTACTATTTGTAAAAGAAAGTTTTAATTTTATACTTCAGCTAATAATATGTAAGATAAAAAATAGTCTATGACATCATTATCTTTGAAAGTATAAATGATGGGTCATCAACCAGATTTTAAATTTTTATTTTATATGTAGGAGTTTTTTTTTTTTGCCACATATCAATGTTTGCTCAAAGTGTGAGAACTATACCCACAGTGGACAGAAAATGACATTCTCTAGAACTGGAGTTACAGACAGCTATGTGCTGCCACATGGATACTGTGAACCAAACCAAGGGTCCTCTATACAAGTAATTAAAGAATTATCCCTCTTCCCAACTAGGACATCCATTTAAAAAGATTGTTTTCTTTTATTCTGTATCTTTCTTGAAAAATTATGGACTATACCATCATGTGCTATATTATGCTATAAGATGTGTTTACCAGTGTTGAAAATTAAGAAAAAAAAATTGATCCATGTTGGTCAATTGTGGACAATACACTTCATTAAACAAAAGGTAACAGGTAATTAAAATTCATATTTTAAGTTATGGCATGATGAAGTCTTGCTTATTTTCTCAAAAAAGATATCTAGTTTAGTGCTTACTCTTGTTTTTTGAGAGTTTATTTTAGCCAATAACCAGAAGTCCATGTCTATTATCGACTCAGAGGAAACACATCTTTTCTAGATGTTTGTTCTTTAAGCATATTTGGAAAAATTTTCAATAGTATGCAATTCACTTTTTGCCTTTCATGGTTTACTACTTATTTGAAGAAAACTCCTAAAAAGCAAAAAAAAAAAAAAAAAAAAAAAAAAAAAAAAAAGAAACAAAAAACAAAACTACACAGCATTAATGAAAAATATTTCACAGAGAAAACTCTGACTGAGGACATAAGCAACATCTCCCATAATTAAATCTCAGCCTTCATCAACAAAACTGCATTAGAATCTATATGGGTTAAATACAGGTTAAAAATAATGATTTTTCACATTAGTTCAAATTTCATTAACAAGCAAATTTTCCATTAACTTACCAAAGCTCTTTGTTTTATTTGAATTTAGAAATGTTTCTGTTATCAGAAATATCTTATCTAGAAAACGAGCCTGCATCTACCCAGAGTCTTTGACACTGGGGACATCTGGATGCTGCTTAGAATTCTATATACAATTGTATTTATGTTACTTCAACTGTGTTCTCGACATAGTCCCAGGATTCTGCTTTGCTTTCTATTAAAGGGAAAATTTATTTTTAACACAAGAAACATTTGAGTTGGCCCTGCATCTCTAGTGAATCCAACAAAGAAAGTCAAAGCTCATTGTTACAGTACAGGGTGAAAAGAAGCCTTGAAAGTTCAAGGAAGCAAGACGTCCTTCTATTGATTTCAACACTACTGAGAGTAAGATGGGATATATAAAAATCAGGAAAAAGGAATTAGCTTGAAAGTATTGCTCTAAGGGCCGAGGTCTTTGGAGAAAGCAGTAGATAATTACAAATCATATTTTCATAAAATTACAGCATAGATCTGTGAATGTATATCATGTATTTTGAGTGTTTTGAAAGAAAATATAACTGTGGTATATATTCTAGAATGTATTATGTATAAATATATACACTTGTATTCATTCAAAATATGTATATATGTGGTATATTGCTATATTTTCTATGGAAAGTTATAATAAATATATAGTTCCCATAACAGAAGAGTCAGAACATTTTAAAAACAGGAACCTAAACCTAGCTTTGAAAAACAAAATGTGCATCTTTCCAATGCTTCTTATGAGTGAATGTCAGTAAAACTCTCTGTGATAAAGTAAATATGGCAGGCCTTAGCTACAATTTGCAACTGGACATAAAATATATACTACAAACTTCCATTCAACAAAATTTAGGGATATCCTGAATTAGTGAACACAGGTGTTCTGGCTAGTTATATGTTATAGTTAAATGAGAAACTGCCTCCATAAGATTGGGCTGTAGGCAATCTTGTAGATCATTTTCTTAATTAATGATGATGAGGGAGGGCCCAGCCCATTATGCAAATGTTTTCAGTGGGCTGGTCATACTGTGTTTTATAGGAAATCAGGCTGAGCAAGCCATGGGAGCAAGTCAGTAAGCAATATCTATCCATGGACTCTACATCTCCTGTCACCAGATTCTCATCCAGTTTGAATTTGCATCCTGACTTCCTTTGGAGACAGACTATGTATTTGGAAGCATAAAACTGTGGTTATATATTATTAATGACTTATACTTCCCTGAGGATTCAGAAAGCAAACTTAGCCTCAAGCTATAGAGATCAGGCAGTGGTAGTACTCAACTTTAATCCTAGCACACTGAAGACAAAGGCAGATAGATCTCTGATAATGCAAGGACACCAGTCTAACACAAGATTGAATCAGTCCAAAGAGTAATAGAACTCATGACTTTAACCCATGCATTAGGGAGGTATATAAGTTAGGAGCAGTCTCAGTCTCTAGGCAGGTTGAGAAGAACACAGCAGTCTGAGTGAATCTGTGGAGCAGTGAGGTCAAGATCAGTCTGAAGATCAACCTTTGGTCTGAGCTTAGGTAGCAGTAAGAGCTACTGGTTGACTATTTTACTTTTCTGATCATCAACTTGAAAGTTGAGTGTAAATATTTGTCTTTGGGTCATTTATCTGTGTCCCCAACAACTTTCCTTTGGTCATTTTTTTTCATCATAGCAGTAGTAACCTAACCTAAGATAACATCCGTGGCCTGGAAAAGCAGGCATCTGCATATCTTAAGACATGGGAGCCTTGTTTGCTTTATGTATCCATCTGTTCATCTAGCTAGTTATTTATGTACTTTGTAGTACACTCCAATAATAAGCACAGAATAATTCTGAGTTCTGTGAGTCACTGTAAAGAATGCAGACCTTCTGGTGATTTTCAGTAATATTTTCTTACCTGTTATCTAGATTATACGGTACTGTGACTACTGTCTCAATTGGGGGCAGTGTTGTGGTTCTGAGCAGTTAAATGTGTGGAGTCCTATGATAACCCTGCATGATTAGTGTCAATAGTGAAATGAATTACATGACACTGTGGTATGAGTGAACCGACACTGTTTAGTGAAAACAAACAAACAACAAAACAGTACTCTGAACTACTAAGCAACTAGTAGTTACTTAGTAACTGGCATATTTGTCTTCCAGTCATTTAAACATCTCCTCAGAGATTTAGAACTAGGTTTGAGTTCATAAGAGGAATTAAAGTTCACTTCTTACTAATGATTGAATTACCATGCTTTGTTCAAAGAAGTATGTCATTAATACAATTGGTTTGAATTGCATAAATGAGAGGCAACTAAAGAAGACAGTCAATGTTCCAAAGCTACACCATGAGGAGAGTGGCTAATGGAACACATGAGAATCTCTGAGAATGGATTACATTAAGAACAACACCCTTGTCTTAAAGATGTACGTGTAAATGCAGAATCAAGGGTAGTACTTGTGTCTCAGGGTTAATATTGCTGTGATGAATAACCATGGCCAAAGAAGCTTCAGGAGGAAAGTGTTCATTCCACTTGCACTTCCAAATTACAGTTCATCATCATGGGAAATCAGAACAGGACCTCAAGCAGAGCAGAGACCTGAAGTCAAGAGCTGATGCAGAGGCCACGGAGAAGTGTAGTTTACTGTTGTGTTCCTCACGGCTTGCTCAGTCTGCTTTTTTATAGACCCCAGAACCACCATCCCAGAAAGGGCACCATCCACTATGGGCTTGGCCCTCCCACATCAATCACTAATTAAGAAAATACCCTACAAAGTTGCCTACAACTAGATCTTACATTGGCATTTTTTTTTTTTTTTTGCAATTAAGTATCCCCTCTCTCTGATAACTCTAGCTTGTGTCAAATTGACATGAAACTAGCCAGTACAACATGAGAGAGTCTGAAATACAGAGGAAGGAGCCTGGACATGTAGAGGAGATGTTTGTCCTGAGAACCTTATTGGGGATTTTCTTAATAGGTTTAAAATCTGTCTGGAATTTACGAACTGTTTGTGCCTCTTTCTTTTGCTTTTGAACTGGATTGCCTAGGCAGAGCTTTCTTTAGAACTTTCAACTTTATTATTTTGTTGTTTTTTTCTTAATTTTTAATTTCTTTATTTTGTAGCTAAATATGGTTCATATCCAGAATCTTATCTATTCATAATCCATAATACATAACTCAGATTAAGTAATTTGAAATTTGTTAGCTGTTGACATTTAGATGAAAATATGAGCAAAATATTAATTCTTCAATGGCTTGAATATTTGAGAGAATGAGTTCCTCTGAATCTATTTTACATCTGGAACAGTCATAAATACTTGGTGACAAGAGTATTAAACAGTTCCCTCTTCAAATGCCTGACCCTATTCTTATATTTTTCAATGTGAGCCTGGCCTTCAGTGGTTTAGCTCTCTCTCTGCAGTCTACCTTACTAAGATCTGATATCTTCCTATTGTTAACATTTTATTTGGTAAGTTAGTTTTGTATATGGCTATGTAACAGTTCTTGAGAATAGACTACCATGGCTTATGTAGCAGAACCCTAAATGAAATCTCAGAGATCATTATAAAATTTGAGAAATTAGAATAAGAAATATAAAGGAAAAAGATACAGAAGAATAAACAACTTATAACAACAGACACAGAGAGTGAAGAGATGTGATCACATGGTGATACAAAATGAGTGATCCCATTTTAATTTCAAACATTTTTCTGTCTGGAAACAAACTAGAACATATTTATGTTGTTTTATGAAACCTAATTTGTGATCATCTGTTTCAGTGAGCACACACACACACAAAAACAAAACAAAACAATACAAAAACTAATGCAATAATTAAATCAAATTTAACTCCAGAGAAAGCTGGCATTGTCAGTACAGGCAAAGAAATGGAAAATTCAAACAAAGCATTTTTTTCTGTCTCGATTACCATATTACAATTATACTTTATAAGGTGCCAATGTATAGTAAAAGTTGACATGAAAGCATAGAGGATTTTGTGCATACTCATATGTGTTCCTTCCTAATTTGAAAGAAATAATAGGAAGACTGACATTGTACTTGGATGCGGACCAATGTTTTCATAGTAACTCTTTAAAATTAAAATATCATACTAGCAAAGGTAATGATCTTGAAAATGCCAAAAGTAATATTTTCTATTTGAGTTATAATTATAATTTCTATATCACATGTTATAGTACAAGTATCAAGGCAGTATTAACATCATAAGAATAATCACCAGCAGGTTCTTAGTAGATATAATTACTGTTAAGTGACACAGAACATACAACACCAGTCTATGTCTAAATAGAGTGTATTAAGAGATGGCATTTTCAATGTCAAGACTTTGATTCTCAACTAGCTTTAAGTTATAGAAGGACAGAATGAAATAATGTACTATATTGCTACTTCAAATGCCTTTTAAAAACACACATAGTAGAGATCACTCTCAGATTTTGTAATACTAGTAATCAAATGACTACAGATGCCCTTCCAGCAATTTCTTTCCATGCTAGATCATTGCACCTGTCATGTTCATACTATGACACCACTGTTTCAACAGTTTAAGTTACCATGGTTGAGTTTGTAATCATTTCTAAATAAATGATCACAAATGGTATTTCATGAAACAGATAGATACCTTCAAATACCTTCAGGTGTAGTTATAGACATTAAATTGTGAAATTAAAATATGACTGCTATTAAATTCATTATGAAGTCCCTGGGTAGGGAATTCATTTCCTTTTTTTCCTGCCTGGGCTTTATGCAGTACCATGTGGCAACATCACTCCAGTCTCCATTTCCAAACTCATTCAAGGGTTTTCAACTAGTCATTCACAAAGCGTTAGGTTTCATGTAATGTAAGTAGGGACTCTGAGGTACATCAACAATGAAAGGAATTTTAAACTTCACATGAGACACATTGGTGGAGCTAGGGGGTGATTGACATCTTTCACAATTCCATTAGCATCTTCATATGTGACACATTCATGGAGCTAAGGGGTGATGGACCATCTTCCAGCCTCTCTGAGCAGTGAGCAGTTGAACTCATTCAACTGATTATTTAGTATATTTTCAGCTTTGAAATAAGCTGGAACTTGAGAAACCTTGAAAAATTGTTAAGCTCAATATTAAAACATAGGATGGAGTCACCTATAAGTAAAGAATTCTAGGGACAAGAATTGGAAAACACAAACTTTTCTTCTTCCATATTTATCACAAACAATACACTATGAAATGTCATTCTTCTGAATTTATAAAAATTAAAAATGCTGATAAAATTCATGCAAAAAACTTTAGCTACAAAATAATGTCTAAAATATGAAATATTTAATATTTTGTCATTTTTCTAGAGAAAAACGTCTTCCCAGGATGAGCTGCATTGACTTCTTTGTTAATGTCAGCTGAATGGTTGGCTCTGTGAGAGTTAGTTATTGTTATAAAATAAAACCTTGACACCGTAATCTAAAATTGCTTCATTCACCAAGTCTGGTCCTGTCACAATACTTGAAATGAAAACTAAACTGTCTGGATAACACTACAAAATAATTGACCTAATTAAAGAACAATCTGTTCCCTTGAAAGTAATAAAGAAAAAAACTGAAAATTTAGCCAGAACATATAAACCTTTTAATACATAAGGTATTCAGAATATATGGTATATGGAAAGATCTTTGCAAACTATATTAATCTAAAAGTAGATTTTCTTAGTTTACTTAACAATTGTACTTAACAATTATTATTCCAAATTTTATTTAATATTTGGAAGATGATAAATGAGCTCCTAAACAACAACAAATCCCTGATAGGCCTTGGTGTTTTCAGTATCTTGTGCTCAAAAGTAAATAGAATCTCTGGAAATGTCATATTAGAATGGATATATTTAAAAGTTTATATTTTTGTTTGATCATAAAGGAAACATTCAGCAAATCTCTTTTGAATTCTACAAAAAATAAAGTTTGAGAAAACTATTTGGCAGAAGTAAATTTCTCCACAAAAAAAAAATGTATTAAAGCCAATGCTAATAATAATAAGAGCCTCAGAGTAATGTTAATGGTCTGTTATATCCATACCTTGTCCATTTGGGCAACCATAGGAAAGCAAAATAAGCTGGATAATGTGTAAAGAAAGAATTATATTTCCCAATATTCAAGAGACTAAAATTTAATATTAAGGAGATTGGAGATTCATTGCCTAGTTAAATATCATTCTTTGTGTATAATACCTTCTGACTATGTCATCTCATATTATGGGTAAGTCGGACAAAACTCTATTAAAATATCTATCCTTATTACTTAGTAATTTTTGAAAGATACCTTTCCTCAGACCATCACACCAATGATTAGACATACCACAGAAATCTAAAAGGAAAGTGACTCTTCAGACTGTAGCAATCAGATGGCTGCACACACATGACTTAAAGTCAAAGGAAAAAATAGCAAGTAGACACAGATGTTATCAAATTTTTTTTTGAAGATAATGGTAATATCTGTGGTCAAAAGTGTAGGGACTTTTGAGGCTTGAAAGTTGACTTAGTGGTTGGAGGGCTTAATGCCCTAGTAGAAGACTCAGTTTTGATTCCTAGAACCCCTAGGGCTCCTCACAATTCCTGTAACTTTAGTTTCAAGGGGAGAGACTCAACTTTCTATCTGTCATGGACCACTTCATGCATACATTTTACACATAATCACATAGGCTCACACTCATACACATTAAATGCAATTCTTGCCTTTGTGAAGCATGTGCGGAAGTGGGGCTTTGAGAATCTCTGCAAGCTCATGAAGGAGATCTTAGATAAGAAGGTTGAGAACATGACAATCTCCAACAGGCTTGTGTCTTCACCATACTGCATTGTGACAATGCATTGTGGCTAGACATCCAACATGGAGCAGATCATGAAAGCCCAGGCACTCTTGAGGCAATGCTACAATGGGCTACATGATGACCAAAATGCACCTAGAGATCAATCCTGACCACCCCATCGTAAAGACCCTGAGGCAGAAGGCTGAGGCAGATAAAAATGACAAAGTTGTCAAGGACCGGGTGGTACTGCTGTTTGAGACTGCTCTGCTCTCCTCTGGTTTCTCACTCGATGATCCCCAAACCCACTCCAACCGCAAACTAAGCTTGGGTATTGATGGTAATGAGGTGACAGCAGAGGAGCCCATTGCTGCTATCCCTGATGAGATCCCCCCACTCGAGAGTGATGAAGATGCCTCCTGCCTGGAAGAAATAGATCAGAGATCTCTTGGGAAGACCATGCCCTCTGTATAGTTTCCCTATGCTTCCCCCAAGGGTGGCCCTGACCTACCTGGCTCTCTGCTCATACCAGAGGATTTCTTTTATTCTGTTCTTGTGCCTTAAGGCAGGGAACTACCTTCCCGCAGAATAGCAGGGTTAGGTATTATGTATTGTGGGTTTTTGTTTGTTTTATTTTGTTTTGAAATTAAAAGTATGTAATAAACAAAAAACAAAACAAAACAGAACCCTCTAAAATGGAAAAGAAAAAGGCAATTGAGATACCCAAGGCTTCAATTCCAGAGAACATAAAAAATATAATGGAGTGAAAAAGAGTTTAGTTAAATAAATAAATAAATAAAAATAAAAATAAAAAACCTGACTTAAGTTCAGAATAAAAGACCTGAAAATGCAGAGAAAACCACAAGCAATATGAAGGGAAGTATATTATACATTTGAGATTCTAGTGGGCTGAAAGTTGTCTCAGTTGTTAAGAGCATTTGTTTGTCTTGCAGAGCACCCAGATTTAATTTGCTGCACCCACATGGCAGCTCAAAACTGTCTGTAAATCCAGCCCCAGGGATTTGCTTTCTTTTAAGCTGTGCAGGCACCCTACAAACTGGCTGTCCACACATAAACATACAGGCCAAACATTGGCAAAAAATAAGAATATATGCAAATATATAAAATGACATGAAAAAGGAACAACTACAAAAATATCATGAAGGAAATTATTTGAGGATAATAAATATTAGTGTATATTTTATTTGCTCATTTTATTTATGTCTTGTTTATTAAATTTTTTGCTTCCTTCTCGTAGTTCAACTTTTTTAAAAAAAAATGTGTTGAAAACATTTTCTTCTCTCATACAATATATCCTGATCACAGATTCTCTTCCTCTACTCTTCCCAGCTTCCTCTTACTTCCCCTTTTTCCCACATCCATTCCCATTCAAGTTCCTCTTCTGAAAAAAGCAGGTCTCCAAGAGACCACAGTCACACATGATAAAAAAAAATACAATATGACAAAGCAAAAGCCACCCTATGTAGGCTGGACAGAGCAACAAAATAGGAGGAAAAGAGACTCAAGAGCAGGCAAATGAGTCAAGATACTCTTTCCCACTGTTAGGAGCCCATATAAACAATAAGCTAAGATCCATAAAATATAGATGGGACCCAGGGCTGACTCATGCATGGCCATGGTTACTGTTTCATTCTATGTGAACCCATTTGAACACTGCTTAGTTGATTCAGTGGGCCATGTTCTGCTGTCCTTCATCCCCTGTGACTCCCATTGTTTGAAAAAGAATGACATCATGAAATTTGTAAGCAAATGGATACAACTAGAAAAGAAAAAATCATCCTGAATGAGGTGACACAGTGCTCACTTTTCAGTGGATATTATCTGTTAAGAAATTGAGAATCAACAATAAATCAACACTCAAAGGGTAGGGGAAGGAGGGCCTCTAGGAAGACACATGGATCTCTCTCAGAAGAGGAAATAAAATTGGGCTACCACAGTCCACATTTCCATTAATACTACTACCTTCCGTTCTCCTTCTAGGTTGCTCCAACAAGACCTAACTAAAGTTTTCAACCAATTTTCTATTCTGAAGTCACAAAGTCTTCAATAATTCTCCAAATGACAGCATGGTCAAAACTGTCACAATGTTTTCTACTGCCACCAAGTTCTGTCTTCCATACTATCTTCTTGCTTTAAAGATGCACAATGGCTAAGGCAATTCTTACAAACGAGATTGTTTTATTGGGGCCATGCTTGCAGTTTCCGAAGAATAGCCTATAATCAAGATCAGTCTGTAATCACCATGCTAGGAAGCAGGCAGAAATGTCACTGGAGCAGTAGCTGAGAGGATTACATGCTGATTCTCAGGCAGGAGAGGGGGGCCCGAGAGACTGTGGAAAGAGGGGGTTGTCCTATGGACTTTGGAATCCTAAACCGCTCACTGTAGTGACATACTCACTCCAACAAGACCATACCTCCTCCTCCAACAATTCCACCATCTTTTTTTTTTTTTTTTTTTTTTTTTGGCTAATACATAAAATATTTTATTTTTATTCTTTTATTTTTTAAATTTGTTTTATATAACCAAGTCCATTTAAATGAAAACAAATATATATAGACAATATTTGGGAATTTGGGCATCATTCTTTCCAAACTACTTCCTGCTGTCATGGGGGATTCTAAGAAGATGCAGAAATCCTGGCTATAGTCTGTAAGGCTGCTTTGTCCAGCTGTAATCCTTCCTTCAGCAGTCAAATCAACAGATGACTATGCATGCGAATATATTAGCATATGGGAGCTATTCTTTTTAAAACAAGCACCGTATCAAGGTAACTTATCTTTTCAGTTAAGAAATCACATTCTGGTGATGTGAATTATAGGCTGGTTATCATTTGATCTAGGTCTAAAATCCATATATGAGTGAGTACATACTGTGTTCCTCTTTTTGTGACTAGGTTACCTCATTCAGGATAGTTTCTTAAAGTGCCATCCACTTGCCTGCGAATTTCAAGATACCATTATTTTTTTCTGCAGAGTAGTATTCCATTGTGTAGATGTGCCACATCTTCATTAACCATTCTTCAATTGAGGGGCATCTAGGTTGCTTCCAGACAAGGTGTATTCTAAGAGATTCACATAAAGTCCCTCACAGAACTGGGAAGGGACAAGTCCCCCAGAGCTCAGGTGAAGTGGGGGGGGGACAGCGAATGGAGAGAGAAGTAGAAGAAAATGAGGGGGAGGAAAGGAAAACATGTGTGACCTGGAAGATTGAGCCTGGTTAGGAATAGAAGACAGGAAATAGAGAGAGAGAGAGAGACAGAGACAGAGAGAGAGAACATAAAAGAGGGAGCCAATATTGGTTTGAAGATAAAATTGAACACAAAGAAAGGTTGAGAGAACTACAAGACTGCTCCCAACTAACAATCTCAGCTTCCGTGGAAAGGCTATCATAAATGCCCTTCCCGGAGAGTGAGATCAACAACTAATTTATCCATGGAGCCCTGTTGAAAATAGGAGCAAACACCCATACATAAACACTGAGTCGAACTAGAACTCAGAAGCAGATGGAGAGGACAAGACCATGCGGCAGAAGCACATAGAGACAGCTTACCTGAACAAGGAGGAGCTAAGGGCCACTAGACTGATAGCTGGGAAGCCAGCATGGGACTGACTTGGGCCCCCTGAATATGGGTCTCAGCCAGAAGGACTGAGCAGCCTAAGAGACCTCAGACAATGGAGCCAGGATGTATCCCTGGTGCACAAAAGGACTTTGCAAACATATCCCCCATGGAGGGATAACTGCCTTAATCTAGAGACAGGAGAGAAGCCCTAGTCCCTACTTCACAGGACCTGTCAGATCTACATGACCCCAACTGGATGGCATTCCCCTACATATGGAATTGGGGTGGGGGATGGGAGGGGAGGGTGGTTAGAGTGCATGGGAGAGGGCAGAGAGGGTAAAAGGGAGGGAAGGAGGGAGGAAGAGAAGGAGGGAGGGAGGGAGGGAGGGAGGGAGAGGGAACTGGGATCGACATGTAAAATAATATATTAAATTAAAAAAAAAAATGCTTTGACTCCAAAATTTAAGTTGAAGGACAAGTTACTGGGGAAAAGGATTTCTATTTTTATTTCCACAGAAAATAAAAAGCTGTGGATTCCTTCCAGACTAATGTGGTTTGATCAAGCCAGACCGCCTGAAACAGAGTACAAGGTGATCCTACATTCAAAACAGCTGGACAAAACAGCCCTACAGACTACAGCCAGGATATCTGAATCTTCTTCGAATCCCCCAAGACAGCGCCCCTTACCAGCAGGAAGTAGTTTGGAAAGAACGACGCCCAAATTCCCAAATATTGTGTATAAATGTTTGTTTTCATTTAATTGGACTTTGTTATATAATATTAAATAAAATAATAAAAAAAAGAAAAAAAAAGAAAGAAAAAAGAAATCGCATTCTGAGAGCAAGAGAGTCTTACCCTCAGAGGAGCTTTCACATCATGGCAGACCAGGAACTCGAGAAAGGAAATACTGATATTCAACTGGATGTTTCCCCCTTTTTATTTCATCTGCTTACTGTCACTCTCAAACTTCTAATGGTAGCACCTACCATCAGGGTTAATTCTTCCTGGAAAATAAGCAGACACCATGAATCCATGTTCACAGCAGGGTTATTAAATTCTTTAAAAATTTCCCAACAAATGCATTAAAGCTCATATAGTAAGGTAAGTAAACACTTGATTTTAATTTCTCTGTCTTCCATATCTTTTAACTTTTTAACCTTGTCTCAAATTTGGCATTAGTTCAAATGAAATAGACAAACATTATTTATTAGAAGTGAATCAGTGCTACTATATTATTATACACCCCGGGTTGTTTTCATCCACACAAAGCCTTGATTGATGGATGTTTGAGCAGTTTAAAAGGTTAATTAGCATGTTCATGTTTTCTCTTGAAACTCAAATAGTGCAGAGGTGAAATGGGTGAAGGAGACTGAGTGAAAACAATGAATAATAGTGAGTGATGGCAATGGGGCCGAGTATAGAAAAGTAATCTGTATGATGTGTCATTCACTAGGTAGAGTAATTAATAACTTCTAATATTGTAATGTCTTCTAATTTTCAGAAAATTCTACGCAAGAGACTTACATTTTCTGTGAAAAAGTGAATGCACAGACAAAAGTACATTGGGGATGGGGGGATGTGCTAGCTGCATAAGCACAAAGATCTGAGTTTGAATCCCCACAACCTATGTTAATTCAGGCACAGAATGAATGTTGCTGTAACACCAGAGGTCTTGTATTAATACTGGAGGCAGGACCTGGATGCTCAGCAGTTCATGATCCCAAGGAATGAAGCAGCCAAAAGGAGTCCTTATTTATTTCAAATGTTGAGGGAGATTATTCTCAGACCCCCAATCACAATCACTAACACACTGGCATTTATATTTACATATACAAACATGAACATATGCCATATGCCTGCACAAAAGATAAAGAATTAATATAAAAAAGCAAAATCTATATCTATTAATCATGTCCAGTCTCTAGGCTTGAGGGAAGTCTGTTTTTGAGAAATACAGTATTTAAACAGCTACTCAAATCAAGGTATGTATATTTATAATCTCAAAATCTCATGACTTAATGTGGAAAGAAAAGTTTTGCAAAATTTACACTTAGCTGTTATGAGAATATGAAGGTACAGACCTGCGAAATACTGTGCTGTGTGCAAGCCAGAGTCTCATCTGGGACATGGCCAGGGATGAAATAAGTTCCCTTAGCTCATACACTCCCAATTGTGCCTGCTGAGTTTCCAAACAGGTCCTCTAATGATATACTAACAGAGAATTACAACAAACGTTCTATGGTACAAATGTGTTTGCAAACTGCTATTTGTATACATAAAATTTGTCTTATGTATTTTCTGTTTATAAAATAATTTGTGGTCTTTTCTCCTTATTCATGACATGCCTTCAGTGTTTTTTTTTTTTTTTTGCATAAAAATCCACTTAATACTAATCCATTCCCTGAGAGAAACTAATTCCTGTGATAAAGGTTACCAACCAAGAAGCAGCTCAACTTTGCAGTGGGTTATGATGCTCCAGATATGGTTTCAAAACCCAAGTCCTACAGAGAGGTTGAGGCCAGTATGAATGCAACAGTGACATTACATCCTAACACATCTATGCTTCCTTTTCACCAAGTTGTGAAGAAATTTGTGACTGATCATAAAAGTTTATTATTTGTAGAACCTGATCACACAGTGTGCTGCACTGCTCTGTGACTTAAGAAATGAGGCAGGCTTTTATTTGCAGCCTTGTCACATTCGTTAGAGCCAGCAGTGGCATATATGCCAGAATTATCTCGTATAAATAACAAGTGGCAAAAATTATGCACTCTTATAAGTACTTGAACACTATACCAGAAGTAAAGGCATATAAATATGAGCAATGATGGCTTTAAAAGAAAAGTCAGGCTCTTGCAACTATTTCAAAGGCTAGCAACTTCACTTTTTTTTATTTATTTCAATCCCCTTAGCTATTCTGAATTATTTAAATGCCATATATTTATATTCTATAGAAAGCATTGTGTGTTTATCCAGAGACAGATTGCAGAACACTGTATTTCTTATGAAGGTCTATTTTTTTATTTTCTAATTTTCCAGACTAAAAATCTTGAAGAAGCATGGGTCAATAGACTGTAACTTGTGCTGGTTCTTTTTATTGCAACATAAAATTTGGACTCTTTCTCAGAAGTAGAAGGAGGCAAATAGTCTAGTACAGCATATGCAAAGGATTTACTTCATGTTATGATGCTTTTGTTACTATTTCCTGGACATATAATTAAAGCCTGTATTGACATATATAATTGATGGTATATGCACATTCATGTGCATGCCTTAGCTTTGGGTATGATTTAATACATTTAATATCAAGGATTTAAAATAAGCTATAATAATGGTTAAGAGAATTAAGGATGCAAATACAGTAGGTAGCATGAATTTTTATGTAATTATTACTATTAAGCAACTTTGAAGATGTTGCTTTGCTCCCCATCAAGGACAAGTTTCTTCATTTTTTCTGTTGGATTTTTTCATCAATTAGACTATGTGATTTACTGAAATACTATGCAGTAGCTGCTTGCAACAACTCAGGTTTACATAAATCTATTTGAAAGGAGTTTAAATATAATTAATTAGCTTTATTAAGCTGTTTAGTAAAATTGTCCTATCAGCTGTTAGCTATGAAATTTATTCATATGTTAGGCAATTTGGGTAACCACTCTGAGCCTCACTTACACATTTGTAAAATAATTGTAATAATACTACCTACTTTATTTTAGAGTCTTGAGGAGAAATGAAGTGAGATGTATCCTGTTTGAAGAACAAGATGGCAAAAAAAATATTCCCAGTGTTTATTAACATTTTGTTTGCTTTCCTAATATTATTAAATATTCATTTACTGAATCAAGACTGAGAATTTATCCAGTTTCTCTCATTCTGTGTTTCATGTGCTTTTCCCGCTTTGAAGTAAATGATTTTATAGAAGTAAATTCCAAATTGTACATTTATATATATATTATCTGTAAAACGTATATTACAGCATACACACACAGGCACACACATATGTGTGTGTGCGCGCGTGCGTGTGTGTGTGTGTCTGTGTGTGTGTGTGCATGTGTAAAAAAAGCCAGAAAGCAAATGTATAAGAAGGCTAAAAGGTACAAAATGCAGTATATATCAATATTCTACCACAAGAGAATAAAGATCACTTTTAACACTATCTGAGAAAGGCTCACTGAGTTGTTTCTTTTCTGGTGCCAATACCCAGAGACAGATTGTATAGAAGAGTCATATAACACAGAAAAAATCACATTAAACCACACAAATGGCTGATAAAATGTAAATCACAAAGCAGACTATTTGATCATCATTACACTTTCAAGGCAAACAATGTATGGCTTTAGTGCTGTGATTCTGAGGAATAGTGGTGGTGGTGTGAAGCCAAGCAAGTTTCTGACCTGACTGCACCATCAATCTGCTCAGAGCAAAAACAGTGCTCATTCACACACTCACCTGTGGCATCAATAGCTCATCCAGTATTTCAAGGACAATCAGGACAATGGGCTGAGGAAAGGAGGAAGCACTACAGTCACACAATTTGTATCACATGCATGACATCCATACAAGGCACATGTACACATGCCTGTCTCTCTTCATATAAAACAAATGGGTCTCCACAGGTGATTGTACCAAAGCTCATTGGTAGGTATTGTTTTATATATATGTTAGCAGTTTTTTTTTTTTTTATTTTCTGTGCTTCATGAATTTTGCTACCCAATTATCTTTCAAAACTAACAATACAAAATAAATTATTTACATGTCTAGTTGCTGAAACAAAACACTTGCCATGCACTACTAAAGCAATAAAGTGTTGCATTTTATATGCACTTTATATTTATACTTCTGGTCAACACATTTCAGTTCTATCTCTGAATATATATATATATATATATATATATATATACATACATATACATACACATACACACACACATATATATATATATATTATATATATATCATTGTCCTTGCTAAATTATTTTGATAACTTTCAGCTGTTGAGCAACTATATTTCTGAGAATTACAGATTATAGTTTACCCATGCTTCTAATACCTATGAGGTTAGTCAGAAGTAGATATTTGATCTTCAGACATTTCAAAGACCTGCAGAATATGACATTTAAATATTTTAATGTTAGTACTACATTAACATGAGACACAATTGCTCCTGACAGAACCACTCTATTTTTGAGAGTATGTTGCGCAATGATGACACTCCATCTTAGTTCATTCTCTTCTCAGCTACTGGCCTCTTGAGAAAAGAATTGCCCATACCTCAACTACTGACCTTGGAAATGCTGTTCTTACTGGACTTATAGGAGATAAACTTAAAGAAGACGACTGAAACTTGTCAAGTCAGGGAAAGAGAGTTTTTTTCAGTTTCCCTGCTTCTGAGTCCATCTTTCTGATACTTTAGTACTTAGCCAAAGTTGATCACCCCAACATTCCTATGAGATTTTGGGTGGCTGTCCAGGTAGCCTTCTGTTTCTGTCTTCACTTGCACCTTTGGAGTCACAAGAGTGCACTTCCTGACTACCCTAGTATTGTTATTTTACTTCTCATGTCTTTGATGACATTGAAGACTAGACAGTCATAGACACATCTTCTCATAATTTAGTTAGACAAGATTTAGACTTTCCAGATCAGGACTGCTATTAGAGTAATCTTTCATACCTTTACCTTGGTACTGGAAATGTATACTAGACATGTAGTATATATCTACTGCTCAATGTTGCTCAAGCTGGTAGTAGTTTTTAATTTGTGTATGTTTACCTTTCCTTTTCCTGGAATATACTTTACATTTGTTATCATTACACAAAGTGTTTGCATCAGGCTTAGACTTTCTTCCTTTGACTAAAAGAGAAATTGTAGCTATCTTGCTCCTAATGGTGGCCACACCCCTTTAGGTGTGACTTCAGGCAGATGGAAGTGGAAAGACAGAAACACAAGGTGTGGTCTCTGCTCTTGCCAGGGTCTTTCTCTTGGGGCAGCCAATATGGTAGGAAGGGCAAAGAAAAGAGCCCCCATGATTCTTTTTTTATTTTCTGTGTAAGTGTTCCTCAGTAAATGCTTATTTATCATTTATCTTGGTCTAGTGAAATCATTGATACCTCATCTTCAACAAAGGCCTCATAATTCGAGTCCAATCCCTTATATCTTGGAATTTATGATACCAGATGCTGGTCACATTGCAGCCTTGGTCAAGAAGCTGGAGGCTTTGAATTATGTGACTCACCTCCTTTTCATCTTTTAAGTGCATCTTCCAGAATTCCAGTCCATGAAATGATCCTGCCCATGTTTAAGGTGATTGTCCCACCTCAACTGATTAAATCTAACAAGGCCCTCACAGGTGTAGCCTGAGATTTTTATGATGGGGATTCTAAATCCCACCAAGTTGACAATCCAGCAGTCCAGGTTATCCACATGATATTTAGGATGTGTATGGAAGTTAGCCATCTTCACAGAACTCTTATAACATCCTCCACCACAGTCCAAAGTGCTGGGTGTATAAATCACTATTGGCCTTATGCTTTGTAATATGGAGAAGGGAAAAGAATAAGGCATGTAAGTTTTGTTAAATCACAACTCATTTATTTTTCTTTATTGTTAGGTCTCACCATAGACCCTTATTACTATTTCTATAAGCTGCTCATTATTCCACTTGGATTTTAACTATCACACTACTAGAAGAAACAAGCCACCTTCCTAGTAGTGCATTTTTTTAATTCTTTTTGATAACTAGTTCCTCATAAAAGGATTATTTTTAGAAGCATGAGCCTGATTATTTCAACACACTTTGTAACCATAACTTTGAATCTTATTGCTTGATTTTAAGATCACTCTGATGGTGTTGTCTTTTATTTTACACATTTTCAACTAAATGGGCACTTAAGATATTCCCCAGAAATGATCTATGGAGGCATTTCCTTCTACTTTTATATTTTTTCCATTTTTGAAGTTGCAGAAAATTACTATTGAAATGAAAATAGTGATGATATCTATATAGATGAATAGAAGGACCAGGTGACTGTCACTTATATAACCTTGTCCCTCAGCAGAGTAAAATGCCTGTCATATTCTCCTAAGCCTTCATACTATTTTTCACAAAGAATTTTCATGTAAATATCTGACTTTTTATTAAGTGAATAATATTTCCTTCTCCTTAGGGTTTGAGAATATTGAAAAAGAAATGGTACATACCAACTATGTGTCAATGAATAGATGCTCAACAAATTTATTTTCTCTCCTACTTTTCTTTGTGTAGAACCTCATAATTAACAGTCACAAGTGAATATCTTAACTACAAATTTAATTTGAGACGCAATTAAAAGGCTGTGCTGGCTTTCTGAAAGAGAAATGGGTGCTTGATGAAGGCGATTCTTGCTGGAATGAATAGAAACAAATGGAAGATTACAGACTTCAAAGCTGTGAGTGTAATGTCAGCATATAGGTTCTTGCCAAGGCAAACTTCATTGCAAGGAGGGATTGTCAGGGAAAGATGTCATAGATTAAGGGAAGATTTTAGAAATGCTTTGAAGTAAAACTAATTATAGCTTTTACGTGACACAGAAGAAAATCGAATACTGGTTTCCGCTTGTACATTTGAATAACTGAAAGAGTAGACCTTATTGTAGTATTGGCAAAGTTAAAATTAAGAGATATTGTTCTCAGATGTTTGCAGAAGGCAAGGCTGTGGATTCCTTTAACTGAGTCACATGAATGTTTACTGTTAACAAACCAAAGGATAAAAGATAACTGTTGTACATTATAGTCAATTATGAAGCTTTGTTAAGCATTTAGAGAGAGAGATTATGGGGAATCTTGGATTGTGCTCCAACAGAAGTGCTCAATTTAAACTATTGTTTGATGTAGTAACTATAAGATTAAGATAAGTTACAGTGAATGAGGGATGACTTTGAAAAAAATAATTCAGGACTTGCATACATTATTAGGTACACAGATAATAGATTAATAGACAAGTGATATATTGATGATAGATAGAGACACAGAGATTTACATATATATTGGGATTGAGAGACTCACTAGGTGTGTGATTTTTTAACATGCAAGTAGTAACATCTGAAAGACTAGGTCTTCCAAATCTGAAGTAGCAATTGCTTTTAACCTATTATAGTTAAATACAATGTAGGGAATTATCTGACTCGTCATTTCTTTCTAGTTCACTCACTCTGCCTTCAACTCTTTTAAAGCATATCATAGCTACAGCTACAAAGAAAAAGGTTACAACATCTTGTTCTTGCTGGCAAAGATAAATAAGGGACTCTCAGCCAGTTAATCACCCTGAAGTGAGCGATACTGTGCTGCCTGCCACACTAATGCAGCTGAAATGCTAGCATTTCCACTCATGCACATGAGCAGACAAGAGTATGGAAGACACAGTTTGAGATGAGACTAAGGAGAAGGAAAGACAGACTCTTGTTCAGAATCTGCATGCTGTTTATTCCACCAGGGAGGCTGGGGCATGCCTCAGTGAGAAAAGGACTGCTTGCTACCACAGATTTGATGCCAAAGACTTGGACTTTGAGAATCCAAATCTTTACTCTCTGAGTTTTTTTCAGGCTGTGGACATGCTAAAGAATATTCCACGGTATTATTATTCAACGTGTAGCTTCAAAGTCTCTGTGGATTTTAGGCAGCCTCCCTCCTTTTCTTTGCAGTGGCAGTCTGTATGAGGACTTTGGTTTATACTCACTGAGCAACTTGAGATGGTTTTGCCTGTAAGATATAGTCAGTCAGTATATTTTGGCTCCTGTTTCTATCATTTTATTCTGCCCTTAATTGAAACTGGACTTGAACAGAAGTCTCTGATGCAACTCCGGTGCAATACTTAGAGCACTCACTGTGTATTAATGGAGACAGTAATGAATAATGAAATGCCATTAATTCACTCATGTAATATTGGTTTGTAATTTGAGAGATCACATCTTAGATATTAGTGTATTAGTTACTCAGATTCATTGCCTGGTCATTATGGGAAAAATGTGCCTTCTTCTACTACCAGAAATGTCAGAAAATAGAATGATGTCTATTTCTTATTAGGGCAACTAAGAAATCTTTGAAGCCTTCGCATCTTTATAGCTTGACAGATCAATCTATAAAGAAAGCTCCAGAAAATCATCTTGGCTGTTTTTTTTTTCCTCCAATTTCTGTCTTAGCCTGTGCTTGCAATGAACTACATCTTCAGAATTGCTCTTTACTTCAGACCAACAGCTGGAAAAATTATCCTGCTGGATTAGGGGTTAAAGGGCTTCAGAATAAGGAAGACATATTTGTAGAGCTGTGACTTCTTCAAGTTTTAAGAAGGTCACCACTTGATAAGTTGTTGAGGGAGCATGATGTTCGCTCATGGCCCAGACTACTAACCTCTGATCCTGAGTTTGCTTTAGCTAATGTGGAGTGTTTGTGCCCCAGAGCAATCTTACTTCCATCCACATCTATTGTACAAGACTGGTTTCCAAAATTGCTTTTATATTCTGGGAAATTACAGTCCAAGACATGTTAAAGTTTCAGCTAGACACTTTCAAGTCTGGCTTCTTTGTAAAGTTTTAGCTGTTTGGAGAAAACATGTCTATTTGGTTTCAAAGTCAGTCAGTCGGGAGGTATGAGAATGTCAGGTAAACACAATCAAGCCATTTGTAGCAAAGTAATGGAAGAAAGAGGATGGGTAATGAAGTGTGGGATCAGAGGGGCTCTTTCTTAGTCAATTTCGCTAGATTGCCTTTCTCTAATTATTTTTCTCCCTGCAGGGTGGGAGGGGAAATTTTCAATATTGTAATGCTAAGTTTTATCATTGCCACCTCAATTTCTTTTCAAGGTAATATGCATGACATTATGGAAGTGAGGAGCAGCAACTCAGTAATCTGGTATTTGTTGGCAGTTGTTATATGGCTCCTTGTATAGAGGTTTAAATTTTAAAAGTGAATTGTTTGCTTTGAGGAATAATTGCACAAAATATTCTCAAGATGGGTGTATGTTCTTTTTTCTCATGTAAAAAATATACATATGATTCTAAGATCCTCAAAGAAGCAATTACAGCTATTTTTCCTATGTTTATGTAGGAATATATAAATCATATGACTGTGTTAAGGCTGAATATCCTAAATTTTAAAAACTTCCATTTTGGTGTAACAGGATTTGTATATAATCTAAAGGACTTGAGAGGCTGGAATAAAGTTGCAGTTTCAATATTCAGCTGAGAAAAACCTTGCATTGCTACTAATAAAAAAAGATAGTAATGATAATTATTAAATTTCTGTCTTGCTAATCCAGTATGTATATTTACAGTTGTAGGAGTTTTGGAGAATCATATTTTATGTATAGAATATTATAACCTTCAAATAAGGATGTTTTAGTTTCTTTCTTTCTTGTTGAATTCCTTAAACGTTTCACTTGTCTTCTTATTGATTTTACTGAAAACAATTTGAGGGTTATTCTTCCTTTTAGCAAGCTATGGGCCTGTCACAGACTAAGATACATCCCCTGTAACCCTAAATTCTTTAGAATTTGAATTATAAAGGATTTTGTAAGAGACTTTTCTGCACCTAATAATAACCTCATGTGATTGTTACCCTGGAGTCTATTTATGTTATAGTTACTATTAGTTAAGCTGCATTTATAAGATCAAATATTTGTCACTTTAAAATTTTTTACTTATCAGTCTTTAAACCTTAATATGAAACAATGTTTTAGGGGACCACTTCTAGTATTTTGTTGATACCTTGCACTTCTGAAATGAATCTTTGTTTTAGTAAAACCTAATGATATCCAAAATATTTTCTTCAAATATGTATGATAGCTACATAATCATTTTGTGTGGAACAAAGCAAACTGTTAATGATAGGAAATTATAAACATATTCATATTTTATTTATTACAAATTTCCTGTCCTTAGTTATAAGAGAACTTGAAAACAACCCAAAATTTGCATTGAGACATGGAAAACACCTATATTTTAGCCCAAATAAATGATCGCTGCCTTTTATATCTCATAAAATAAAATGGGTATTATTTTTATATTCTTTATATTTAATGCACCAATAATTTCCAAGACAAGATTACTTTTAGTTGAATTCATTTTTTCAAAACCATTTGTGACTATTGGATTGTTTTGCTTACAAATAAGAATGAAATAAATAAGATCTCTTTTTGTCCTGTTTTGTTTAACATTTGAATGTATTTCTTCATCTTTAACTACAAAAATATATGGAATCAACTATTTTACACATATTCCTTTATTAGATTTAATGTTAATCCATTGTAGTGAGTGTTAGAGAAATCCAGAAAGAAGAACATGTTAGATCTGGCAGTACTTCCACTCCTCACACATTTTTTTTCTATTCTTAATATATTAATTTGTGATTATGCCTGAATATTGAGGCTTCCCAATGTTTGTAAACCACAGAAGAGTTATTATAGATCATGAAATGTAATTTCTTGGCTTTATAGTTTAACTGCACCCAAAACATATATTCAGCACCATTCAAAACCATGACAATGAGATCAACAGAGTGTACATTACATTGTATCTAATACCAGTTATATTTCATTTGAATATATCCCAAGTAGTATAGAATTTTAAAGCTGTTTTTATTTTATTTACTTAATACACTTAATCAAATGGTGGAAAACACATGTGTTCTATAACTCTCATCAAATATTCACTAGTTTATCTACCACATTTTTGTTCTAAGAAACAACCTAGATGTTTTCAACTAAAGTGTGGGTAAATGTGACACATTTACACAGTGGAATATTACACAGGTGTTTAAAAAATGACATTATGTAATTTGGGGATAAATGGGTGTATCTAGAAAACTATCATCCTGAGTGAGGTAACCTAGACCCACAAAGACAAATATGGTAAGTACTCACTTATAAGTGGTTGTTAGTTGTTAAGTAAAGGATAAACAAACTACAATTCACAGACCCATGGAGGTTAGGAAAGAGGAGGACCTAATGGGGACACATGATTTTTCAGGAAGGAGAAATAGAATAGATTTTGTGGGTGGACTGGAGACAAGTAGGTATGGGAATATATTGTGAGGTCATGGATAGAGAGAGTACTTGGGGAGATGACTGGAGTTTGGGGAGCATTTGACTACAATGTAGAAACCTAGAGCAGTGGAAACCATGTTTAGGTGGTGACTTTAGTGAGGTCTCCTAGTATCAAAGTATACAGAGTCTGAACTGGCCATCTTTTGTAGCCAGGCAAGACTTCCAAATTTTGGGCTGTGTTGTATTTGGTTAAGTTGTTTGCCAAGGGAGCCCCATTGGGATCTCTAAACAACCCATCCTAATGTTAATTCATCGGGTTGCTTTCTAATAACTGACATAGTAGTCCCATTGTAAAGGACAACATCCAAACAGTTCATTGAAGAGTAGAGTTGTCCAACTGGTACCTGCATGTAACCTTCATCTCTACATTTTAGTCTCTTTGTTACTGAAAGGTACTCTGTAGGCTGCAGAAAGATAAACCTGGACACCAGCCTAGCCACAAAGTCACGCACCTATAACTTGACCTGCCCTGGCTCCTAAATGTGCTGGGGCAATGGTGACACAGAATTTGGTTGAGGGGCCAACCAACGCCACATGAGGGAGTCAATGCATGGCACTGCCTATATGGCCAGGAACTATAGAGTGGACAGCTCAGAAACCAACAGTAGAACCATACATGGCTGAAGAAAAAGAGAGAGAAAAAGAGACAGACAGATAGACACAGAGACAGAGAGAGACACAGAGAGACAGGGACAGAGAGACAAAGACAGAGATTGAAGTGACTCCTAACAAAATTCTACTGTATTCATAGACCTGTGCCTTGTCCAGCTGTCATCCTTAAGGTTTCCTCCAGTAGCAGATGGGAGAAGGTACAGAGACCCATGGCTAGACAACCTGCAAAGAGAAATATAATTTACATTGAAGATCTCAATCAGGACCCTCACCTTGGAGATTGGGGAACCTCTCAAAATAGGGAAAGGAAAAATTATAGGAATCAGAGGGGATAGAGGAGACCAGGGTACCATGTGGGCTAATAGACTCTAAAGTGGCAAACACCAGATCTGTGTGATCTGTACCAGGTCCTATGTATATATGCTATGGTTGTTAGCTTGGTACTTTTGTGGGATTCACAACAGTGGCAGGAGTGTGTCTCTGAATTTAATCTGCTCTTGGAACTCTTCTTTTCCTAGTGGGTTGCCTTATCTTGTCTCAACATGAGTGTCTTTGCAGTGTCTTACTATATCTTTATTGTCCTGTTTGGTTGTCATGTATTGGAGACCTCCTCTTTTCTCAAGGGAAATGGAAGTGAGTGGCTCTGGGTTAGATGGTAGGAAACATGAGTTTGCGATGTATTGTATGAGAGAAAAACCTATCTTCAATAAAAAATTAAGTATTACTCAAATTTTCTTCAGAGTTAGTTTCAAAGGACATGCATCTCATACAATATTCCTTTATTTTCTACATTTTATGTTATGTATTTTTCCTGCCTTTTCTATTTTTTAATCTTTTTCCTAATTAGTTATACATATATACAATGTTGTATAGTGCATCATATGAGGTACAGACAACATTATACATTTTAGGATTTGAACTGACATCGTTAACTACACAGAAGTTAAGGAAGAATTCAACTAGTTTAAAGTCCTATCTATCACAAGCCATCTGCTCATCAGTCCTTGAGTTAACTACTTCACCATAACAACCCAACCTGAGCTGGTGGAAACACTTCACGTATTTTGTGTGGATAAGGATTTTGTTAGTAACTTAGCTTCTTCCTCACTCATGTAAGCTCAGTCAAACTGATAGGTTAGGCTATAATAATTATCTCATATTTTGAATCAGGTTGCAAGATGAATTTTCAAATCATTCATATGGCTGTGGCAAGGAAACTCCATGTCTGTATCCTATGACACCTATATAATGGCCATCTTGTGGTATGTTTTGGTGAGGAGACTGATGCAGGACAGACTAAGACATAAAAACAAGCAACTTTATATATAATATTAGAGACATTGTGCCTTCATCTCTGCCACATGTATCATTTTATATGTGAATAATGCTACATAATGATGTTGGCCGAGAATAATTCAAGGTAATCTTGAAGGGTGACCACTATAGCCAACATAAAATGTAAACATTCATATAATTTTATTTTCAATGGCATTTTCTGGCTCATGCTAAAGTGGTATTTAGGCTTATGTATTGTTTTTCTATGTTTATATTTTTCTGAGATTTAATGCATATTCCATAATTTTACCTTTAACAGTATGGAATTGCCTATTCATACTTTAGTTGGAGTTAAGATAAACCCTCCTTACTAACAGAGGTTTAAAGAAAGAAATGGATGATAGTGAAACAGTAAAGAGTACTTTCAAGTGTCAATCAGTCGTGTCTGAGCACTGGAGCCAAGAATCTGGAGGAAGGGAAACAATATGTCAAGATCAAGCTAAAGGAGAAAAGCTCCAGGTTTTGAATATTCAAATGTTGAACAGTCATTATCACTGACTAACTCTGAAAAGTATCATCTTCCCGAAAGAAAGCCTGCAAAAATTAGCAGTCACTTCCCATCAGTTCCTTCTAATAGTACCTGGAACTATGATTCTGGTTTCTATATTTATGTATATGCTTTATATTTCAAGAAAATTATCTAATATGCAGCTTCTTATGTTGGTAGACTTTACATGCATAGTAGTTTTATCGTTAATCTGTATTGTGCCTACACATACATCTATGGCTAAATGATATTTCACTGGAAAAATATATTATACATACAGATTCAGTGATGGCATATTAGAGCAAGTTTGTGGCTTCAGCAGCCCCAACAGACTGAGTTTGCCACATATCCCAATGTACACATTAAAGAAAGGTATGTTGCAGATAGAAGCTTTCAGAATCTTAGAGTGGGGTCAGAGCATTAACATAGAACTTTCCCACTATGGAAGATGAGCCTATATAAGACCCTATTTCTTTAGTTGTTTTTGTCACAGTATTTCATCACAGAAACTAAGACATTTAGGTTCTATTTAGTTATGCCTAAAGATTACCAACTGATAAAAAACACAAAGACAGTAATCTGAACATAATTCAAGTTAAACTAGAGAAGGTTAAGAAGGATATAGTATTTCTTGTCATCTTATCACAATGCTTATACAATATAGTGAGATGTTACAAGCAAGAGTAGCGTTTTAAAGAAAAATTAAAGAGAAGATTATATTTAACAGAATGAGGACTTGGTTTATTTAGTTGAAAACCATCCAAGTAAGCAATATATGGTCTCCAGGGAGACTCTTATAAAGAAGATGTTGAAGCAAGTCATTTAGAAATGAAACATGGGCTGGAGAGATGGCTCAGCCATTAAAGGCTAGGCTCCCAATGAAAATATAAAAATGAAGCACACACATGCTTACAGCACATAATCACTGAGTCACTGAGTGATTCGACATGCTAAGTATAATTTACACATCCAAGTTATCTGCCTTGTAGTCACAACGTTTGTAAACAAAATTAGTGTGCGTTGAATTGTAATTGCATTTTATAAAATACTTTAAACAAAGAACTATGTTGAAATTGATGAAATGAATGGCACATGTTGCCAAATGTCTATGTGTATGTGATGCATGTGTTTAACAATATACACTTAAAGATAAATAAGGCTGCCATGACGTCCTCTTGAATACACTGCTTATATTCTTGTTTACAGATTACATGTCTCTTATATTTTACTGTCACCATTTTCATATATGTCCTTATGCATTCATAATTAACATATTCCAAAATGTTGTTTTTCATTTTTGTCCTCTTTTGATCTGTAATACAATGATTTAATTTTAACTCTAGTGAACTATATTGACATAACGTCACACAGTTTATTTATCTCCTGTCTTCCTAATGGATATATAAAGTATTCCTAACTATGAGCACTGCTGCAATCAATACTCATATATCTTTTCTTTAGAGCATGCCTGAAAGCTCGTTAGAGTACACATGGTAGTGGAACTGTGGTAAAACATAGAACACTGTATAGTTGTGTCGATTTGGATTTGTACCAGTAATACATGAAAGGTTTTTTTATTTCCATTTCATCACTGGGTATTACTTTCCTATTAATTTATTTCCATTTGATGTGCATGAAGTATTGTCTCATTTTAATTCATACTTTTCTGATTCTAAGCTACTCTAATAAAATGGATCAGCTTCTCATATTTGCTTTTAATCCAGATTTTCTTTTACTGAGCTTTGAATTAGATTCATTAACTTGGGCATAGTCTTTTATATTTTAATATCTTTTTTCTAGATTTACCTTTTTAAAAATAATTATCTTGTTACTACATGTAATAAAACATTTAGACATCATGAAATGAAATATATAAGCTTTTTGATTTGCAATAGGTATTCTTTTTCTAAGATTTAAATAGGAAATTTTTCATTCTTTCAAGTTATGAAAATATATAATATTCTATATTTTCTCTTATAAGTTTTAATATATGTCCATATTTATATTTTTAAAGTATATGTGTTTCATAAGTGTGCACAATGCCCCATTAATTGATATTTATTGAGTTTGTAAATGTACTAGGTTCTATTATTAATTTTCTTAACATATGTACTGCTTCCAAAACATTACAATATGAAAGCGACATAGTTTGTAAATGAGATTATGCAGCATTAAGAATCTAAAATATATATGTATGAACAATGGTATTCAAACAGTGAAAATTCAATACATACTGTTAAATCTGAACCCCAACTAATACTGAAATGTAAACTTGATGTTCACCGTTAATAATCAGGTTTTGTAATTTAAATCACCTAAATGTAACTAAATTCCTTGTTTATCATAGTGCTCTTCATTACATTAAATTGATACCACAGAAGAAGGGGATGGAAGTCTGCACGAGTCATAGGGTATGGAAGATACCAAGAGACTCTAGTCCACCAAATCAGCTAAGCAGGGCTCACATGGGCTCACAGAGACTGAAACAGTGAGCGTGGTGTCTGCAAGGGTCTACACAAGGTTCTATGTGTATATGTTATAGCTGTTAGCTTGGTGGTTTTGTGTGACTCCTAATGGTGGCAACAGGTGTTTCTCAAACTCTTGGCCTTTTATTGAGATTCCTTTGCTCCTACTGAGTTTCCTCGTCCAGACCCAGTATGAAGGCTTTTTACCTCGTCTTATTGAATATTACTTTGTCCTGTTTGGCTATTGTCTCTTAGATGCCTGCTCTATTCTAAAGAGAAAACAAAGTGGGGATGGATCTTGGGGGAGAGTGGAGGTGGGGGATAAACAGAAGGAGTGGATGGAGGGAAAAATGTATTGTATGAGAGAATAATTTGTTTGAAATAAAAATATACATCTTTAGAAATTAAAACAAAATAATTTATGCAATAATTGAGGAATTATTTAATCAAACAGCCTGGCTTTTCTGGTACACCTATCCATCACTTTATGTAATGTGAACATAATTTTTGAGTTGTTATTTCAGTCTTGTTAAAATTCTTTACAATAATGATGTAAGTTGGTGGATTGTATTAATTTTTCACATATGTAATTTTAAATATCTTGAATTATAATATTAAAATTTATATGGCATGGTGGCATAAATTGAATTTATAGTCCATCTTAGATTGTTTTTCTATGGTAATAAAATATCATGACCAAAAGTCAACTGTGGGAGAAAGGGTTTATTTTTTACTTACGGTTTCACATCACTGTCTGTCATCAAAAGAATCCATGGAAGGAACATAAAAGCAGGAAAATTGCTGCTTATTGTTTTACTCAGTCATGGATCACTCGAGTCTGTTTTATCATAGCATCCAACTATGGTATTAATGCCATTGCACCCCACCACACAAGTATCAATCATCAATCAACAAAATGCAAAACAGACTTGTCCACAATCCACTCTTGTATAATTATTTCCTCAACTGGAAATCCTCTTCCAAAATAACTTCAGCTATGTCAGGTTGATTTAAAACCAGGCAGCACAATAGTTCAACTCTTACCCATTCACAGCTGTTGCCTTTAATTATCATGCTTAGATACCCCTTGTCAACAGTGTCTTGTATGCTACCCTGCCACTTTTCACATATCTCCTGGAATCAATCTTTCAAACTGGTTTAAAGTTTGAAAATACATGCAGACATAGTTTAAACAGTTAAACGAGTTCGTAATTGAAAGCTTCATCCCTACTGGCTAGCTATCATGGTGATGGGAGATGCTATGATTGCCAACAGAGGGGAAAAGTAATCACCAGTTTTATACCCTGATATGAAACTTGTGAGCTTCATAATGGCTAATTTGGCAAGAAATGTTCACTGGTACAGAAGTGGCATGAACTTCATGGAATATCCAATTAATTCCTGATTTTTCTTAAATCCCATTCTATAGGATAAATCCCATTCTTGACACCATTACTAGAATAAAACAGCGATGGGAGCTGTCATTCTGTAAATATGTTTCTCTTATTGGTTAATGAACAAAGCACTGTTGGCCAATAGGAAAGCAATATTGGTGGGACTAGGAGACTGGGAGGAGAGAAGAAGTAGGAGGGAGGAGATCCAAGATGGTGGACTGACAGAGAGAATGCCCCCTACCTGCAGGGAGCAGTTTGGAAATAACAATGCCCAAATTCCCAAATATTGTTTATAAATATTTGTTTTTACTTAAATGGGGTGGTTATAAATGGTTAATGACCATAACCAATCTTTATAAAGGTAAAAAGGAAATTATGGTATAAATATGAATATGTGGTTTTGGAATGGATTTTCATTTATTGATACAAATTTAAGGTCAATTTTGTGATATGTATATTTATCCTCTTGTTTACGTATTGTATTTATAAAGCTCATTTATAAATGTAATGTATAAATTAGTACAGATTATAGATAGTTACCTATGATAGTCAAAACTTAGAGTTAAATTAGTTAGGTTTTCGAGATGTATTTGAGACGAATAGGCATTCTTCAACCCTTTGAAATACCTACAGAATATGGCATTTAAAATCGTTTAGAGTTTTTCTTGACAGTGAGGCACAACTACTCCTGGCAACACCACCTGTGTCAGGAAGGAAGATGGACATCAAAGAAACATGTTATGGAGTTTACTCCCAATATGGCAAGACTAGACATTTGGGCAAGAAAGTACTCTTGCCTGGAAAGTTCAACTTTATGCTATATAAACTGAACATGCAGTACCCACAGGAAAATGACTGCTGATTCAAGGTGGACATTTGCTATAGGGTACCTGCTTCATGGAAGAGTCTGCCAGATATTTTTCAGGACACAGAGAAAAGTGACTGACAAACTGCCAGTACATGTGGACAGTTTAAAGTTTCCTGTTTTGCTGAGGTGTCTGCCAGACACACTACAGCCTATAGACTGAAAATGGAACATTACAGAAGAACTTTGGTTGAATGACCAGGTGAGTTGTCTCTGAAATTTCTAGAGTTTATATACTATCCTTCTGTGGCCTTTTATGGAGTTGAACACAGATAGTTATGGTTATAGTTTTCCTTAGTTATGATTAAAGATGTTACATATAAGACTTTAGACACACAAAGATACTGTAGATTTTGAAATATTTCCTTTAAATCTTGCTAAATGTTAATGGACTAAATATTGTTAACTGTGGTTCTTATTTGATAACTGTTTTCTTATATATTTTGTTATGTCTTAACATAACCCTTTTTTATTTTAGACAGAAAAGAGGAGATGATGGGAGATGTCATGCTGTAAATACATTTCCTTACTGGTTAATGGATAAATCACTGTTGGCCAGTAGGAAAGCAAGATAGGAGAGAGGAGGTAGGGAGGAGATCCAAGATGGAGGACCAAGAGAGCAGAATGCCAGCCCCTCTCTGATAGGAGATGTCATTCTGTATATGTTTCTCATACTGGTTAATGAATAAAGCACTGTTGGCCAATAGGAAAGGAAGATAGGAGGGACTAGGAGACAAGGAGGAAAGAGGTAGTAAGGAGGGGTCAAGATGGAGAGACCAGGGAGACCAGATGCCTGCCCCACTCCCCGGTAAGGAGACCATGTGGAAATACATAGAAATGGGTTAATAATTAAGACAGAGCTATCTGATAAGACACAAGTAACTGGCCAACAGAATTGTATGTAATACAGAGTCTCGTATTATTTGGCAGCGGGACAAGACTAGGTGGCAGGCGGAAAAACCATACTCCTTACACCTCTCTCTGGTAAGAGGAGAGCAAATGGAAGTACTTAGAATAATAGAAATGGGTTAATATTTAAGACAGAGCTAGGCAATAATAAGCAAGTATCTGGCCAACAGCATTTATATCTAATACAATGTCATTTGGGGCTGGCATGGTGGTGAGAATAGGCAGCAGGGAAAAATATACTCAACAACATAGTATGGCAAGATAGGTGATATGTATTAGGGTAGAATCTACCTTGATTATTCTCCTAAATTGGCATAGGTTTAATATGACTCCTAAAGACTTACCATTATTCCCATATTTCAACACACATCTCAATTATCATTGGTTGAGCATCTGTTTACAATAGAGTGTGATTAACACATAGACCCAAAACTGGCAAAAGCACTGAGATTCAGAGACTGCAGAATGTTCAGCCCAAAAATAACCAGATATATATTTCAGTTCTTCCTCTACTGGCTCTGTGATTATTGGAGAAGAGCTTAAGATCCAGAGGCAGTGGATAACTACAAGAAAACTGAGTATTCTAGATACAGCAGGGCAGGTGCACATATTAACTAAAAGTAGTTTGGGCACCATGGGAAATCCTTATTTTAGCCTAAACCATGGAAACTCATTACCTCTGTACTTACACAGGTATTTATTAGAATCCAAGTGCAAGAAAACAAACTAACTTTTGAATTACAAATTGCTTTTCCCTAAAGAAGAATTTAAAATATTGGTCATCATTACATATCCCTAAATAGTTAAGTCAAACATCAAAGCTAATTTGATTCAATCACTGTATCACTCTAAAACCTTTCACTTGCCTGTCAGAATTATTTAGGGATAAAGATCTGGAGAAAATTTTCTTTAGTGAAGATTAGGCAGTATGTAAAATCCCCATTCCTAGCTCCAGGGTGAAGAAAAAAAGCAAGCACTTTTTCTCAACTCTACATTAAAGACTTTACTGAAGACTTTCAGAGAGTGTGAGTTCTACCACATGAAGGTGGGCAGGTGTAGTGACCCAGGACTGAGTCAATATGGAACCCCTTTCCATATCATCACTTAATGTATGGATGTTTCACAAGACCTTATTTATGTGTTAAGAAATAACAGGAGAAAGAAGACTCAAAGAGGAAAGGGGAACTAGAAATGTGTATGTGATACACACATACACAAACACATAGCCATAATTTGGATTTAAAGTCTTCAGAGGCAAGATGAAATTGTTCTGACATATCTATCTATATTTTAATGAAGAATGAGCATAATGAGTATTAATGAAACTGTACTATGTCCCTTTCATGAAATGGTAGATTTATTTCCTTGCATTATTTCCATGGTATGATTTCCAGGTTTGTTAGACATAGGAAAAATCACAAGGCATACGGCATGCATATATAAAGTTTAAATTTAAGCTCTGAAAGTTGATAAAGAGATCAGGCAATTCACACCACAAGGGCTTGTTTGGTGGCTGATGTAATCAGCATATTGCCATTACATATTGCCACTCACTAATTCTTCTACATCTTTTCAGATCTCTTCCAGATACTCTGATTCCCTGGCCAAGTGTATGTTCCATTCCTGGGTAGAGTGTCACATGTTTCCTCTTGGAAGTTACTGGTAACAAAAATTTGGAGAAAATGAGATTGCTATGTGGGTTGTACTTTGTGCTTGGACTGTTCACTTTGTCTTCATTCTTATCCATGTTTGCACTTCCCTTTCAAGTATCAGACTGGCCTTCAGAGCTCCAGGCTTCTCACCAGATTTAGTAGATGCTTTATTAATTCCCACAATACATCAAGTGTCCCCTCTTTACTATAGCATTGATGCATCTCTCATGTTTCTGCACAGAAACTCTTAGGAAAAGGAGGACAGACCTCTGAAAATTGCCAACAGATCAGTGACATGAGAAGAGTTATCTAGAATTCATGTAAAACCATAAGCAGGTCTTACTACAGGAAGATGTGTTTAGCATTTCTGCCAAAATAGCCAGTTTTTTTGGAACTATTTGTGTGACTTCATGCCACTAACCTTCAGTCAGCATCAGAGCCTGCCTGAGAAAGAAGAGTAACTCTCATGTAGACGGAATTTTGGATTTATGATTTTTAGTCCACAAAACTGAGCATTTTTGTATTGAAATAAGACTTCAACTTTTAAGAATCAGTAACAAAATCTTGACCCACTTAACTGTTAGCAGAAGATCTAGGAGATACTGAATGTTTCAGCATTAAGCCAGCAGGAAGTTATTGCAGGACATGAGATTTTGACTTATTTCTTCTACTGTAGTTTATTTCTTTATTCATTGCTCTATAGTTTTACTTCCTGGATATGTATTTGTTTATTTCTATGTTCATCTGTTTAGTCTGTCCTTCTTTCCCACAATTTGCTACTCTTCTGTGTTTTAATTTGCACTAGCATCCTTTCCGATTTGTAAACGTCTCAGCAGAGAGGGCAGATTCTAATCCTTTTTCCTAGCAGTGAGAAAATGTATAAAGATTCAGCACCAGAGAGAAATTACTGGTTAGGAGGGTGGAAATTGTTTCCATTGGAATGAGGTGGAAATAACCATATTACTTCTCATAAAGTGCCAGGTTATAAGACTGCCTTGAAAAAGACACCTGTTTGCAATTTAGCTACCATGGGTATGAGAGATAAGCTCTCACATGATATTACTAAGGGAAGTTGGAAGAAAGTGATGAGAGGAACTCAGGATTTATTTCTGAGTAAAGTGTAAATAATCAGGTCAAGGAAAAAGGAAAAAAATATTTTAAATTCAAGGTAAGCAAACATGATTCAACACATTAATGAAAAGTTAATATATCAAATAACAAGAGGCTCAGGTCTTTGCTATGAGGGAAACATTAACTGTATGCAAACCATCTCCATATTTATTCATTTTGGTTGTCATAATAAAGTAACCATTTAATATTGCTCATTTTCCCGGTGAATGGTTTGTAGTGGCTAAAACTGATCTTTCAATAAAATTATTTTGCAATAGAGATATAGTTAAAGAAGAATACAGAGAAGGGTATGAAATGTAAAACAGCTTAGAGCATAAGCATAGCTGTATATTGGCTTTCTGTTCTCTTACTACTGCCCATTCTGGGCAGCTTAACACATCCTCTCAGGCTAAAGAATAATCCAGCTCATGCTGCCACTGAGGCGGTAATGCAAGGCCAGCTTGTAAAGTTACCAAGACAACAAGGTCTTCTCTCCCAGTAAGTTGCTAGGAGCTGCAGTACTACTGTTTGGCAAAAATGTTGGATGTGCATAATAAACAGATGAGGAAGTCTATTGAATCAAGGGGAAAGTGCTCATGTAAATAACAGAAACAAACATAAGTTCAAGGAAAAATCAGTAATACAATTATTCTGTGTTGGGGGAAGGATGCTAGAAAAAAGAGAAGTGAACAAAATGATCTGCTTAATGATGGGTAGTTCTAATGTGTGAGTTTCCTGAGGTTTACTGAAGAAAGTATGCTATAAAGAAAGATGTGCCCATTCTCCATTAATGTTACCCTGGCAACCTGGTTTCTTTCTTATAATCACACAATTAGAATAAGAGAAGGAATGGATTTAAAGACACATTGATAGTTATTAGAGGGCAGCCCTTAGTCCACCTTAGGAAATGTTATGTGGAAGAACCTAAAAGCCTTTGATCAAAAAACAAAAACACAAAAAGTGAAGTCAAGAGAAAGTTCAAGGAATCAAGCCAAGACAAACAGCACCACATTTAAATATTTTCTCTAACATGTATGCTACACACTCTAACTCTTTAAGCCTGACAAATAAAAGTTATGCCCAGTTATGCACATAAGAGAAATGTTTTTAGTGTCCTTCTGCTGTATGTTTCCTTTTGAGGCAAGGAATCCAAGGCCTACTAATATTCTTGGGAAGCTACAAATTTTTTGTACATATCACATTACTTAGCTTTGTAAGATCCACAGTCAGTTACTCTAAATCTGCTTCAAGGCCTTTTATGTTTATTTCTGGAATACTAGCAGCATGGTAGTGATTCAAGATCTAAATGCTGGCCAGGGAGGCGATATAAACTCTGAACTGATGAAAAAGTCTATGTCTATCTGCACTTAATATCTTGCTTAAGTCAAGGGTGAAGCAATCAGAAGGAATATACAAAAAACATTTAGAAATAGCTTTATACTTTTAAGTAATTAGAACTAAGAAATTAAGGCATATTTCTCTTTAATGCATGTTTTTATTTCTGAGATCAAATAAGAAGATATGTATTCATGATGCAAATGCTGATTACTCAGTTATACCTCCATTCATAATTTATAATTATTTGGGGACTTATATAATATTTAAATATTATAATTGTGATCAATAGACTTCTATATCTGTTTAATACCTTAGGTTGCATGTAAGAGCAAAACAGATGTCATATCTTATAAATAATTACACCGAATTTTGAAATGACTACTTTTTTTTAACCTGTAAATGCTTTAGAGGGAAGAGAAGATAGTAGCCCTTCATTATTGAAGATTGGTAAGTCTTTAAGTAGAAAGTTAAGATAATGTGCCTTTTTTATGCATGCTTAAAATTGCCTTAACCCTTCCACAAACACTGGAAAAAGAAAAGGCAAAAATGAGCAGGAGACCAGAGAAAATTTCAAAATTATTCTTATGCTTTTAAATTAAGTCAAAGAGTGAATTTTATGTAATTTTTGCAAGAACCAGACTTTAAAACAATAGTTTTTTCTGTTTTGTTAACTTCTTTTTCTCCCAAACAACTACTCATATTATAAAATGTTTAAGATGCTTTGTTCCCAAAATTTAATCAAATGGGTTAATGGAAACATAACACATAAAAATGTTGTCTCTGGTATTTCAGTCAGACTTTTCACTGTTATGACTGAACTCCCAACAGTACAAATTAAAGGCTAAAGGGATAGTTTTGGTTAAGTGTGGCACTGGATTGAGCTTGCGTTGAAATGATTGCACAATTTTTGGACCTGTTTTCTGACAGCACATCACTGTAAACATATGTGGTGGAGAAGTACTGATCAACATGGTGGCCAGAAATCAGACAAAGAGAAAACAGGAAAGATCAATGGTGCGACCACATGGACGAATAAAACTGCTCACATGATTCAATTATGACCTCAAAGTGATCACCTCTTATCATTGTTTGCATTGATAGGAAAGCTTCATACATAATCCATAACAAGGTTCCCCTTAAAAAAGCAGCATGTCCATTTGATAATGAGTTGTATACATATTAAATACACACACACACACACACATATATATATATATATGCTGTCACCATCTATAGGACTGTATAATAATCAGGTCAAATTATATCAATGTGATGGCTTAGTATATATAATTAATTCCTGAGTGAAAATGAAATGGTGATATGGATTATATAAGTAAGCTTTGAGAATTATTGCTATAAATGTCTCCTAGCCTGAGGAATGATAATTCTTAAGTTTAAATCCAGCATACCAAACAACTTGACCACAGAAAGGCTGTAAAAATGTATTATCCTGCAGATCCCATGATACTTGAGACATAGGTAGGCAGATAGTGATGCTGGTTGGAGCCTTTGGCAGGCCCCCATAGGTAGATCAAACAGACTGTAAGGATGGAAAATATAGCCTAACTCTCCAGGGGCCCCAGGGAGCTAGAAGTTTAAAAATACTATCTAAAAAGCCCTAAAAACCTCAAATTCCAGACTCTGCCCTCTGCCAGTAAATAGGCAAAGTCACACTCCTTACTGCTAATGACAAGACAGGTCCTTGAGTATGTAATCCAAGCCTAGTAAGATAACAGAAAATGAACTGAATAACTGCTTATCTGACTGCTTTGACTCCAAAATTTAAGTTCAAGGACAAGTTACTGGGGAAAAGGATTTCTATTTTTATTTCCACAGAAAATGAAAAGAAGTGGATTCCTTCCAGACTAATGTGGTTTGATCAAGCCAGACCGCCTGAAACAGAGTACAAGGTGATCCTACATTGCAAACAGCTGGACAAAGCAGCCTTACAGACGACAGCCAGGATTTCTGAATCTTCTTCGAATCCCCCATGACAGTGCCCCTTATCAGCAGGAAGAAGTTTGGAAAGAACGACACCCAAATTCCCAAATATTGTGTATACATGTTTGTTTTCATTTAATTGGACTTTGTTATATAAAATAAAATAAATTAATAAATAAAAATAAAACTGCAATCAACTGTCACAAAAAGTCTCAAGTGGTACTTTAGGGAATCATAGCTATCTTTTTTCTTTTAAAATTGCTTATCTTCTTTCTTGTCTATTATTATTATTATTTATTGAGTTGCATTCTAAATTCTAAGATGCTTGAAAAATCTCAGCAAATTTTCTCTAAGTAGGAAAAATGACAGATGAAATTACTGTGAGAAGCAATAAAAAACTAAAAAGGAATCAATGGTATTTGATAAGTGTATGCTAAGTAAAATGTTCTGCCAGCAAATTTAAACATATCCTATAGTTTATTTTAAGCTTAGGGAATTTTGAAAATTTAATCATAAGTTATTTCCATGAAAATAATGAGTTTTTTTTTTTTCAATTGCGCTTTGTATCCTACAACTCTTCCTATAGCGGCACCAGCATTTTCCCTTCCTAACTTTATGCATTTTCTTTTAAACTCATGAAATTACCCAAGTGGTTTTTTAATTTCATTATAATCCTAAAAATGATTTTGAGAAAATGTAATCCATTACTTTGAAAGTAATAGAAGTATTTTGGACCTGGAATTACTTTAAATAATTGTTTCTGTAACAAGAAAAAATTTTAAAAATGATTGAAAAGTTAAAAACTTATATACCATAGTGAATGGCCTCTGTAAGTTTTCCTGAACATTTTTTATAGCAAATATTATCAATCATTTACCAGGGTCTGTAAGTGTTGCATTTTAAGCACTTTGGCTTTCCAGTGAACCATTAAAAAGGTAAATTAGTTGTAAAGTCTATCTGGAGGTAACTATACATACTTGCCTGCTGGATAAGGTTGTTGGAAGTAAGCCAATTAGACATTGAAAAATATGTGTCAAAATCTAGAATGAGCTTTCCAGTGCATGGTCTTAAGTCTTCACATTTGACATCAATTTGCTATCTCCTGGAAAAGAGTATTAATGCCAAGTCATCACTATGTTACAGATATGTATCTTTTAGCTTCCTTTGGGAGTGGATACTATTTATTTTTTTCATCCAGGTACTGTTGTAAACTGTAAATTTGAAGGGCAGAAACTATATTTTTAAAAACCTGATTTTTAGTAAACTTGAGTTTTGATGCATTTTATAATTGTATTTGCAATAGCTTTACAAAAATGTAATATGACATACAGTGCACTCACCTATGCTGTGCCTTATTTTTAAATGACAGGCACATGAACTTCTTGAAAGCAAAGTTTGCATGAGAAGTCATAATGGTGCTGCCACAGATTCAGACTTTAGTTAGTATAATCTATATGTATGTATTTCAACTATCTTTAATACCATTAAGTAGATGCTTGCCATGTTACAATTGTCAACAACAAATAAAGGTGAAAATTTCTTCAAAATCTAATCTGAGAGAATTACACAGAGGCCAATGTCTAAATTGTATTTTTGGTCATTGTGGGAAAATATTTTTAGTTTTAGTAGTCAAATTCTCAGTGTCTCCAGATAACATTAGTTTCTAAACAGTATAGTGTTTTTGACTGTTTTGGTTGGCTATGTTGACATGCCTAGAGATAAATCAATCTGAGTGTGAGCAATGTTAGCACATGTGTATACATGTATACGCATATGTATGCATGTACACTCTTTTTGTTTTATGTGTATGCCATGTATGTGCATTTGTGTTTAAGTAAGAGTATGTACTTGTGCATGTGCAAAGGCCTGTACATTTGTTATAGTGCATATAGTGTTATATGCATGAGTTTCAGAGGGTGAAGATGTATATGTGTTTGGTTTCTTAAACTGTGTGTGCAGTTGTGTGTGTATGTCCTCTGGTTACTGCTCTATAATCCTCTGAGTTAAGTTTAGAGAACTGCATTTATTGATTTACCTAATCCTAACCACACCTTAACGTTCTATTTAAATTCATTTTGTTAATTTTACACTGTCAATTCTTCACAATAATATTAAATTCTAACCTATAAACCATTGGAGAGAATATGCACACTATTTAAACCATACTTCTTTATTTTGATTCTTTGTGTGTGTGTGTGTGTGTGTGTGTGTGTGTGTGTGTGTGTGTGTGTGTGTGTGTTGTGATCCAGTGCATTTATATCGTATGTTTCTTTGTGGAGGACAAAAGTTAATGCTGGGTAACTTCCTCTATTGCATCCATCTCATTTTTGGGACAGTGATTCTTACCAATCTAGTCACTGAACCCTAGGGTTCTGCCTGTCTTTTTCCCATCAGCCAGGCTTTCTCCATGGTTCTCATACTCGTGCCTGGAAAACACTAAGACATCTTCTCATTCCTTTATTTTATTCTCCACTCTCCAACGAAATAGGTGACAGAAGTAAAACCCCATAAACCTATAAACCCCTTTTCCAATAAATAAAATATCATAATCACTCTAAAGCTATTCTGTGTAAAAGCATGGAGAGCTATATTGTTTAAAATGGGTCTGTCCTATTCTTCAGTTAATGATTTAGGAATATCTGAGCTAGTTCTTCATTGTGTAATCTTGTATACATTATCCCTTTCCATCACTGTGTAACTAAGACATTTGACTTAAAAAGGCAAAGGACTTATCACTGAATCACATTCTGAAGGCATAACATCCCAGACTGCCTGGCTGAGGGGAAGCATTGCATGAGGAGCAGCCAGTGTGTCTCCCAAATGAAGTCGGGTTAGCAGAGGTCTCCATAAAAAATGATAACACCACGGAAGCATTTAAGTTTGATTTGATTGTTCCTGCAAATGTGCCTTGCATTTTCTATGACCTTCTATCTAATTGGCAAAATTTAACAGGAGAGTAGAAAAGGAATAAATACAGGATGTTCATTTTAATTTCCCAGGAACATAAATACTACTTATTAATATTTTTTCTTTCTTTTCTTATTGGGAAGTCATTAAGTCACAGACACAGTCATGTATATAACCTTTAACCATACACTCATACATGTTTTTAGTATATATATATATATATATATATATATATATATAATCTCCAGTAGAATATATATCACAGAAGGAAAATAAGTTTCTATTTTTAAATAATCATTTTTAAATAATCATTTTTAAATAATCACTTTATCCTCAAACATTTTAATGCTTTCCACATGTTGGTAAAGAAATATTCTACAATATTGTTGGTAGACTAGTAAAGAAATTTAGTAGCTGAATACAGTAGAAAATGAATGTACCAGGAGAGGTGTTTAAGTAATTTTTTTAAGCTACAGCTTATATTTGGTGGGAATGGTGACTTTTAAATAAAAATTCTGATGATAAAAACTTGATGGAATTATTATGTTGAATATTAGACACTATTGGTCATGCACAAATTTATTGAAGAAATGTGAGATTAGTGTCCTGAAGGTTAAACTTAAAATCAGAATGGAAGCAGTTTAACAAAACTTACCCACGTTTTCTTTTCTTTTCTTTAAGGAAATCTGTACTTGCTGTATTTTGTTAAATATACTATAGGAAATGGATGAGCATGAAAAGCAAACTTCCTAAAATGCCTAACATTAATTAATATTTATTATTATTTTGGCTGTCAAAGCATGTATATAATTCTCATATAGCGTATTTTAATCATATCGTTTTCTGTGTGATAAAACTTCTTTGCTCCTCTCTTTTGGATTCTAAACATTTCCTCAAAGGCAAATCTAGAAGAGCTACTGCTATAATCCATGTCACAACACAGCCAGCCTCTCCTAATGTGTTCTTTTGATATTTGCACGTACTACTGTCTGCATGTTCCGAAGTAGTCCAACAACCAATGCGTACTTTAGTGGATATCTTAGTTTGTCCTTTATGCTGTTTTTGATTCTTACACATAGGACTTTCAGCAGTCACACAGACCCTATGATCAGGCAAGAATGAACTGGATGCAATTGCAAACTCTGAAATTATTAAACCCAGACACCATCACAATGTCAATTACAGGCATGGTTAGAAATACAATATGCTGGAAAACTGATGTTGCATATAAATACATGTGGATTCATTCATTTTGCAATCCTTCACACACAAACATTAAGAGACTAGATAAAAGCTATCATGCTGAGCTATAGTCCCATTTCCTTTTAGCTCTTATTTTAAAACATCTCCATGGTTTTCCATTACAGGCTTTAAAGCAGTGAACACTGGGCAATGGGAAGCCTCAGATGACAAATGATTAGCATGAAAAGTCTTAATATGTTATTGTGAATGGGGCAATGTTGTATATTGTATAAGTTTATGACAGCGACATTATGCATATACTATCAAAGCCACTTCTAGAAAAGAGCAATAGAGTGATTTTTCAGTGTTAGTGACATAGAAATTGCTTTGGTGTATTGGAATATGCGCATTTGAGTTTGCCTGAGTGAGCTTCCACTTAGAGCCAAGTTTTGTGCTGAGAAGAGAAAAGCATTTGTGATAGCAAAATGGCTACTGTATGTCTCAAAGAATGACCTCAGTTTTTTTTTTCAAAATCTCATCTTGGTGTTCATACTTGTTTAGGCATAGACAAGTTGAAGCACTTCAAAGTTTGTCACTGATGTGCAGTTACCTGCTGAGGTAATGGCTTCACTAGGCTGTCCTTATACACAAAATGGCAGCCATAATAACAATAGAATACTATAATTAGAGGAACAGTTAGCATTTCAGTGTTCCCCAGGAGATATATGAAAATGCTGCTTAAACATCAGTTTCTTTCGAGGAAGCTGAGATTGAGTCTGGCACCTTAGACCACTTGGCCACACTAATGGACTCCCAGACTGATAGCTAAGAATCCAGCAATGGTCTGACTCAGACCTCCTGAGCATGGGTCTCAGTTAGAAGGCCTGAGCATTCCAAGGAACCTCGAACAGTGGCACCAGCATGTATCCCTGGTGCACAAAAGGACTTTGGGAGCACATTCCCCATGGAGGGATGCTCCCTTAGCCTAGAGGCAGGAGGAAGGGCCTAGTCCCTACTCCAAATGACTTGACAGTTTTTGTTGAACCCTTCTGGAAGGCATCTCTCTACATGGAGAATGGGAGGGGTGAAGGGGAGAGTGGGGTCATGGGAGATTGGGAAAGAGGAAAGAGGGAGGGAGGGAGAGGGAACTAGGATGCATATGTAAAATAAAAATAGAAAAAAAAAACCCAGCAGTGTATTGTTCTGTTCCTTAAGCAGTACAGAAAACACCATATCTAATTTGAGGAATCCAGCAATGAAGGAAGGGATGAGAGATGAGGAGGGGAAGGAGGGAGGAAGGGGGGAGGTATAGAGCAAGGAAGGAAGGACAGGTGAGAGGGGGTATGAAACTTACTGAGAAGGGAATACAAGTGAATAGAAGAAAACAACAGAGAGCCACCAAAGCCATGTTTAGTACTGCATGTTAATATGCTATCAGGATTGCATATCATGAAAAAATGATAAAATTATATATTAGCAAGTAAGTATTCCCTATTATAAAACAATGTCTAATGTTTATAATTTAACTGTTCTACGTTGTTTTTTTTCATTTAATATTATTTGTCGATCCCAGTTCACTCTCCCTCCCTCCCTCTCACCCTCTCTGCCCTCTCACATGCACCCTGACCACCCCCTCCCATCCCCCACCTCAATTCCATATGTAGGGCAATGCCATCCAGGTGGGGTCATGTAAATCTGTCAAGTCATTTGAAGTAGGGACTAGGGCTTCTCTACTGTCTCTAGGTTAAGGCAGTATCCCTCCATGGGGGTTGTGTCCACAAGGTCCTTTTGTGCACAGGAATACATCCTGGTTCCACTGTCTGAGGTCCCATAGACTGCTCATCCTGAATGAGGTAACCCAGTCACAAAAAGAGGAACATGGAATGTACTTGCTCATATATGGATTTTAGACCTAAAGCAAAGCCTATAACCCACACCACCAGAGGAACTAGGATACAAGGTATATTCTAAAAGATTCATATAAAGTCCCTCACAGAAGTGGGAAGGGACAAGTCCCCCAGAGCACATGGGTAGTGGGGGGAGCAATGAATGGAGAGAGAAGTAGGAGAAAGAGAAGGGGAGGAGAGGAAAACACATGTGACTAGGAAGATTGAGTCAGGGTAGGAATAGTAGACAGGTGAGAGAGAGAGAGGGAGAGAGAGAATTAAAGAGCAAGCCATTATTGGTTTGAACATAAAACTGAACAGAAAGAAAGGTCTAGAGACCTACAAGACTCCCACAAACTAACAATTTGAGCAACCGTGGAAAAGCTACCATAAATGCCCTTTCCAGATAGTGAGATCATCAGCTAACATATCCACCATCATGGAGCCCTCATCTAGTACCTGTTGGAAACAGAAGCAAACACCCATACCTAAACATCAGTCAAACTAGAATATAAATGCAGAGGGAGTGGACTAGACCAGGTTGCATAAACACACAGAGACAGCTGACCTGAACAAGGAGGAGCTAAAGGGCCCCCAGACTGATAGCTGGGAATCCAGCATCCCCTGAACTGTTCTACATATTACAAATAAACTCTAAATGTGTTTTTATTTTCCAAAACTTGTACCATTAATCTTGAATGATTTTTCACAGGTTACAGGTATTAATATGTGTAATGAATTCAGCAACAGTGAGAGACAATGAGAAAACATTCATTGTAATTCAACAATATAAGACTGGCAATGGCACAAACGTAGCTTTTCACTTTTTGAAATAAGTTTCATTTCCTGATAATGCTATCATACTATAAATATCAATGGTGGGTTTAAGTACCTTGAAAAACCAACCACAGGAAAAACAGTACCTTTGAAGTCTTAAAAACTGTGCTTAAGGACTTGCAGGACACTATTAACTCATGAATAATTTGGTCCACAAATAAAACCATTGAAACAGATAATAATAGCTTTCAGAAGGGGGAATTATCTATTGTTTCAAGTTCTACATGAGAGACATTAAAAACTAACAATGTAATTGACTTTTAAAATGTCAATTGAGGCAAATGAATTATCAGCTCAATTTCAAGAGTATTGAAAAAACATAAAATGAACTGAGTACATTTTAGAGAACATAGAATATATAAACTTATATAAATTTAGGGGAAATTGTCTATGACTGTAGATGTTTTAAATGACAATACAAGTCAGTTGAAAGATACTCATTTTATATTGTACTGACTTGAGTACTTCAGTTACATATGAAAAGCCTATAACTACCCCAGAGTTCTAATATATATATATATATATATAATGAATTACTTTGGTTGATAATTGAACAAAGAACACAAACTTCTGCTTTCTAAGTGTTCATATATTTACAAGCTTCCTGTATATCCAGGCTGATCAAATCAATGAATGAATGACTTGACATATTTTGATGATCCTTCATGGAAGGCATCATCCTCCCTGGGGGACGGGATAGGGTGGTTGGTGGGGTCATGGGAGGATGAGAGGGAGCAGGAACTGGGATCCATATGGAAAATAACAAAAACTTAAATAATAAATATTGGAGAAAATAAATTAGCAATAAAATACAAATATAGACTCTCAGTTGGTCTTTAAGTATTATAATTTAACCAAACCTGAATTCATTATTTGCTAAAGTTAATACATAGGATAAGTTAGTCATCAATCTCATTTATGGGAGCCTTTCCACTTTTGCTCAAATTGTTAGTTGGGGTCAGTCTAGTAGGTCTCTGGACATTTCTCTAGAATCAGTTTTCTCTTCAAACATATAATGGCTCCCTCTTCTTGTTCTCTCTCTCTCCCTCTCCCACCCTCCCTCCCTCTCTTTCTCTATCTCTATCTCTATCTCTATCTCTATCTCTATCTCTATCTCTATCTCACTTCTCCTGACTATTCCTCCCCTGACTCAGTCTTCCTAGTCCCACATGCTGTCCTCTCCTCTTCTTCTCTTTCTCTTAGCTCCTTCTCCAGTTACCCCCACCCCCCACTACCTATATGCTCAGGAGATATTGTTCCTTTCCCCTTCTGTGAGGGACCTTGTATGGATCTCTTACAATCCTCCTTGTATCCTAATTTCCCTGATGGTGTGAATTATAGGCTTTGTTCTATGTCTAAATCCTTTGTTCTATGTCTAAAATCCATATATGAGTTAGAATATACCATGTTCCTATTTTTGTTACTGGATTACCTCACTCAGGATGGTTTCTTCAAGTTCCATCCATTTGCCTGCGAATTTCAAGATTCCATTTTTTTTCCCCACAGAATAGTATTCCATTGTGCAAATGTGCTCCATTTTCTTCATCCATCCTTCATTTGAGGGGCATCTAGGTTGCTTCCAGGTTCTTACTATTAGAAATAATGCTGCTACGAACATAGTTGAACAGATGTCTTTGCTGCATGGATATGGATCATGTGGGTATATGTCTGAGAGTGGCATTGCCAGGTCCTGTGGTAGACTATTCCCATTTTCCTGCAGAACCACAATATTGATATCCAAAATGGCTGTAAAAGTTTGCATTCCAACTAGCACTCCTGCATGAGTTTTCATTGGTGTTTCTAATTTTAATTTGCAGGAATAAGTTGGCATCTGAGAGCTGTGTTGATTTGCATTTCCTTGATAGAAAAGGATGTTGAGTACTTTCTTAAGTGTCTTTCAGCCTTTTTGATTTTCTCTACTGAGAATTCTCTCCCTCCCTCTCTACCTCCCTCCTAAGCCACCCAACCACCTCTCATCCCATCGCCCCCCTCAGGGAGGGTGGTGCTTTATAGGAGGGGTCAACAAAATCGGTCAAGTCATTTGGAGTAGGAATTAGGTCCTCTCTCATGCCTTTAAGTTAAGGGAGTATCCTTCCATGGAGAATGTGATCCAAAAGACCTTTTATGCACCACAGATACATCCTGGTTCCACAGTCAAAGGTGCTTTAGATTGCCAGGCCTTCTAACTGAGACCCATATTCAAGGGGTATGAGTTGGTCCAATGCTGGTTTCCCAGCTATCATCTGGGGCCCATTAGCTCCTCCTTGTTCAGGTCAGCTGGCTCTGTGGGTTTCTTTAGCCTGGTCTTGTCCTCCCTCTTTGCATCTGGATTCCAGTGTTTAGCTGTGGATGTCTGCTTCTTTTTCCATCAGCTACTAGATAGGGCTCTATGATGGTGGATAAATTAGTCATCAGTCGTGGATATCAATATCAAGGAAGGGCATTTATGGAAGGGCCTTTCCACTGTTGCTCAAATTTTTAGCTGGAGTCAGTCTTGTAGGTGTCTGGTCATTTCTTTAGTCAGTTTTCTCTTCAATGCTATAATGACTTCCTCTTTTATGTTATCTCTGTCTCTTTTTTGCTCTCGCCTCCCCTGTCCTGACTCAGCCTTCCTTTCTTCACTTCTGTACCCTATTTTTTAATAGGGTTATTTGGTGTTTTGGTGATTGGTTTCTTGACTTCTTTGTATATTTTGGAGATCAGCCCTCTGTCAGATGTAGGATGATGAAGATCTTTTCCCAGTTTGTCTTATCAACTGTGTCTATTGCCTTACAGAAGCTTCTCATTTTGAGGAGATCCCCATTTATTAATTGTCGATCTCAGTGTCTGTACTACTGGAGTTTTGTTCAAGAATCAGGCTCCTGTACCAATTTTTCAAAGGTACCTCCCACTTTCTCTTCTATGAAGTTCAGTGTGGCCGGATTTATGTTGAGATCTTTGATTCATTTGGACATGAGTTTTGTGCATGGAGGAAGATATGTGTCTGTCTACCTACAGTCTTCTACACACCATTATCCAGTTGTGCCAGCACCATTTGTTTAAGGTACTTTCTTCCTCCAATTGTAAAATTTCAGCTGTTTTGTCAAAAATCAGGTGTCCACAGGTGTGTGTGTATGTTAATATCAGGATTTTTGATTTGATTCCATTGGTTAACCTGTCTATTTTTGTACTAATACCAAGCTGTTTTCAGGACTATAGCTCTATAGTAGAACCTGAAGTCGAGAATGGTTGTGCCTCTGGGAGTTCCTTTATTGTACAGGGCTATTTTGGCTATCCTGGGTCAATTATTTTTCCATATAAAGTTGAGTATTATCCTTTCAAGGTCAATGAAGAATTGTGCTGGGATTTTGATGGGATTTCATAGAGCCTGTAAATTGCTTTTGCCAAGATTGTCATTTTTACTGTTTATCTCACCTATCCAAGAACATGGAAGATCTTTCCATTTTCTTGTATCTTCTTTAATTTCTTTCTTTAAAGACACAAAGTTCTAAGTATATAGGTCTTTCACTTGCTTTGTAAGTGTTACCCCAGGATACTTTTTGTTTATTTTGACTATTATAAAGGGTAATGTTTCTTTGATTTCTTTCTCAGCCCCTTTCTCTTCTATGTATGGTAGGGCTATTGAATTTTTTTTTTTGAATTTATCTTGTATTCTGCTCGTTTGCTGAAGTTGTTTATAGCTCTAGGGGTTCCCTGGAAGCTTTTTTTGGGTCACTTATGTAAACTATCATATCATCTGCAAATAGTTAAAGTTTGACTTATTCCTTCCTATTTGTATCACCTTCATCTACTTTTGTTTTTTTTACTGCTTTAGCTAGCATTTGAAGTACAATATTGAAGAGATATGGAGAGAGAGGGCAGCTTTGTCTTGTTCCTGATTTTAGAGGAATCACCTTAAGCTTCTCTTCATTTAGTTTGATGTTGGATTTTGGTTTACTGTATGTTGCTTTTATTATGTTTAGGTATGTTCCTATTATGCATGATCTCTCCAGGTCCTTTTTCATGAAAGAGTGTTGAATTTTTGTCAAAGACTTTATCAGCATCTATTGAAATGATCATATGATTTTGCTTTTTCAGTTTGTTTATACTGTGGATTACATTGATAGATTCTCTTATAATGAAAGATCTCTGCAACCCAGTAATGAAGCCTACTTGGTCATGGTGGATGATTTCTATGATGTGTCCTTGGATTCAATTTGCCAGTATTTCATGGAGTATTTTTGCATCAATATTCCTAAGGGTTATTGGTCTGTACTTCTCTTTCTTAGTTTTGCCTTTGTGTGGCTTGGGTACTATGGCAATTGTAATGAACACCTTCTGCTTCTATTGTGTGGAACAATTTGATGAGTATTGATATTAGCTCTTCTTTGAATTTCTGGTAGAATTCTGCACTGAATCCATCTGGCCCTGTGATTTTTTTTTGGGGGGGAGGGGGAGGCTTTTGATGACTGCTTCTATTTCATTTGGGGTTATACATCTATTTAAGTTGCTTATCTGTACTTGATTTAATTTTGGTAAGTGATATCTATCCGGAAATTTCTCCATTTACTTTGAATTTTCAAATTTTGTAGAGTACAGTTTTTCAAAGTGTCCATTGTTATGTCCCTCTTTTCATTTTTAATATTATTAATTTGCATGTTTTCTGCCTGCTTTTGTTAGTTTGGATAAAGATTTGTCTATCATGTTGATTTTCGGGAAAATGCAACCCTTTGTAGCTGGAATATAACACCCCCCTTTTGGAGTGGGGTGAGGGAATGGAATGGGAGGGTGGTTGTGGGGCATGGGAGGAAGGGAAGTAGAGTGAACTGGCATGGCTATGTAAAAGAAGAAAAATAAATAAATAAAAGAGAATACATATGAATATGAAGGCAATCTTTAATTCTTTGAAAAACAAAATGACACATACTATAACCTAGCTCCTTTATTTTTATGTTGAATCTCCACCCAAAGGTTTTTGATTTAAAAGTTTGGTACTCTTGATGATACTACTAGTAGGGATTAATAGAAGTTCTCTTAGTCACAGGGGCATAACATGCAAAGTTTGGCCTTTCTCTTTTGTCTCTTGCATCAATGGTGAGTAGTTAATTCAGTCAAACATTCCAGTTGTTGTCATACTGCACACATTTTAGAGACCCAAGACAAAGTTTATTTGCTATTGGAGAAGGAACTTGATATTAGTTAGACATACAAACTTATGTTCACAAATCCATTGTTCTGTATATTTTGATAGGAGGATTAAGAGCTGGTAAAGAAAGTTCATTTTCCCATTTCCAGGGTAAAACTCAGTTCAAACTTTGTCAAAGAGTAGAAAAATATAGCATTTTATACTAGTATATTACACTTAATGTATAGATGCATACTTAAGCCTAATAATATATTTATGAAAATGTTATTTCTCTTTCATTGTAAGGAAAATCATTAATTTCTGAAAAAATCTTTTCTAATATTTTGGAAAATAAACAGGAAAAACGAGCATGCTGGTTCACATCTATCTAAGGGCATAGCTAAAATCATGTTGTAGCCAGCATCCATGGTTAGCCTGTCACCCTCATGTCAATTATATTTTCCCTTATGTAAACTATTCCACACTGATAAGGGTATGCAAAACCTGGAGCATATTTATGGGAAGACATGCATGAAATTAGCATACAAAATACTTTAGTCTCAGTCCTCACCTCCTTTATTCTTGCTGTGTAAGAAAGTAGGTCATAGTCAGATCATCAAAATGACACGTCCTCAAAGTATAGCAGGTTTGGGACTTTGCTTTTCTGTTTCCTTTTCAGCAGTTGTATTTCACTTTTTATTGAATTAAATTCATTTTTTCATTTTATTTTACATTCTAACCAAAGTTCCCTCTCCCATATTTCCTCCCTCCTTTCCTTGCCTCCTACATAAGCCACCCCATACACTCTTCCCAATATGTAAGGACTGCCATGGAGAGACAACACTTTCTACTGCATCTTTTACTTAGCTGTAGGCTCTCATTTATTATAAATTCTTTAGTTTACACTTCACACATATAAATAAAAATTAGCTAAAGGAATCAGGATTTTCATTAACAGAAACTGTTTTTTACTATTTTACTTTTAATTCCACCCATTTGCTCAACCCAAATACAATTGAGTGAGATGAAGATATATGATACACATACTATATTCTTATTCATGATATCAAATACATTCCACAAATATAACAAGCTGCTTCTTTTCCAGGTTTGTCCTCAAAGAATGCTATCTATATAAGTAAATGTTATTTTGTTTTATTCTCTTCAAGAGCATGCATTAATTGAATGAATTTAGTGTATGTACCAAAACATCCTGTTGCTATAACATGTCAATTAATTGGAAGTAACAGGGATGTTCTTCAGGAGGCAGAACATTGTGAGCAAGAAATAACATGTTGAGAAAAGTGATTGGTATATTTTCCGGTAATTATATAATTAGGAGAATTTGATAAGGATGAATTTTCACTTCCTATGTGGTATAGCACTAATTGCTTTTTGAACAGAAAATCAAGGCAAATTTAATAGCAAAGGTTTTGTAAAATTACTTTCATTTTCTTTACATCCATAATCCTCTCAGACATGATTCTCATTTATATAATTGCAGATAATTATCACTTGTAATCAGTTAAATATTGTAATATTATATCTATTTCTTATGTATTTTACAATTATGAATTATAAACAATTCTTCATGTTGCTATCATTTTATTGGTTTGTTTAGTAGTGTTATAGTGCAATAATTACAATGTCTCATAAACGGTGAATCATGTTAAGTTTTGAGAAATGTAATACCAAGTCCCATTAGCTGCCTTCAGAGAAGTCTCACAGTTCTCATGACTCACAATCCTAGTCATGTTAGAATCAGAGATTTCTACACGAGTGTTTCTGCCAACACAACACATCTCTTACTTGGGTACAGTTTTCTCTTGAATATATGTGTTTTATTTTTATGCACCCAATTTAATTTTTTGCATTTCAATGCATTGTTTACTGGTATGAATTTTTAAACCTATATACTTATCTAAGAATTATACAACCCCATATTGGCCTTCTATCGATCCTAAAACAAAATCTCATGTAATCAATGTTTCCTTTCTAAATGAATGATAGCATGTTCAGTAAATCCATGGTAGAAGATGAGTGAGACAAAATCATGGTGGCTGCAAGAATGATCTTGTGTAGATATGACAGCAGGTAGAAGCCACCATGGAATTCTTTCTCCCCCGCCCTTGGCATCCTGCCATCTGTAAGTCCATAAATACTCCTTTCCTGGGAAATTTCTTTGTCACACCACTGTGATAACATCTGTGTAAATATCTGTTCTTTATGACTTGGGGAATTTTGTGGATCCTCCTGGGGAAGCCAGTCACTACAACTTTAAGGTTCTTAAATATATGGTTTTATCTTTTTGTATGGGATATTATTAACAGGTTCAAGAAACTAAAAGACAACTATCTGTTTAGGAAAATATCCTGCCTAATAAAATCCTTAAATAATCATAAGAATAAAATAACTAATGAAGATAATCATCTGGAATAGAGTATTTAACTGTGTGCATCTTTTAACGTAGAAGTTACAGATATATAAGTATAAATTAGATACGTTTCATTTATGATTTGGTGATCAAAATTGGTTTACTCACTCCTCTCATTCCCCTCTCCTTAAATCCATGTATGAGATAAACGTTGAGCAATAGCTATGTGAAAATAGTTATAAATCCTTGACTACATGAAAAAGGAAAACACAGAAAAGCCATAGTAAAACAAGAAAACAAAATGTGATTTGTTATAATCTATTAGAAAATAACTATGTGAGGAAATAATTTATACAAATATCAAGATATGTAGTACTTGTTAAAGATAGGGAATTAGAGGTGTTGATGATATTCATAGTAATGAAGCAGGCTGAAAAAAATCACTGACAGGCAAAAGGCTCCTGATTTCATTGAATTTGCTAGAATTGGTGATTGAAGGTGACAGGAGGGAGATTATAAGAAGTGAGAATTCTTTAAAGGGTTTGTGGCTTTGGAGAATAGTAAAATCAGAGGCAGATAAGTAGTTATAGAAGAAAGGGACATGTGCACATACACATATAGATGTCTATGTTCATATACAAATCTATATTTCTCAGGGCACATGGGATATGGTTGTTCAGAGGAATTGACTTCGACTTTGAATAATGAATACATACTTATCAGACACACACAGAAAAAATGACATTCCATCAGTCAGACAGAATAGTAAGCATACAGGTAGGCAGGAAGGAAACAGCAGTTTTGTACCATGGTAAAAATTTTATGGCCGTGCTTTCTCAATTGTAATTCATCTCTCCAATAAAAAGAAATGGAATATCAAAAGGCTAGGTGCAGAAGCTGCACTACTATACCAGAACAGCCCATCAAAGCTGACATTAATTCATTTATTGGCCCTCTTTGAGTAAACGTATTTGGCCATCATTGAATACAGTTGGCTCAGCTGGACGTTTCAGAAAATGTCAAGCTCAAGTTTGAATCCTTGTCTTGCTAATACACTTAGTCAATACTTTTATCTTTTTTGTTCTCTGTATTTATGGATCATTTGTACATGGCAATAATTATTTGGTATATCTTCCTGTCTGTGGATTCTGATCTGTGGTTCATTCAAACACAGAAGAAAAAAAAATGGAAAACAGCATGTATAATGAATATGTACAGATTTTTCTTACTAGTCTCTTAACAACTTACTTACATACATTTATTTTGTGTAAGTTACTGTGAGTAATATTCAGTTATTTAAAGATCACAAGACATGGGTAGTTTATGTGTAAATACTACGCAATATGACATGAAACTGCATCTGCTGCAAATTTTGATATCCTCGGGTTTCTGTGGAAATAATTTCCTGAAGAAGCTATGGGGTGCCTATAGTATGGAGATTGCTACTGTGCTGACCATGCACACATGCTTTATTTCTGTTCTTTGTATAAAAATTACATGTTGCAAGTATAGAACATTGTATTTTTAAATTAATTTTTATTTTAATTATTTTACATACCAATTTGAGATCCTCCCTCCTGTCCTTCAAATCCCCCAATATTACCCCACCCCACCACCCCATCTATTCTTTAGGGAGGTGAAGGCCTTCCATGGGGGACCATCTCAGTCTGTCACATCATTCGGGGCAGAACCTAGGCCCTCCCCCATATATCTAGGCTGAGAGTATCCCTCCTTGGAGAATGGGCTCTCAAAGTCCATTCATGCACTAGGGATAAATACTGATTCCACTGCCAGTGGCCCCATAGACTGCCCAAGCCCTGTAACTGACACCCACTTTTGGGGGGCCTGATTAGGTCTTATACTGGTTCCCCAGCTGTCAGGCTGGAATCTGTGATCTCCCCCTTTCTCAAGTCAGCTGTTTTCATGTTTTTTTCCAGCATGGTCTTGACACCTTTGTTCAGTAGAAGTCCAATGTACTGTTCATTGTGCCACAGACCCCACCTGAATATTGCATTTTTTGAATGTTGCAAAATCCTTAGTAACAAATTATTTTCAGTGCTTATGAAGGTGACATACTATATATAAAATAAACAGTATGATAAATATATATTAATCACTAGAATTAATCTATTGTTTTAGTTGATAACAATAAGAGTGGAGGTACTCGGGAAGATCGGGCAACATGAATGCTGCAAATTTGAAACCAATCTGGGCTGTATATTGTATGTGAGACAGTCCCATTATAAGTGAAACCCTATTGCAAATATGCCACAAAGAAAAACAAACAGAAAAGCCTAAATGTAATGAACTTTTTAGGGAATTCTTTTATTTGTGAATAAAAGTCCAGCTCAGTGCATAAAACACATACATGAGGGTGTTAAAGAACAAATTCAATAAATGTTGCATTGAAAAAAAGAAGCTCAATGGAAGACTTTAAGTCATTGGCTTGCCTGGGAGATAAGAACTTTCTTTCTCAATGACAACTACCATGACCACCCCTGCCTTGTAGCTTGAAGTCTCTGAGGACCTGCAATCTGCTTTTCATATGCTTCTGTCATATTGCTTCCGTAGATTTCTCCAATTTATCTGTTTAGTATGCAGCTTTGACTTATTAATGTTTACATTGCTGAATATATATTTCTATGTCATGAATATTTTTTCTTGTTGATCTTTTTAATATCAAACATGTTACATGCTTACAACTGCTAATGAATGGGGATGGGGGCAAGATTTTATTTTCTATATATATATATATATATATATATATATATATACATAATTTTAGACAATACAGATATGAGTTTTCTTATTCAGTGAAAAATGAAATGAAGTTATTTCACTATATGAGTTAATTATTTTGAGATGTAACTTTCTAATGCTAATGATCATAACCTCCTGAGCACACACACTTTTTATTATAAAACAAGACTAAACTTTTTCATTAATAAAATATACAACTTTTCTGTTATTCTAAGTAGAAACAATTATGAAAATATAGCTGTTTTTCATAAACGCACCATTCCACAAATATTATCTCTTGTGCTAGTATGCATGAATGTGTATGGACATATGTGTTTTGAGTCTATCTGAAACTCTTTTAAGTGGTATTTTGAGATCTGCATGTGCTATGAAGGCTTGGAAACAAAGAACGGGAAAGCATAAGAAGTTATCTTCTTTTCCATAACGTCAAGGTCCAAAGCAAAATTTCTCTTATAGAAAATTCTTGAGTTGCCTCACATCCCTATGGGAATCAATACATTTCTGCAAAAATAGAAGACAGTTTTTCTACAAGTGACCCCAAAAAGTGTACACTAAAAATACATATATCACAACCCATAAATAACTTTAAAAATGCAAAAGTCTACCCACAATGGCATTTCACTGTAGCTCAAATGTAAATTTTTGGCACTGAGATTGGACAGCACTTTCAAAAGGAAAATGTAGTGATTCCACTCATGTGTCTTCCTCATTTGGAAGGGAACCAGCGTCACTTGGGATACTTGCTGGAATTTTCACTTTACCACAAATCATCTCTTACTTGAGATGATTCATTAAAAAATTGACAGTCATCCATGGCAATAATTCTTAATGCTTCTCTAAAAATAATACATTCTACAATCTCATGATTCTATTTCATTCATATACTTAACTACTGCATTAATTTTAATTTCTGTCTAGTTATTAGCAGTGCTCACAACATGCCGTTTATTGTTAACTTCAAATTCATGCCATCTCTCTGATAACCTCTTCATGAGAAAAAAATTTCTTAGACTCTGAAGTGGACAATTAACAATGGATAATTAGCACAGATAACAAAAGCTATCAAAATCAACAATTGACTTAGTAATAGAAAAGCTATTCAGTTCTTAAGATTGTTTGTGATTTCCAAACTGCTGTCCTATTCAAAATGATGTCTTCGTGTTAATTTCCTCATAGGAAGTTAAAATCTAAAATATTGTTTTTATTTAGCAATAAATACAAGATCTGAAATCCATTTCACGAAGGACAGATACCAAATATTAAATGTGCACAACTGCTTGCCTGCCTTTTGACTAAAATCAAGCTCTGAACATGAGGTAGCAATGAGTATCAAAGGGACTTGGGATAGTGTATAGAGATTTGACTCTTAGAGTCAGAGAGCCTGTGTTAGGGTGGGTAATACTACAACATGTAGTTTTAGTTACTTTTTTGTTACTGTGATAAAACACCATGACCAAAATATTATGAAAGATAGTGTTTAAGTGGGCTTAAAGTTACAGAGTATTTGAGACATGATGAAGGAGTAAAAGCATGGCAGAATAAACATTTGAGTTTGTACATTTCAAGTTCCAAGTAGGATGTAGTGAGAATTAGCTTGATATGATGTGTCTCTCCTAGTGACACACCTCCTTTAACAAGAACACACTTCCTAAACCTTGCCTTACCAAACAGTTTCCCCAACTAGTGTACCAAGTATTCAAACACCTGAGCCTGTAGGCTCCATTTCCATTCAAATTACCGTATTCATTTTCATCTACAAGCTGCCTATGTAGTTATAACATCTTAGTTTTAAAAAACTCCATACCTGTTTGTTCCTTATTTTTGAAAGTTTGAGAGGACCATTTTAGAAAGTGAAGTTTTATGCTCAAGAACAGACTTTTAAAATGGCATTGCCCCCTTCTTTCAAATATTACTATCATTTTCACAGAGTTTTAAAGTATTACATGATTATTATGAGAAAGGATGTAATTTTAATATTTACAGTCTAGTTATGACCCTAGTTAAGACTCCTAGCAACAGTAGAGAGGGTGCCTGAACTAGCCATCTACTGTCATCAGATTGGTAACTACCTTAATTATCAACAGAGACCCTTCATTCAGTATCTGAGGAAGCAGATGCCATCCACCAGGAAGCACTGAGCAGAGATTCAGGAGTCCTGTGGAAGAGAAGGAGGAGGGGTTCTAAAAGTCATAGAGATCAAGGCCATGACAGGGGAACCCACAGAGATAGCTGGCCTAAACTCCTGGGAGCTCATGGACTCTGGACAGACAGCTATGGAGGATGCATAGGACCCAACCACGTCCTCTGTATGTGTGTGACAGTTGTGTAGCTTGGTGTTTGGTGCTCTTAGCAGTGGGATCCAGACCTTAGCTTGACCTGGTATTTAGTAACCTATCCTGCGCTGGGTTTCCTGACCTCTTACACAGTGGGAGGAGCTTTATCCTACCTTAACATGATATGCTATACTTTGTTGACTCCCATGGGAGAGCTATCCATTTCTCAACAGAGACAGAAGAGTAAGAGAAGGGAGGGGTGTATGGTAGGTGGGGGTGGCAAAGGAAGGAGAGGAGGGAGAGAAAACTTTGATCAGGATGTAAAGGGAATGAAAAAATAATTTTAAAAATCTATCTGATGGTCCTTAGTGGCACATGCCTTTAGTTCTAGCATTTGGGAGGCATAGGCTAAAAGCCAGGTTGGTCTACAAAACCAGTTGCAGGACATCCAGTGACTAAAGAGAGAAACTCTGTCATATACAAATAAAATTATCCATATGTTTATTTGACAGATGATCAAAGTATTATAAGTTATTCTAGAGTTCATTACTATCAGCAACCTTCTTGGCTGACAATTTTAATATTAATTAGAATACTACTTTCCTATTTAATAATACATTGTGAGTAGTCTTTTAGGTAACCAGTGACCCATTAATTAATTCTAATTAAAATCAGTATAATGTTGTAAATATTGACTGTCAATGTATTCAACATATTGCAATTGAAATTAATACAAATGATATTGTAAGTGAAATATGATAAATTTACATATTAATTTTCTCATATTTTCCTACAGATTCATTTTCTATAAAATAACATCAATTTATTATAACCAGTTTTTTTACATCTAATATTGATATTTTAAAAATTATAAACATAAAACCCTTTTATCACTCTTGATTAATGTTAGGAGAGAAAAGCTATTTTGAAATGAGACAAAAGGTATACCACAAAATAGTTATTATTGAAGACCTCAAACACAAGGGAATTGATATTTTAGAGAACATTTGAAGCAACCACAATCATTGTTAAAATCTAAACACCAAATCTACATTGCAGAAATTATAACAGGCTGAAATAAACTTTATATTTTAGCATACTTAAAATTACTTTATTATAAAAATTAGTTAAACTATTATTAGCCTATGGCAATTTACAATGTATTATGAGCCTAGATTAACCCAGCTTATATTATTTGAAAGGAACAATGCCTTCATGTAGTAGCTGACGGAAGCAGAAGCATACACCCACAGATAAACACTGAGGCAAACTCCTGGAATCCAGTTGCAAAAAAGGGAGAAGTGATGTGCAAAGGGGTCAAAACCAGGCTGGAGAAATCCACAGAATCTGTTGAGCTGAACATGGGTGAGCTCATGGGAAACCAGCATAGGGCCTATCCAGATTCCCTGAATGTGGTATCAGTTGGGAGGACTGGGCAGATTATGAGGTCTCTGATAGTGGATAAATATTTATCCCTAGTATAGGAATGGACTTTGGGATTCCATTCCACATAGAGGGGTTACTCTCTCAGCCTAGACACATGTGGGAGGGCCAGGGCCCTGCTGCAAATGATATGACAGACTTTGAAGACTCCCCATGGAAGACCTCACCTTTCTTGGGGAGCAGAAAAGGGATGGGATGGCAGTTGATAGAGGGTATAGGAAAGGATGGACGGCTGAGGGAACTGGGATTGACATGTAAAACAAGCTTGTTTCAATTTTAGATAAAATAAAAAATAAAAAATAAAAAAAGAAACAATCATTTGAAGGAAACAGAAAAGTTTTCCCCCCAATTTATAGAAATATTAGGAACATTCTTTTAAAAGAAATTAGGGCAATAGACTCTGTTCTTAGCCTTTATATTCTCTCTGTAATCAAAGAATATACTTTCAAACACTATGGGTTTACAATTCTAATAAGTTGAGTAATTAAAAACACATTTCAGAGACTATGATACATTTAGAGTAATAGCTACATAAACATTGACTACTTCTACATGACACACACACACACACACACCAAAGTCACTCTGGGCAACACACATGCAGAGCTGTCCTTAGTATTTTCCCCAAGTTCAAGACACCTTTTAGTATACAGAATAATTGCAAAGTTGGCAACTCAGGATTATATGTCAAACTTTATGTAAAATGATGTCCATTAAAATGTAAATACAACCTTAACCCTTATGTATACTGAGGAGTGGATGGAGGGGATAGGTTGGGGAAAGTGGGGAGGAGTGGGAGGAAGGGACCTGGAAATTGTAGTTGGTATGTAAAGTGAATAAAAATAAAAAAAAAATAGGTACTGCATAAAGCTACATGTTCAAGACAAAGTGCACATTAATAATAAAGGTGCTTGTAACTTTGTAAATTTGTAAAAGTTGTAAATTTCTAAAAACAAATTTAAATACAAAAAAAAAGGTGACTGCTAAACCTTTCAGAGGTGAGAGTTGGGCAGAAATAGCAAATGCTAGAAACTGGGTTGACTATTTAAAACTTCAGAAGGGGCATGGAGGTGTCAGGTTTGAACCAGGTCTCCTGGACTGGGCTGGCTTGAGCATAGTGCATGCCAGGCTAGAGATTCTCTCCTGGTAATTGTTTTACAGACGATTATATTTTATATAACTGCTTCATAAATTATCCATGGCTTATTCCTTATTATCAATTATTTTTTAATTAAGAGTTTAAATTGCTGTATAATCTGCACTGAAAATTTAACATAATACTCAACAACCTCTAAAATCAAATTTGTATTTCTAAAATACAGGCTTAATGAAGCAAATGGTGTCTGGTTTCCCTGTCCACTCACTTAAAGTATGATATCAGCCAGTCTCTTGATCGTTCTAAAGGCTCTCCTCTTACCTTGGGTTCTACCTTAGGATGTATGTGCATATTGTGTTTCACTTAATGAGCTTGTTGGTATTATTGCTAAAAGACGGGAATTTTTGTTTTGAGTTTGACATTTTAATTTTAAAAACTTCAGGAAAAAATGGCTTTTATTATTTCTTATTAATTTTATCTGTACCTTGTTGTGATTTATATTTAAGGGACTTGTAAATTATAACAGTAATATTTATTGTTTTTTACATCTCATATCTGTCATTGTAATTCAAATTGTTAAATAAGTTGTGAAAGAATTATACCTTTAATATGGTTTAAATGACTAAGGTAAAATTATGCCTTTTGGAAGAAGGAATAATTCCTTTAGTAAATATAATTTGAGTGAAATTCATAATGTTGATTTTCCCAGGGACATTGTCTCTGAAGGCACTATAGCTAATAAATGAACAAGACTTGTATTGATTATGTTTAATGACTCTTTTAAATTAATGGGTCACCTGCTGGTTCAGAAGGCAGTACAGATCTCTAAGTGGGCAAAAATGAGTGGTTTTAATTGATGTATAAGTCTTGAAATCAATGATGAGCACAATATTGGTAACAGAGCTTTCAACTAAATGATTAACAAATATAATCAAACATTTACATTATGAATATTTCTTGGAAAACTAAGATCCTCTATGATTCGATACCTGGTTTTAGTAAGGGCACTCTAAACCATGCAAAACTTACATTCAGATTCTGTTAATATTTTTCATTGTATAATTTATAATAGTATGATGATAAAACCTTTCAAATATATGGTTCACAACTGAAAATATGCAAGCAGCTGATGCTGTTACAGGTGTCTACCTAATACAGGTGTTTATAACAACAGGAATAATAAATTATTGTGAATATGTTTGTCTTATTTGTTGACTGCATATTATGCAATATAAGCCACTCTTCAGAATAACTGAGTGAGGTATGGTAGACATACAAGTGGGAAAGAAATGGATTTCAGTAATTACAGGACCAGATACATTCAGATGCATCAAAATGCTGTCAGAATTCCATATAGAGGCAGTCAACTTGTGTTGTCATTTCCACATTTAGTAATATACTTAATATTTATAATGTAGCCTTGTAAGTAATAGTTTTATGAATTGGGTCTCTTAATCATGATGACAACTTTCTAAAATTAGATAACAATGGTGAAAATACTGGACTGAACACCTCAAAGTTTGAGTTTTGTGGTATGTGAACAATATTACATAGAAGTAGTAGGTTTTACTATGACTTTTTCTAAAGGCATTAATAATATTTATATCTCTCCATAGCCCCTCCTAGACTCTTCCATCTTATCTCCATCTCCTTTTAAACCTCCTGTTTTAAGGTTTTTTCCCCCACAATTTATAATACTATAAACCTTTCTGGAAATAGCCCCTGTTCTCTTGTTATCTATCTAGCTTTTGTGGTTATTATAAAGTAAAATACATATCTAAGACATAAAAACAGTGCCCATTTATATGAGGAAATATGTAATATCTTGATCATGATTACTTTACACTGGGTGATTGTTTCTAGTTTTGTCCATTTACCAGCAAATTTATTTTTCCTTAACAACTAGATAATATTCTATTCAGTCAATGCATGACATTTTTATTATTTATTCATCCACTGATGGACATCTTTGCTGTTCAATTTTTGACTATTATAAATAAAGCAGCAATGAACAGGGATGAAAAACTATCTCTGCTGTAAAATACAGAGTACTTCTTTTGGTGATGATGAAGTATTACAGCCGGATCTTGCAACAGTTCAATTTCAACATTTTGATCATGGCCATATTGGCTATTCCAGTTTGCATTCCCACCTGCAATGAATGAGCGTTACCTTTCCTTCTATCCTCACCACCATTTGCTGTCATCGTTTTATTGATCTTTTCCATCCTGACTAGTGTAAGCTGATAACCCAAGGTAGTTTTAATTTGCATTTCCCTGGAGGCGAAATGTGTCAAACATTATTAAAGTGTTTCTTAGCCACTTGTGTTTCATCTTTACATCTTTAGAGAAACTTAGGAATGATTAGCCCTAAGCATGCATGCATGCATATATATATATATATATATATATATGTAATTTTTATTTAAATTTGCAACAAGATTGTTTTACATGTCAATCCCAGTCTCCTTACTCCCCTACTCCCCTGTCCCCCTCCCAAACCTTATCCCATCCCATTTCTTAAGTGGATAGCTTTATCACAACCCTCCCCTCAATACTAATGGAGAAGATGGGCTTAAGTAGATGACATTTTTACAGAGAGTATTTTAGACAAAAAAGGCAGACACACAAAAATTTGCAAAGACTGTAACAACACACACAACACTAAACTAAATCCCAGGACAATGGAGGGGAAGTAGGCACAAAGTCTTCTTCATGGATAAGAACATATTCATAAATGATGTCTACTAAGAGAGGAAATATTATCTTTCTTAAACTGAATGATGCTGGAATGTCAACTACATTCAAAGGCAGACTATGCTAAAGAGTCATAGGCCAACAGGTTTTATATAGCACTTTTTTTCTTATTTTTTATTAGTTTGATAAGATAAAGTACTTGAAATTTGATTGGTAGGAAGATGGACGTATTTGGAAGGGGTTGCCAGATGAGAAAGAATATAATCTGAAAAATTTAAAGAATACACTGTAAAATAAATGACAAATTTAAAAAAAAACAGAACTAGGATTTATAACTGTAATGTTTTATGTATATTAAGGGACAAGAGTCAATATAAATATTATATAATGCCTAACAATCAGAAACTTTTCAATGTGTACTTTAAAAATTTCAATAATAATATTTGAAATGTAACACTCAATTCTTTGACTTTTAGTAAGTGCTATACTGTTGATTAGAAAGAAAAATGTTTCTATTTTATATGTTCACTTTTATGTGCTGATTAAAATAAAATTAAGTAGATACTAATATATCCATTATCCTCCATTCTACAAAGTTTTCATTTCTATCAATTATTCTAATTTGAGAAATTCATGAATACATAGAACTGATTCCTTAAAAAAAAATCACAGCTTCATGTAATACTGCATTGAAAAATAACATGTTCAGATAATGCTTTACATTTTGTGCTTTAGAAAAAAAGTCCTCATTGCAACCTGTAAAACTATCCAAATATATAACTCTTCATTGTGATAAAAACATGAGAGATGATTATCCTTTCAAGGTCGGTGAAGAATTGTGGTGGGATTTTAATGGGGATTGCATTGAATCTGTAGATTGCTTTTGGTAAGATTGCCATTTTTACTATGTTTATCCTACCTAACCAAGAGCATGGGAGGTCTTTCCATTTTCTGGTATCTTCTTTAATTTCTTTCTTTAGAGTCACAAAGTTCTTATTATATAGGTCTTTTACTTGTTTGGTAAGCGTTACACCAAGATACTTTATGTTGCTTGTGGCTATTGTAAAGGGTGATGTTTCTCTGATTTCTTTCTCTGCCTCTTTGTCGTCTGAAAATCAACTTTATATGGAAAAACAAAAGACCCAGGATAGCCAAAACAACCCTATACAATAAAAGAACGTCAGGAGCCATCACCATTCCTGACTTTAAGCTCTACTACAGAGCTATAGTTCTGAAAACAGCCTGGTATTGGCATAAAAATAGACAGGTAGACCAATGGAATCGAAATGAAAATCCTGATATTAATCCACGCACCTATGAACACCTGATTTTCGACAAAACAGCTAAAATTATACAATGGGGCAAAGACAGCATCTTCAACAAATGGTGCTGGCACAATTGGATGATAGTGTGTAGAAGACTGCAGATAGACCCATGTCTGTCGCCATGCACAAATCCAAATGGATCAAAGACCTCAACATCAATCCAGCCATATTGAACCTCTTAGAAGAGAAAGTAGGAGGTACCCTTGAACAAATTGGTATTGGAGACCACTTCTTGAACATAACTCCAGGGGCACAGACACTGAAAGAAACAATTAATAAATGGGACCTCTTCAAACTTAGAAGCTTCTGTAAGGCAAAGGACACAGTCGACAAGACCAAACGGCAGCCCACTGACTGGGAAAAGATTTTCACTAATCCTATATCCGACAAAGGGCTGATCTCCAAAATATACAAAGAACTCAAGAAACTAGTCAACAAAACACCAAATAACCCTATTAAAAATGGGGTACAGAACTGAAGAAAGAATTCTCAATGGAGGAAATCAAAAAGGCTGAAAGACACTTAAGAAAATGCTCCACATCCTTAGCTATCAGGGAAATGCAAATCAAAACAACTTTGAGATACTATCTTACCCCTGCCAGAATGGCTAAAATTAGAAACACCGGTGATGACTTATGTTGGAGAGGATGTGGAGAAAGTGGAACACTCCTCCACTGCTGGTGGGAGTGCAAACTCATACAGCCATTTTGGAGATCAGTATGGTGGTTCCTCAGGAAAATGGGAATTAGTTTACCACAGGACCTGGCAATCCCCCTCTTAGGCATATACCCAAAGGATTCACATCAATGCAACAAAGCCATCTGTTCAACTATGTTCATAGCAGCACTATTTGTAATAGCAAGAACTTGGAAGCAACCTAGATGCCCCTCAATTGAAGAATGGTTAATGAAGATGTGGCACATCTACACAATGGAATACTACTCTGCAGAAAAAAATAATGGTATCTTGAAATTCGCAGGCAAGTGGATGGCACTTGAAGAAACCATCCTGAATGAGGTAACCCAGTCACAAAAAGAGAAAAACAGTATGTACTCACTCATATATGGATGTTAGAACTAGATCAAATGATCACCAGCCTATAATTCACATCACCAGAGGAACTAGGATACAAGTTGTATTCTAAGAGATTCATATAAAGTCCCTCACAGAACTGGGAAGGGACAAGTCCCCCAGAGCTCATGTAAAGTGGGGGAGGACAGCTAATGGAGAGAGCAGTAGGAGAAAATGAGGGGGAAGAGAGGAAGGCATGTGCGACCAGGAGGATTGAGCCTGGTTAGGAATGGAAAATAGGAAAGAGAGAGAGAGAGAGAAAGAGAGAGAGAGAGACAGAGACAGAGACAGAGACAGAGAACATAAAAGAGGGAGCCAAATTGGTTTGAAGATAAAGTTGAACACAAAGAAAGGTCGAGGGAACTACAAGACTGACTGCTCCCAACTAACAATCTCAGCTCCCGTGGAAAGGCTATCATAAATGCCCTTCCCGGAGAGTGAGATCAACAACTAACTTCTCCATGGAGTCCTCAACTAATGCCTGTTGAAAATAGGAGCAAACACCCATACATAAACACTGAGTTGAACTAGAACCCAGAAGCAGATGGAAAGGACAAGACCATGCGGTAGAAGTACATAGAGACAGCTTACCTGAACAAGGAGGAGCTAAGGGCCACTAGACTGATAGCTGGGAAGCCAACAGGGGACTGACTCGGACCCCCCTGAATATGGGTCTCAGCCAGAAGGTCTGAGCAGTCTAAGAGACCTCAGACAGTGGAGCCAGGATGTATCCCTGGTGCACAAAAGGACTTTGCAAACATAGGCCCCATGGAGGGATAACTGCCTTATTCTAGAGATAGGAGAGAAGCCCTAGTCCCTACTTCACAGGACTTGTCAGATCTACATGACCCCAACTGGATGGCATTCCCCTACATATGGTATTGTGGTGGGGGGTTGGGAGGGGAGGTTGTTTAGAGTGCATGTGAGAGGGCAGAGAGGGCAAAAGGGAGGGAAGGAAGGAGGGAGGGCTGGAGGGGAGGGAGGGCTGGAGGGGAGGGAGGGAGAGGGAACTGGGATCGACATGTAAAATAATAAATTAAAAAAAAAAAAAAAAAAAAACCGCTTTGACTCCAAAATTTAAGTTGAAGAACAAGTTACTGGGGAAAAGGATTTCTATTTTTGTTTCCACAGAAAATGAAAAGCTGTGGATTCCTTCCAGACTAATGTGGTTTGATCACGCCAGACCGCCTGAAACAGAGTACAAGCTGATCCTACATTCCAAACAGCTGGTCAAAACAGCCCTGCAGACTGCAGTGCCCAAGACAGCGCCCCTTACCAGCAGGAAGTAGTTTGGAATGAACGACACCCAAATTCCCAAATATTGTGTATAAATGTTTGTTTTCATTTAATTGGACTTTGTTATATAAAATTAAATAAAAAAAAACAAAGAAAAAAAACATGAGAGATTAGAGTTTTCATGAAATTCACTAAGAATGAGTGCTGGAAAAGGTTATTGATAACAATTTTGAGGAATTGTTTCTTTGCAATAGTGCTAACTTAATTTAACTTTATGTTTAGATAAAGCTACATGTACTATTCATTCAACTTCTCATTAAAGAACACAGTCTGCCTAGCTATGTTAAGGGTAAGTATATGAGAAAAAAAGTTTTGTCCCATCTAGGGTTTATTTTTTTTTCTCCCCTTGCTCAGAAAACTCCCACCCCACCTCCCACCCACCCACCCCTTTTTTTTGTTTGCTATATGTAGAATGGTGGTAAATATTAGTACAGTAAATCCATAAATGCAAGCTGGTAGTGAGTGTCTGTTGAGATGTGACAGTTTTGTTTGGAGGTATTACGATTTTTCATTCTGCTTACAAAAGGTATGTATATAAGCTCAATGTAGAATTCATGTACTTGCCCTCTGCCTGATCTCAGTACATTCCTGATAGAATCTCTTTTTACTTGACGTATTCTGTGTTTAACTATGAGATCAACGTATAATCAGAATGAGAAACTCTTGCCCTTGAGTTTCTCTTAGTTTGCTTTGTGTGTGTGTGTGTGTGTGTGTGTGTGTGTGTGTGTGTGTGTGTTTTCCTTAAGACAAGATTTCCATATGTTTCCCAGATTGTTCTGGAATTCATTATCCTCCTTCTTACCTGATACTGAATTAACAAGTGTACAGCATTACTTCCAGAATGTTACTGGTTCTTTTTGTTCTTGTTTTAATCCATTCAGCTTCACACATGTTTGTTATCATAGAATTACTTACATTTTCAAGGCTAATATCATTGCAGTTTGAAAAACTAGGGTAATAATATTCTGATTAATCTGGAAAATTATGTTCAACAAAAATTTTATTGACATATCTATTCCATTACAAATTATTTCTATATGATTATATACATTTTACATTATTCAGAATTTTCAAGGTAATGAAGGCCTTAACTAATACAACCAAATCAATCTGTTTTGTTTTGTGAACAATGTTTTTAATATGGCAAGTGTTATGATGAAATGAGATTGCATTATTCAAATATGCAAACACATGTTCATTATTTAGGAATGCATGTTTCTTCTCATTTGTATTTTATGACACATTAATGTCATTGTAAATATATATTGATATTGTTACAATCACACTGATCATATCTACTCTTCAACTACTTGTTTAGGTCAGTCTAAAGATCTTCCTTCTTGGATTCTTGACAGAGATCCCAAACTAGTCTATGTGACTTTCTCATAATCTAATTAAACCTTGTACATATGTTAAGAACAGTTTCCTCCAAATAAAAGCTCCTTAATGTTTATAGAAGCTTACATAGCAACATAAAACAAATGACACACTGCCAGGCAGAGCCTGAGGACATTGCACTTGATGCCCAAAGCAGACAATAATAAAGACAGTGTTGTTAGCCATGATGCTCAACCATCATCTATAACTTAATGTGAAATAAATTTAAATATCACATTTTTCTTTCTATTGAGACTTGGCTGATTGTTTTGCTATAAAATTTTACTTTCATCAACACAAATCTGGTTCAAATTAAGCATAGGTCTGTAACCTGCACATAATAGTCTAAACTGTACTCAGTGGCCAGTCTGCTTGAGTTGACAGTGTCTTCAACTTCTTTTCTTGGTTTTGTTTCTCTACTTAGTGTTCTTTTGAAAGCACTCAACTTCAGGAACTAATCACATCTCAATATAGCTGACTCCTTTGGGCCACTTAGTTATATTCTACAACATTTTTTATATCTATATGATACAATTAGGCAATTATTTTATATAGTAAATTAATAAATTCATGTAAAAATCATATGAACACATATATATTCTTAACTTTTATGTGACCTTACCAAAGAGGATACAATTATTTACTGTATATACTTCTCTATCTCCTTGGGATTGTTTTAAATAAAGCATTAAACTCAATATGCTGATTAGTAAATATTTTAAATACAGTACTATATGCAATATGTTCATTCTAACTCAGAGTTTAATTCGACTAAAATAAATTTTGTTTCTCACTTATTCTTTCATGATGTGATAATCAATTTATCATTCATTTATTTATTACTCATTATTTTCATTGAAATAAAAGAATATGAGTTCTCATTGTCATTATTGAAACGCTAGGATAGTGATGTAAAATGTTTATAGACATATATAACTTCTATTCCCACCTCTGTGGTGTCATCAATCTTAGCCGATTGCTGCATTTCCTTGCCCATTTATCTCCAGTCATGTGATCCTATGAAACACATGTGCACTTCTATAGGAGTGGCAGGCATTTTTAGTCACTCATACAATATTCATTTTTCTCTGCTGCCTTCCAAATGGAGATGATTTTTACTCAGGAAATGATGTTACCAGTGTGTCCTGTTAAAATTTCACAATAGAAGTTTTCTTGTCAGGGAGAGAGGCAAGGAGGCAGAGATCTCGGGTCTAATAAAGAAAGAAATATAACTGAATGAGCTTTGGTTAAAGTTTGTGAAAGCAGACAGGCTCGGCAGTCCATTTGCACATTCTGAAATCTAAGTAGAAGAAATGGGCAGAGAAAAGCGATACTTATCTAAGGCTCACATGTTACAAAATGGAACAGGGCTGTGCTACCCTGACCCCAGGAAACCATTGCAGTCATCCTATCCTAATTAACCTTTAGTATATTATGTTGTGAGGAAAACCAATACACTTATTTGTTATTTGTTTAACGAGATTGATATCCATTCTTCAAAGTCAACAATTCTAGAATTGTTGAAGACTTCCCGACCTGCCATTGACACTGATCTACTGTGATTTGTCTGCATCTAAGAAGACGAGACAACAGATTGGTAACTTGGAGCTTTGCCCTTACAAATCCTTATCAGAAAGCAGGCAGAGTCAGCAGTCTCTTCTTATATACTGAAATCTAACTGGAAGAAATGGACAGGGAAAAGCGGTAGGCACAGAGACAACCTCTTCTTTTTTTACATCCCAATCTCAGCTCCCCCCACCTTCTCTTCTCCCATGCCCCAATTCACCCAATTTCCCACTCCTGTCTGCTTCTCAGAGGGGGAGTCCAAAGTCCAGCATACAAGGTTAAGGCAGGACCAAGAGTATCAAGGCTGAGAAAGTTATCCCACCATAGGGAGTAGGCTCCAAAAAGAATGTCCATGTCCCTGGGTTAGGTCCTGGTGCCAGTGCAGCCATGCCTCCCTGAACAGAACAAGTCATATTCAGACGTTCTAGATCAGTCCCATGCAGGTTCCTCAGCTGTCAGGCCACAGTCCCTGAGGTCCCACTAGGTCGGGTCCTGTCTCTTTTCCCCCAGTCATGGTCTTTGACACATTGTTCATTTGATTCCTCCTCCCTCTCTTCAACTCAGCTCAGGAGCTCAGCTTGGTTTTTGGCCATGGGTCACTGCATCTTGGTTACTGGATGTAGGTTCAGAGCCAACCTCTTAAGGGTTGTTATCCTGTGATAGCTAAAATATATATAGTCCTCAAGGTAAACTTGCTAAAGCTATGTGTATTTTAACAAACATCCTTATATTAACTTACATAAATGTGGAAATTTACACTGTCTCCAGGAAAATAATCATTTCCCATTCTTTAAACACATAGTGTCACTGGATAGTATTGTCTCCCAAATTATTACTTTTTAATATTAAATTCAACCACTAGGTTGAAGATTACTTGAAATTGTAATGATTTTCCAGATTGCTTATCACTTAGCTTTCATTTTTCTTACTAATAAATATAATCTTAAGATAATATTCTTTTTCATTTTAATCATTTTATTTATATGTAAACCTTTGAGATTATAAAACACATAATTTATCCCCTTTAATTGTATACTTCTAAACCTTTCCATATACCTGTCCTTGCTCTTTCAATTTTCTTTAAGATGGAACTGTATGTATGCCTATGTGTACATATATTGTATGTATGCCTATGTGTACATATATATGCTTGTGTATCATAACACCCCTCCCACGCACACACACACACACACACACACACACAAACACACACACACTACTTAATAGCAATGTTAATTTTTTTCTTTTAATTTGCTTTGCCTGTTGACAATTCCTAAGTCTATTTGTTATTTCACCAATATATTTAATATATGTGCTAATTATTTACCTTTCATCTGCAGTCTGGTAACTGATTTTTTTTATGAGGAGGTTTAAATTTAAATATACTATTTCTTTAAGTGATATGTTTTCATACATTTTTCTTATTTATTCCTTTTAACAACTATGAATCAATTCCTTAGCAACTCTTTTTCCCAAATGTAGCCTTAATTAATACTTTTACCTCCTTTTATTAGTTTATCAATGACATTAAATAGTAATTCATAGTACAACCTAAATATTTTTATATTAACACATTTTAATGTCTTTCTAGTTTCACCCAGCTGTGATGTCTGAATAATTAGGAGGATCATTTAGCCAATGGGTAGTTTTACATCATCATAATTCTATAATCCTAGCCTTAAAAGGGGAAGGTTTCTTTGGTACCTCATGGGTTTGTTCAGGGTTCATATTTTTAACAGTTTAATTCAAAATCCAATATAAAGATATCTGGTACAGTATAAATGAATTTTATTCATTATTAACTAGGATCCTCCTATCAGGAGGATCTTACTCTAATATAATGTGGTCACTTAATTATGGTGAAGAATTATTTGTGATTTTCAAGGGTTGTAATAGAATGATATCTTTGATTTTGGTTTGTTTTGTTAGCAAACTGTAAAAAGCTGCTTGTTAAATTCTTCCAGAGCATGAATTTAACTGGGGAAATGTGTCCTTTATAATTTCCACCATCAGATGATTGTTTGAGGTCCTTTGTGGACTGTAGAGATAATCTGAATAAACATTTTCTTAAATTGACAATTGTTCAAATAAAGAAAGAATGTTTACAGAACTGTTAATAGCTACAAGGCAAGGGCATCAGTCATTTGATCTTTTTCTATTGCAAAAGGTGACACCTGCCTGTCATAGAAAAATTAACCATAATAAAAGATGTTTGTTACATCTCTAAGCTGAATCTAAAACCCGTATCCTCTAGAAATTTTCTTCATGATTAGAAAGTAGAATGTTAACTGATATGTAATTATGATTTCCTGAGATTTAGAGCTGTAACAGATTTTTTGCTGCAACTATTATTTATTTAGTAAGGAAATTATACCTTTGCATTGTGACATGTTTAAAAGGATGCCATTGTAGGGTGGAACATTTAATGCCAAATTCTTCTTTGAGTAAATTAGCTCTCTATAATTAGTTGGAGTAGTCATTAGTAGTTTTCTTTCCTCTATTGACAATTTTAATAAGAGAGCACCCAAATGAGTACTTATTTGTTTTTAATCATTATAATTTCTTACACACGTTCTCTCTATCACTTCTAGATTTCAGTTTCCCATTTCTTATCTGTCTGAATGGGCTTATGCTTTCTACATGCAGAGTAATGCAATCTATGTATCACTCATTATAGGCTTTGCCATACATTAGATAATGTTCAAAATAAAGTTTAAATACATGGACTAAAATAAAAAAATTCTCTCAAATTAAACTGTTTCTTTCTGATTATTATAAGATTGTTTTATTTGGTGGTAAAATGTAAGTGGGAGTGACACTAGCTTCAGTCCATGTGATTAAAGAGGGAACATTATACTAAGTATAAAGAACATGAATAAAGTAGGTTTCTAGTATTCATAAATCAGGACTATCACATTTCAAAATTGATGTAACTTTGAAAGGAGATCATTAATTTTCATTTTGCAGCAAATTTCCTATTTTCTTATTAAGTTACTAATGTAGTGGAGACAACAAATATAATGGTGGACAAAGAAAACCATTATTGAATCTTTATAAATAACATAGGAAGCTATGGAGTGAGCATGAACTGACTCTTCAAGTTATTGTATTATATATATACTTAGGTAATGTTTTATATAAATCAGTAAACCAGAAATAAAATATGCAATATTCATTTTTAATACAATTTCTTTAGTTTATTTTTTCTTTTATTGAAAATAAAGTGTTCTCATATATTCTGATTATAATTTTCCTTCTCTCTGCTCATCCCAATTCCTCCCTACATCCCCTACCCATTAGATCCACTCCATTTATGTCTATCAATAGAAAAGAGCTGTCTTCCAAGAGATTAGACTGCAACATGGTAAATAAAGTATACTAGATAAAGCAAAAATCTGTCATATATGGACATGGAGACCCAACAGATGGAAAAAGATGCTAAGGGTGGGCACAATAGTCAGAGACCCACTCGTTTTCATAGTCAGAAGTTCTATAAAAGTACTAAGCTAATAGCTATAACACATACACAAAGTATTTGTTGGTGATCCATGAGGGCCTGTACTTGATGCTTAGGTCTCTTAAGTAACTTGATTGACTCAGAGGGCTTGTTCTCCTGATATCTTCCATCCCCTCTGGCTCCTCTTTTATGGAATTTCTTGAGCTGTGAGAGGAGAGATTTGATGGAGAACTCCAAGTTAGACTCTCTCTACACATAATGTCTGGCTACAGGTCTATGCGTCTCTTCCCTTTCACTGCCAGAGGAAGCCTCTCTAATATTGTCTGGATAAAGCACTGATCTATTAGTAGAACAGAATATCACTAGGTATCATTTTTATTGATATTTTTTACCCAAAATTTGTTCTCCTAGGTTTCTAGGCTATCTATTCTCTGACCACTTGTTATCCAAGCAGGGTCTGTATAGGTTTCTTCTCATGGAGTGTGCCTTAAGTCAAATCAGATATTGGTTTACTGTTCCCTAAAGTTCTGTTTTACAATTGCTCTAGCATATTTTGAAGCAGGACAGATTGTAGATCCAAGGTTTGTGGCAGGGATAGTGTATAAATTTCTCTTTCATTGTCCTTCAAAATACTTTTCCACATCAAAAATATTAGAAGACAGGGGTGATTGTGTCCATGTTTAGTCAGTTTTGTGCCCACAAAGAAGGGGAAATAAAGAAAACCGTCCACATTCGAAAGAGATGGGGTGTGGGTAGGTTTTGGTTATTCAATGGAATATAAATGTTTGTCATTATCAAGTAAAGTTGGTAACAAGTTGTTATTGAACATATTCCAAAAAAGCTAAACAAAAGAGTTAAATTAAACGATCTGTTTCTATGGGAATAAAGGCAGATGTGATATAGGAATAATAAAATGGTGGGTAGATTATTAAATCTATTTTACTTCAAAATATCTCACAATTTTAATTTAATTTAATTTAAACTTAATTTTGTTATACTATATCTATGTTTCTACTACAAAGTAGTATTTATTCACTAAAAATAGTCAAGCTTACAGTCATGTTAGGTTTTGGTTTGTTTCTAAGGTTAAACAAATATATTTAGACATATGCTATTTAAATACTTCAAAGACTACAGGATATGGGATTTAATATGGTCAATAACTTAATAACTTAAGGCTTTCCATGACAAGAAAACATGTCTGCTTCTGACAGCACCAATATGCTTCAAAAGGGGACGATGGACATTGAAGAAACTCTGTATGGAGTTTGTTTTCTTTATGCAAAAAAAAAACTAACCATTTGGGTATAGAAATTACCCTTAGCAAATTGCTGACAGTACACTGTCCAAACTTAACAAGTGGTATGCAAAATTAGCAATGCCAAACCTTGCCATGACAAGATAGGATGTTTTTTCAAAATTGCCTGCTCTCCGAAATGTCTGTCAGATAAACCATGACTACAGACCAAAGTTGGATGTCCCAACATTATAGAAGTACCTAAGGTGATTGTCCAGGCAGCCAGATGCCCTTGTTGTTAGGTAACATTTCAATCTTCTGAGGAATTTAATGGAGTTAAAGACTAAATAAGTAACCTTAAAGTTTTACTTAGACATGATAAAAGGTAAATTAGGTATAAACCTCTAAACTCCCAATATAAGATAGATAGTATATTGTAGTGAGCCCTAGGACTAGATATGTAAGTCTTGAGTTTTTTTTTTGTTTGTTTGTTTGTTTGTTTTGTTTTGTTTTGTTTTTCTCGATTTTCCTTTTCTTAGACCACACTTGTTATTCACTGTTGTATATATTTTCTTCATACTAAAAGGGGAATTGTAGTGAGATATTCACTCTGTCTACTTCTGTGGCACTGACCATGCCCACTGGGGGGTGGAGCAAGGGAGGAAGTGACCTGTGGAACTAGGTCTGAGGAGGAGCCCAGTAACACTCTTGCTGGCGGGATGTGGAGAGGAGAGCATCCCGTGGAACTTGATGGTGTTCATCTGTCTAGGTTGTAAGTTATTTCTCCCTGAATAAACACCTAATTGGCCTATTTGTCTATCCTGACCCTTATTAAACCGCGATAGTATTTTCTCTAAATATGCCAAATAGAAAAATGGGCTGGATATTGTAATTCTAATTTTTACTTGATAACTTTTTATTGTATATAATTTACTTAACTTAAAACCTTCCTTTTTAATTAGACCAAAAGAGGTAAATATGGAATAGTCACTATGGGAATATATACCACTGTTATTTGGGTAATAAAAACGTTGACTGCACAATAGCTGTACTGGGTAAGATTAGGTGAGAGAATAAGACTAAGGACACTGGAAAGAAGTAGTCAGAAGAATCAGCAGCCAGACAGAGAGGAAACAGGAGATACAAGATAAAGGAGCAGTGACTCCATGTGGTAAAATATAGATTAAAAAAATGATTTTATTTACATTATTAGAGGTAGTTATTTGTAAACCTGAGCTATTAGAAAAAGATTTATAATTAATATTAAGTCTCTATGTCAGTTACTCGGGAACTGGCAGGTGGAAATAAAATTTCCACCTTAATCTGGATCTTCAATTTGATTCCATTGATCAACCTATCTGTTTTCATGCCAATACTTGTGGGTGTTTTAAATTTCTATATCTCTGTACTAAAACTTGAAATCAGGTGAAGGGACTGTAGCTCTCTTTTATTGTTCATAATTTCTCTAGGTATCCTCGATTTTTGTTTTGTTTTGTTTTTCAATATGAAGTTGGAATTTTCCTTTCAAGGTTTGTAAATACTTGTGTTTGAATTTGATGGTGATTGTGTTGAATATGTAGATTGGATTTTATAGGATGATAATTTTTGTTATGTTAATTGTACTAAACTATTACCATGGGTGATCTTTCCATCTTCTGATATATCATTCTTCAAAGACTTGAAATTTGTAGTTATACCAGTATTTTTTTTTGGCTTGGTTAAAGTAATTCCAAATTATTTTGTATTATTTGAGACTCTTATGGAATGTGTTGTTTCTCTTTCTCAATCTATTTCTTATTTTTATTAATCATGGTGGAGGTTCGTTTTGATGTATTCTTGGTTTAAAGGTATTTTAATTAATATTTTTATCAATGTTATCAATGTTCATAAAGGGGAAGTGATTTATAATTCACATTCTTTGTTTTCTCTTTATGTAGTACGGGCATCAGGTTAACTGTGGACTTATAAAATTATTGTATAATGTTCCTTCTGTTTTTATTTTCTGGAACAATTTGTGGAGTATCTTTGAATGTTAACACTCTTTGAAAGTCTGATAGAATTATGTTGTAAAACCATCTGGTCCTGGGTGGTTTTTGCTGGGGACTTTATAGGACTACTTCTATTTCACTAGGGGGTTACAGGTCCGTTAAATTATTTGTCTGACCTTGATTTAACTTTGATAAGAGGTGTATATTTAAAAAAAATTTGCCTTTGTTTCTGATTTTCCAATTTGGTGTGGTGAAAGTTATTTTTGTTTTGTTTTGTTTTGTTTTGTTTTGTTTTGTTTTTTTTTGTTTAGTTTTTAGCCAGGGAATATCTGTGAAGCAGTTCTGACTGTCCTGTAACTTACTCTGTAGATAGGGCTGGCATCCAATGCACAGAGATCCAACTGCCTCTGTGTCCAGAGTGCTGGCTCAGACAACCACCACCAAGCAAGGAGTACAAGTTTTTGGTTTTTTAAAGTATGTCCTGCCTATTCTTCAGATTTTCTCAGTGTCTGCTCTTATATCTTCCCTTTTGTTTCTCATTCAGTAACGTATACATTGTTTCTCTGCCTTTAATTTAGTTTTACTTTTTCAAAACCTTTGTTTCATTGATTCTTTTTTTATTTATTTATTTTTATATAACCAAGTCCGTTTAAATGAAAACAAACATTTATAGACAATATTTGGGAATTTGGGCGTCGTTCTTTCCAAACTACTTCCTGCTGGTAAGGGGTGCTCTCATGGGGGATTCTAAGAAGATGCAGAAAATTCTTTGTAGGATTCTTTTCCTCTTTCCATTTCTATTTCATTGATTTCAGTCATCAGTTTTTTTTTTTTTTTTTTTTCGTCATCTACTCTGCTTAGGTGTGATTGTTTATTTTTGTTTTAGAACTTTCAGGAGTGCTGTTACAGTGCTAGTAGGACACCTTGTCAACTGTTTCATGTAGGCTCCTAGTGCTATGATATTTTCTTCTGGTGCAGCTTTTATTGTATGGCACAAGTGTGAGTATGATGTGCATTCACTTTTGCTGAATTCTTGAAAATCTTTTATTTCTTTCCTTATTTCTGTCTTAAACTATTTTTCACCCAGAAAAGAGTTGTTCAGCTTCCATGATTTTTAAGCTTTCTGAAGTTTCTGTTGTTGATACCCAACTTTATTCCATGTTTTAATAGGATACTTGGAATTGTTTCAAATTTCTTGTATCTGTTGAGACTTGATTTATATCCTAGTATGTGTTCAATTTTGGAGAAAATTCCATGGGGTCTGAGAAAAAGTTACATTCTTTTGTGTTTGGGTCTGTTAGAATAATTTGGTTTATAATATCTATTGGATCCAGGACTTCTCTACTTAGTTTTTCTCTGGATAATTTCTATATTGGTGAGAGTGGGGTACTGAAGTTTCCTAAAGTCATTTTAAGAGGGTCAAATGTATTTCTAACTGTAGTAATATGTTGTTTACAAACTTGGGGTACATATAATAGGAATGGAAATATCATCTTGGCAGGTTATTTCCTTCCCTATCTCTTTAGATTAGTTTTGGGTAGAATGCTATTATTTCAGATATTAAATTGCCAGCTTTCTTCTTAGGTTCAGTTTTGGAAAATGTCTTTCCAGCCTTTTACTCTGAAGTAATATCTATCCTTGATGTTGAGGTGTGTTTTTTGGCATATCTGTCTTTATGCTATGAAAATTTTCATCTACGACTTTGTTGATAACATTTTCTGGGCCTTTAAACTGGATTTATCCTCCTTTCTCTATATCAATTATTATTATTATTATTATTATTATTATTATTATTATTATTATTATTATGTTTGGTCTTTCCAAAATGTCCCATATTTACTACATGTTTAATGTCAGGAACTTTTTAGATTTTATATATATCTTCCTTACATTGTTTGTATTGTTCTGAATTTCTTTAAAAAATATATATTTCCTTTTTTAAAAACCCTATTATATTCATAATCTTTTTTAAAGATAGTTTTCTTCCTCCTCAGCAATGTTGGAAGATTCAGGGGGCTTTAGTGGAGATATGTTGCCTAGACTATTATTGATTTGTGCTTTAATTCTGGATTCTTAGCATCTAGTCTGGAATGATTAGAGTTCTGGATACTGATTTCTGAATTTGTCTTTGTTATGTGTGTGCTTTTTTCCTTGGTTTCTGTTTTCTCTCTATATTTTCAAAGAATACAATATGTGTTTGTTGCCTGCCTTTCTAGCATGTTCAGTGGGTATAGGCACAGGGAATTCCTGCTGGTATTAGAAGGCAGGGATACTAGGATGAGTTGGGGAAAAGAATGTGAGAATGTGATCATGATTCATTGGGGATGGGTTGAGAGGAATGGTAGAATACAGCATGTTTTTTTAACTACTGAGCTTGGGATGTGACTGGGATTATTGGATCAAGGAGCAGTGGGAGTGGTGTATGTCTGCCTTCAGCCTACTTGATGTCCTGGAAAGAGAAGGCCTTGCTGGAGTTGGGGGTCTAGGACAAACCTGGAAGTGGAAGGAAGGCGGTTAAGAGGGGATGGTCTGTGGGATCCTCAGACTTAGGTAGTGGGAATGAAAGGGATGGAATAGAGAAGGAGAGAGAGACAGACAGACAGAGAGGGGGAGGGAGAGTATAAAAGAGGGAGCCATTATAGGTTTGAAAAGAAAACTGAATCTAGAGAAATGTCCATTGACCTACAGGACCGACCCCAACTAACAATTTGAGCAACAGTGGAAAGGCTACCATAAATGCCCTTCCCTGATAAAGAGATCAATGACTAACTTATCCACCATCATAGAGCGAGCCCTCATCTAGAGGCAGGAGGGAGGGTCAAGTCCCTAATCCAAATGACTTGACAAATTTATATGACCCATGGAAGGTATCACCCTACATGTGGAGTGGGAGGGGGGTGGGATAGGAGGGAGGTCAGGGGAATGAGAGGGTGGAAGAGAGAGAAAGAAGGAGGGAGGGAAAGGGAACTGGGATCGATATGTAAAATAAAAATAAAAAAACAAAAATAAAACAAACAAACAAACAAAAGGTAAAATCCCCTTCTCTAGTAGACACAGAAAGTGAAACGTTCTTTAATCTGATATTGGTAGATCTCAGAGGAAATCATATTAATGAACCCCTGGCATCAGTGTAGAAAGTGAAGATTCTGTTTGGTAGTTAATGTTGGAAGTATAATGTATCTTGTGTGGCTACCATGGGAAGCAGCTGGAGAAACACAGCTTTTTCTTCACTTCAAAGTTACCAATCCTGCTACATAGCACTGACAAATTTATTTTTTATTGTTTCTGAATCCCTGTTAAATGCCTTGTTCAAGTTCCAAGCCATCAAGTAAATAAGATGTATATCAAAGATGAAGAGATGAATTCTTACTCTATAGAAGAAGAAAATAAATTTCATGACTCCTTCTGTTTCTGATCTGTTTACACCATTGAGAACACTAAGACAATATATATAAAGGGATAAATCCAGCAGACTTCCTATTACTGATCAAGTTGTTCTGTCTCTGCTCTAGAAGTCAAAAGTATAGAGCCCAACTGGAAAAAAAATGCATTGGAAGTAAAGTAAATATACATATTTGTGTATGTATATTTACATAATATAAACCATTTATATTTTTATTTGAATGGAGGTTATTTTAGTATTATCAATTGACATCTTTTCAAGTTTTATATTTTTTGAGTAATCTTGCAATTAAAATTTTATTTTAAATCAAAATTAATAATGTATATTCAATAGTAACTGCTTTGTGTTATTCCATTTTTTTGTGTTAGTCCATTTTATTGAGTTGCTAAGATGATTTTTTATTTAAAACAAGATTTTCTTCTAATACAATATCATCTGATCAAAGTTTCTTCACTCCCAAGTTATTCCAGATTTCCCCCATACACATCTTTTTAATCTATCTTTTCTCAGTACACTAAAAGGCTGTAATACAATAATAAAATAAATTAAGAGTAAATAAAATAGATTAAAACAACAGAAACACCCAAAAATAAGTAAAACTAAGAAGAAACACATAGGGACTCAAGAGATACACACATAGTAAACCCCAGAAAGCATAACACTGAAAACCACAGTATGTACAAGAAACACCTGTAAGATAATTTTTTAAAAACATGACAAAGAATTATGAAATGAGGAACCTAAAATATGCCACTGAGTCCATTTTGTTGCTGTGGTCATGGGGTCGTTAAGAGTAGCTTGAATGAGCAGTAACACTGCACTGAAGAAGACTAAGTTTTCAAATTGTTTCTGGTTTACAGATCGAGGTTCCTATCCTTTTCCTCTGTCAATACTGGGTCCCTATCAGTCCTAATACTGTGCAGGCCCTGGGTATGCTGCCACAGTGTCTGAGCTTCAATCCTGCTGTATGTAGGAAGCCTTGTTTCCTTGGGGTCCTCCATTCCTCTTATACTCCTTTTGTCTCCTCGTCCACAGGGTTTCTAAAGCCCAGAGGAAAGGGATATGATGGAGACATACCACTTAGGCCTGAATGTTCTGGGGTCTCCCAGCCTCTGCTCAGTATCCAGCTATGAGTATTTGATATTATTATTATTATTATTATTATTATTATTATTATTATTATTATTTTAAACAGCTGAATAATACTCCCTTGTGTAAATGTATTACATTATTTTTATCCATTCTTCCATTTATAGATATCTAATCTGTTCCCAATTTCTGGCTATAATTTTTCTTGTTTTCTTTAAATTAAAAACAATCTTATTTCACATAACAATCCCAGTTCCCTCTTCATTCCATCTTGCCATTCCTGCCCCCAACCCCTCAATTCCCCCCTTCCACTCGTCAGGGAGGGTAAGACCTCCCATGGTTGATCATCAAAGTCTATCTCACCATTTGGAGCAGGGCTTAAGCCCTCCCTCACGTGTATCTAGGCTGAGAGAGTAACCCAGCATAAGGAATGGTCACCCAAAGTCCATTTGTATACTAGGGATAAATACTGGTTCCACTGCCAGAGGCCCCATAGACTGCCCAGTCCTCCTAGCTGGCACCCACATTCAGAAGACCTGGTTCAGTCCTATGCTGGTTCCCCAGTTGTCAGACTGAGGTCCCACTTGCACAGATCAGCTGTTTCTTCATGTTTCCCCAGCATGGTCTTGAACCATTTAATAATAACTCCTCTTTCTCTACAACTGGATTACAGGAGTTCACTTCAGTGTTTAGCTGTGCATCCCTGCTTCTGCTTCCATCATCTACTGGGTTAAGGCTCTAGGATGAGATTTAAGGTAAACATCAATCTCATTAGTGGGAAAGGGCATTTAAGGTAGCCTGTCCACTATTGCTTAGATTCCTAGTTAGGGTCATCCTTGTGGATCCTTGGACATTTCTCTAGTGCCAGAATTCTCTTTAAACCTATATCCCCATAGTTTATATTTAATATAAATTTTTGAGTGTTTATTTGGGGCTGAATGGTGGAGGTACAAAGTGGAACAGAAACCTACATCTACATAAGTCATTATATATATATATATATATATATATATATATATATATATATATGTTTCATTAAAATGTGGGTCTTCTTCAAGTATTCATTATAGTCTTGTAACATTTAGATACATATCCTAACTGTACATTGTTGGCCTATTCCTTTAAAGAAAAAAAAATAGCACATCTATTCGATGTGTTATAAAATAATTTTTTGGTTTACTTCTTCACTAAAATATTTGATCTGTCTTCTTTCAAGAAGAGGTCTACTTGTTTAGAAAACCATCTCTTGTAAAGCCATGTTCTGTCCTCATTCCTTTAACAATATCTTTTTGTCAATAGCTAAGTAGACCAAAAAAGTATTTTTTGATAAAACATTTATAGAACATTTAATATTCAAGTCTCTCCCATCCAAGTACTAAGCAGGCCTGACCCTGCTTCCGAGATGAGACGAGATCGGGCACGTTCAGGATGGTATGATATCTGTGAACACAGACAAGGTTCAGGACATTTTTAAAGTGAAATTGAGAGGATGAGGCCTGGTTCCTTCCTGATTTGAGTATCTGTGTGGATTATAACAAAAACAACAACACAGTAACAATAACAACAGCGGATATGGGGAACAGACAAGGAAAAGATACCGGCTACTTGGTGGGAAGAATGGGTAGGAATATGAGTCAGGAAAGGGATTGGAAAAGTCACACTCTAGTTCTCTTTCTTGATTTGCTACCAGCAAGTCCAGAAAAAAAGCGAAAAAAAATTCTCACTTTGGTAAAAAAGACTTTCCATAATGTCTTAGATACTGTTCCATTGTTGGGAAGAGATACCATGACTGGGATAACTTATTGAAGAAAGCATTTAATTGGTGGATTGCTTACAGTTTCCGAGGGTTAACCCGTAGTTATCATGGCAGCAATAGCTGAGAGCCTACATTCTGATGATTTCCAGGAAGGAGGCAGAGAGACTGGTCCATCCCCACGAGATACCTCCTCCAACAAGGACACATCCCATAATCCTTCCCAAAGAGTTTCACCAACTGGACCAAGCATCGAAACATATGAGCCTTGGGGGCCATTCTCATTCAAACACCACATGTAACCTGTGGATTTGACTTTCCAGCCCTGGAGCTTTTACATAATTACTGACTTGAGAATTGTATGAACATCATGCCCACTTGGAACATTTTTTCATTAAGTATTTTATGTTAATAATACTGTTACTACCATCCTAGCAATTTATGTCTATCATCTTTGCTAGTTTATGGAGAAGAGGTTTATTGTGTTTGTTGTTTGACAGAATTTGTGCCCTGGTTAGGATTTGCTCAAGTACATACCTATGTTGGGTAGAGCCAGGCATAGAATTTGGTATTTGTTTCCGCTACTTTGTAATCCACATTCCATCACTAGGCTAAAGTTTAATAACTATGTCACAACTAGTTTCTATTTGAATCAATTTAAAATCAGTTCATAATTTTTAAAATAATACCAATGAAATGGATCTGTATGTATCACACTTTAAAGCCCACATACAGAGCAAAGATTCTTCAGTGTGAGTATCTGTGACTGGATTAAGAGTGGGCTAGAGATAATGCCTTAGCAGAAGAGTGTTTCAAATATGAGGAGGGTTTGTTGTACCTTTAAGAAACGTATGATTTGAAGGACAGAGAACCAGGTCGTTCTAGGTGTGGTTGTTAGATTTCACACTGAGTGGATATGTCTTGAGCATCATCTTAGTGGTGGTATTTGGGGGACTTTATACAAAACCAAAAGATTCGAGAATGGAATGAGACTGGGTTTCTGCATAATAGGCATTGGTCGATTTGGGACCATGGGACTTCCTAAAAGAATTGCAAATATCATTGAAAAATTAATGGTTTGAGGGGAAAAGTTAGATACTTGCAAGGCAATCCCATGGGTCTGTCTAAAGAAATGCCCAGGGATCAAAGCTGATTGTGGTTAATTTGTTCCTTCTCGGGTCTGGTCACTGCTTCTGCTCTACCACTTCTCCTAGAGCAGAGTGGCTGCTGTGGGGCTCCCTTGTCCCGCAGTCAGCCCCCCTTTCTGCTAGGAAATGTACTTAAGTTGTCCCCAGCAAAGACCTTCCTTTATGTTGTCTTATTGAAAGCCTCCAAAACTCTCCTATATGCTAACAAGGAGGAAACTGAGCCTCACAGAGAAGCTCTGCCCTGCAACTGGCCTTTGAACCTGCTACTGACTGAGAATAATATTCTTTATTTTTTTTTCTAGCACTATATTTGTGAAGATATTATACTTAGAAGTTTTTATGACCTTACGGAATATCTTAGTTGTTAAAATAGCTTTAAAAATGTAAATAATGCTTTAATGTGAACAAGATGTTTTCCCAAAATAAAACATTTCCCAAAAAAAAAAAATGTCTCTCTAAGAAGGAAAAACAAGATTTTCTTTAAGTAACCTTGGAATTTCCACACTGAAAGCTGCATCATAAAGTGTTAGCCCTTAATATTACACACATTTACCAGATTAGTATTTTTCTTCCAATTAGATAGCAGGGCCTTTTCAGTTTTGTTACTGAATACAACCTCTGGCAGTTAGTAAGTGCTAAAAAAAAAAAAAAAAAAAAAAAAAAAAAAGAACAAATTCAATGATTCCAAATGAGATGATGAAGCCTGATTTTTGGATACTGTATTTCATAAGATGCCAAAACTAGTCCCATGCTCCTACTAAAATGGAGGGAAAAAAATCTAATACAAAATCTTCATCAGCTTGTGAGTTTGTACTTCCGACTCAGTGCAGATGGGACATCAGAGAAGTGCCAGCATTTTGAGCCACCAGCAAACAGAACCTTTATGTGAACAAATTCTAGCTAGTTTCTGCATGTACAGTCAGCTATCTTAGCTGTACTGTATTGTGAGGAACATGTGTCTGAATGCATCACTTGTCCAAGGAAGCTCCTGTGAAGTCATCTTGTGCATGGCTGACTTCTCTGAAGTTACAGTAAAGATGGTACTAAACACCGAGTCTTTTGGTAGATTTTATTGTGTTTCCAGGATACTCTTAAGGAAATACTCAGTGCCATCTAAACATTTGCTAGCATTTTAACTGCCCATAATTGTTTCCATTAAACTTTTCCAAAAAGGCACTGAAAGAACAATATGGAATTTAATATGCACAATAGATGATACACACACAGTAACAGATAGACTTTGTATACTATGAAGTCATATGCCCAGTAAGTTATACTTAAGAGACTATGTATACTGTGTATTCTTGCAATGAACCTTACATGAAGAATGTGTGTACTAAATAGTTACATGGACATTTGATTATACATGATAGATAATACATAGTAAGTGTCAGACAACTTACACAATTTTGTTTACTCAAATCTTATGTAAAATTCAACAAATAGGTTTTACAATTTTACTTTTCTTTGTGAACTTTGACTTTAACAGAAACATATTAACATATGACACAGCATCTTTATACTTTTTCTATATAATTATACGTAACAAATAGGTTTATATTGTATAATTTATCCAATCAGGAGATATTCTGCATAGTTCTTTTTCTAATATAGCTTCTTTTTTAAGATGGATTCCTGCTGTCAGAGATTTGTTCAATTGCATGTATTTAGGCTATTAAATTTTTTATTATTATTTTTGTTTTATTTTTTGAGACAGAGTTTCTCTGTAGCATTAGAGCCTGTCCTGAAAAATTACTTTGTAGACCAGCCTAGCCTTGGACTCACAGAGATCCCCATGCTTTTGCCTCCTGAGTGCTGACTCCCAAGGTTAAAGATGAGTGCCACCACAAACTTTTGAAATAAAGTAAAAAGTGCATTTCTCAAAAAGGCATGCCATTGGGTTGGAAAAATTACTCAGTGATTGAAATACTTACTGCTCTCCCCTAAGACTGGGGTTCAATTCCCAGTATCCATATGGAGGTTTGCAACCATCTGTAACTCAAGTTCCAGGGTATCTTAAGCTCTCTTCTGGCCTCCATGGGTAACAGACATGTATTTGGTGCAGTAACACATATGCAGAACAAGCATGATACACATAAAATAAACAAAACTTTAAAGATGTGTCTAAAAATATAAAAATAAAACTAAAAGTTAAATGTTTGTTTTCCACACCAATGTCCCTACAGTAGCTTAAAGTCTCAAATCACTTTCAAGTAAAATTTCCTCCAAAACAAAGGTAAAATGGGATTTTAAAAATTTTGCTTTTTGTATTTATTTCATGAATTGGTGAGAGAGCAATCATGGCTTTTAAGTGTTTAATGTTTTGCTTTACTATTTCTATTAATGCAGTAAGGTTGCACTAACACTATTGGTGAGGACAACAGTCACAGGCTTCAAAGAGTGTCATGAGCCTGTAAGGAACGACAGACAGGTAAGAAGGAGCTGATCAGCCAAGAGAGTGATCAGCAAAGACAGAAGGGTTGGGGCAGAGTTCTGTTAGCCACAAACTGTGTGTGACATCCACAGCATAGATATTCTATATCTGTATAAAAGAGAATTCTAAGGTGGTTTAGGGAAAACAGCAGGTATTACAGAATTTCAGATATGGATTCAGTTTCAAGTTATTTCTGTTTATGTGTCATGATCCTGCTCAATCTACTGAACAGATGTATTATAATGACTAAACAGGATTGACAAACAGAAGCCTTTCTCAGCTCTATTAACTATAAAAGTAAAGTCTGTGGAGATTTTTATTATAATCAGATTGAATTAAGAGATCAGTTCAGTAAGCCATGGAAAACTGAGGTTCATCAACTAAACACAAATCATAATTGTTTTTTTTTTAATTTCTCCTTTTTCTTTCTTATTTATTTTTTATTTTACATGCCGATCCCACTTCGCTCCCTTCCCTCCCTCACTTCCCCCACCTCTTAACCATTTTAGCCCCTCAATGCACCCTGACCAACCTCCCCTCCCATCCCCCACCCCATTCCACATGTAGGGCAATGCCATAAAGTGGGATCATGTAAATCTGTCAAGTCATTTGAAGTAGGGAGTAGGACTTCTCTCCTCTCTCTAGATTAAGGCAGTATCCCTCCATGGGGCATGTGCCCACAAGCTCCTTTTGTGCACCAGGAATACATCCTGGTTCCACTATTTGAGGTCCCTTAGACTGCTCAGCTCTTAGGATTGAGACCCATATTTGTGGGGGGTGAGTTAGTCCCATGCTGGATTCTCAGCTATCTGTCTAGGGTCCCATTAGCTCCTCCTTGTTCAGGTTAGCTATCTCTATGTGTTTCTGCAACCTGGTCTTGTATTTTCCCTCTCATTTGGATTCTAGTTTAACTCAGTGTTTAGGTATGGGTGTTTGCTTCTGTTTCCAACAGGTACTAGATGAGGGCTCCATGATGGTGGATTAGTTGTTGATCTCAGTATACGGGTAGGGCATTTATGGTAGCATTACCACGGATGTTCCCATTGTTAGTTGGCAGCAGTCTTGTAGGGCTCTAGACCATTATTTGTGTTCAGTTTTCTCTTCAAACCAATAATGGCTCCCTCTTTTATTCTCTCTCTCCTGTCCTCTATTCAGGAAGACTCAGTCTTCCTCTTTTATGTGCTCTCTCTCTCTCTCTCTCTCTCTCTCTCTCTCTCTCTCTCTCTCTCTCTGTCTCTCTCTCCTGTTTTCTATTCCTACCCTGACTCAAATTCCTGGTCACATGTGTTTTCCTCTCCTCCCCTTCTCTTTCTCCTACTTCTCTCTCCACTCACTGTCCTCCCCACTTCCCATGTACTCTGGGGGACTAGATCCTTCCCACTTCTGTCAGGGCCTTTATAGGAATATACCTTGAATCCTAGTTCCTCTGGTGGTGTGAATTCTAGGATGGTGATATTTTGCTCTAGGTCTACAATCCATATATGAGCGACTACTACCAACCACTTTTTGTGACTGGGTTACCTCATTCAGGATGGTTTCTTCAAGTGCCATCATATTGCCTGTGAATTTCAAGATTCCATTATTATTTTTGCTGAGTAGTATTTCATAGTGTAAATGTGCCACATCTTCCTTATCCATTCTTCAGTTGAGGGACATCTAGATTGCTTTCAGGTTCTTGCTATTACAAATAATACTTCTATGAACATAGTTGAGCACATGTCTTTGTTGCATGGATGTGGATCATTTGGGTATATGCCTAAGAGGGGGATTGCCATATCCTGTGGTAAACCAATTCACTTTTTCCTGAGGAACTGCCAAACTGATCTCCAAAAGGGCTGTATGAGTTAGTACTCCCACCAGCAGAGGAGGAGTGTTCCCCTTTCTCCAAATCCTCTCCAGCATGAGTTGTGATAGGTATTTCAAATTTTATCCATTCTGGCAGGAGTAAGATGGTATCTAAAAGTTGTTTTGATTTGCATTTCCCTGATAGCTAAGGATGTTGAGCACTTTCTTAAGTGTCTTTCAGCCTTTTTGATTTGCTCTATTGTGAATTCTTTCTTCAGTTCTGTAACCCATTTTTTAGTAGGGATATTTGTCGTTTTGTTGACTAGATTATTGAGTTCTTTTTTTTCTTTTTTCTTTTTTTTTAATTATTAATTTATTTATTTTATATAACCAAGTCCATTTAAATGAAAACAAACATCTATAGACAATATTTGAGATTTTGAGCATTGTTCTTTCTAAAATACTTCCTGCTGGTAAGGGGCGTTGTCATGAGGGATTCTAAGAAGATTCAGAAATCCTGGCTGTAGTCTGTCAGGCTGCTTTATCCAGCTGTTTTGAATGTAGGATCACCTGGTACTCTGTTTCAGGTGGTCTGGCTTGATCAACCCACATTAGTCTGGAAGGAATCCACATCTTTTCATTTTATGTGGAAACAAAAATAGAAATCCTTGTCCCCAGTATCTTGTCCTTGAACTTAAATTTTGGAGTCAAAGCATTTTTTTAATTTAATTTATTATTTTACATGTTGATCCCAGTTCCCTCTCCCTCCCTCCCTCCCAACCTCCCTCACTCCCTCCCTTCATCCCTCCCTCATTCCCTCCCTTGTACCCTCTCTGCCCTCTCACACACACTCTAAACACCCTCCCATCCCCCCACCCCAATTTTACATGTAGGGGAATGTCATCCAGTTGGGGTCATGTGAAGTAGGGACTAGGGCTCCTCTCCTGTCTCTAGATTAAGGCAGTTATCCTTCCATGGGGGATTTGTTCGCAAAGTCCTTTTGTACACCAGGGATACATCCTGGCTCCACTGTCTGAGGTCCCTTAGACTGCTCAGTCCTTCTGGCTGAGACCCATATTCAGGAGGGCATGAGTCAGTCCTATGCTGGCTTCCCAGCTATCAGTCTGGTGGCCCGTTAGCTCCTCCTTGTTCAGGTAAGCTGTCTCTATGTGTTTCTGCAGCCTGGTCTTGTCCTCGCCCTCTGCATCTGAGTTCTACTTTGACTCAGTATTTATGTACGGGTATTTGCTACTGTTTCCAACAGGCATTAGTTGAGGGCTCCATTTATAAGTTAGTTGTTGATCTCCCTCTTCGGGAAGGGCATTTATGGTATCCTTTCCACAGAAGCTCAAATTGTTTGTTGGCAGCAGTCTTGTAATTCTCTAGACCTTTTTTGCGTTCAATTTTATCTTCAAACCAATATTGGCTCCCTCTTTTATGTTCTCTCTCTCTCTCTCTCTTTCCTGTCTTCTATTCCTAATTAGGCTAAATCTTCCTGGTCGCAAATGTTTTCCTTTCCTCCCCCTCGTTTTCTCCTACTTATCTCTCCATTCGCTGTCCCCCCTTCCCCTGAGCTCTGGGGGACTTGTCCTTTACCAGGTCTATGACGGACTTTATATGAATCTCTTAGAATACACCTTGTATCCTAGTTCTTCTGGTGGTGTAAATTATAGGCTGGTGATCCTTTGATCTATGTGTACAATCCATATATGAGTGAGTACATAGTATGTTCCTCCTTTTGTGAGTGGGTTTCCTCATTCAGGATGGTTTCTTCAAGTGCCATCCACTTGCCTGCGAATTTGAAGATACCATTATTTTTTTCTGCAGAGTAATAGTCCATTGTGAAGATGTGCCAATCTGCATTATCCATTCTTCAATAGAGGGACATCTAGGTTGCTTCCAGGTTCTTGCTATTACCAATAGTGCTGCTATGAACATAGTTGAACAGATGTCTTTGTTTCATGGATGTGGATCATTTGGGTATATGCCTAAGAGGGGGATTGCCTGGTCCTGTGGTAAACTAATTCCCATTTTCCTGAGGAAACACCATACTGATCTCAAAAATGGCTGTATGAGTTTGTGCTCCCACTAGCAGTGGAGGAATGTTACATTTCTCCACATCCTCTCCAGCATGGGTTGTCATTGGTATTTCTAATTTTAACCATTCTGGTAGGAATAAGATGGTATCTCAAAGTTGTTTTGATTTGAATTTCCCTGATAGCTAAGGATATTTTGGAGAAAAGCCCTCTGTTGCGTGTAAGATTGGTGAAAATCTTTTCTCAGTCTTTGGGCTGCCATTTGGTCTTGTCCACTGTGTCCTTTTCCTTACAGAAACTTCTAAATTTGAAGAAATTCCATTTATTAATGGTTGATTTCAGTGTCTGTGCTCTTGGAGTTATGTTCAGGAAGCAGTCTCCTATACCAATTTTTTCTAAGGGTAATTACTTTCTCTTCTAAGAGGTTCAATGTGGCTGGATTGATGTTGAAGTCTTTGATCCATTTGGACTTGAGTTTTGTGCATGGCAACAGACATGGGTCAATCTGCAGTCTTCTACACATCATCATCCTATTGTGCCATGTGTTGAAGATGCTTTCCTCCCCCTATTGTATTCTTTAGTTGTTTTGTCGAAAATCGTGTGTTCTCAGGTGTGTGGGTTAATATCAGAATTTTCAATTCAATTCCATTGGTCTACCTGTCTCTTTTTGTGCCAATACCAGGCTGTTTTCAGAACTATAGCTCTGTAGTAGAGCTTAAAGTCAATGATTGTGATGCCTACTGAAGTTCTTTTAAGATACAGGTTTGTTTTGGCTATGTGGGTCTTTCATTTTTCCGTATAAAGTTGAGTATTGTCCTTTCAAGGTCAGTGAAGATTTGTTGTGGGATTTTAATTGGGATTGCATTGAATCTGTAGATTGCTTTTGTAAAGATTACATTTTTATTATGTTTATCCTACCTATCCAAGAGCATGGGAGATCTTTCCATTTTCTGGTATCTTCTTTTATTTATTTCTTTAGAGCCACAAAATTCTTAATATATAGGTCTTTCATTTGTTTGGTAAGTGGTACCCAAGATACTATATGTTGTTTGTGGCTATTGTAAGGTATGGTGTTTCTCTTATTTCTTTCTCAGCCTCTTTTCATCTGAATAAAGAAGGGATATTGAATTTTTTGAGTTTATGTTGTATCCTCCTTAGTTTGCTGAAGGTGTTTTTCAGCTGTGTGAGTTCCCTGGTAGAATGTATTTTGTCGCTTATGTAAACTATCATATCATCTGCAAATAGGGACAGTTTGACTTCTTCCTTTTCAAATTTGATCCCCTTGATCTCCTTTTGTTGTCTTATAGCTTTAGCTAGAACTTCAGGTGCAATATTGAAGAGATATGGAGAGAGAGAGAGGACAGCCTTGTCCTGTTTCTAATTTTAGAGGAATTACCTTAAGCTTCTCTCAATTCAGTTTGATGTTGCTTCTGTAAGGCAAAGGAGAAATATCACAACTGCCTTTAGTTGATGGCATCCGTTGTTATTCTGCTGTTCACATCACTTGTGGCATAAATGTTTTATGCTCATGTAGGTGGAGTTTTCTGTGTAGACCATCGATCAGCTCCGTCCTGCTAGCTGCTCTCCAGATACCCATACAGTAACTTAATATTAAGTACAAATGCTTGGCCAATATCTAAGGCTTGACTCTAGCCAACTTGTACAACTTATATTAACCCACTTTTATTAATCTATGTGCTGCCCCAAGGCTCCTTACTTCATTTATGGACTTCCCATGTTGATTCTCCTATGTCCAGCTCATGAATCCTCTTATCACCACCCTTCTTATCTCAGAATTATCTCTGTCCAAAAAAATCTTGCCTAACTATCACCAGTCAGCTTTTTATTAACTATGAAACACATTTTCACAGTGTACAAAAGGATTTTTCCTTAGAATTCTCTTTATCACTTAAGATATAAATATTATTACTGTTTCTTCCAGTGCTGCGAATTCAGGACTCAATGTTTTAATGATTTGCCTCAGATTACAAAAAAAAAAAAATTAAAATTAAATGGTATAGCTATGATCCCCTAATGTTCCATCTGTCCAATCATTTTTATCATTTTACCTAATGTTGTATTGATATATTTTTCTCTTCTCAGCAACTCTCCATAATCCTTCCTTCTTTCTTTCAAACTAAATTCCTCTTTTTCAGCTAATTCTTATTGAATGCATATTTGTATGTACATATATTCATAAATATAACCCTTAAGGAAAATTTATATTCCCTCCCTCAACAACTAGAATTACTAATTGTGCTTAAGCTAAGGATGAGAAGTCTCATGTCCCTCTCTCCATAATGTAATTTTTTATTGTGAGCGTAGAGTTTAATGGCTGAGCCATCTCTCCAGCCTTAAGATGAAATTTTGTCTGGCTTATCTTCTGCAGAACATATGCATATGTCACAAGCCACTGTGAGTTCATATGTGCTTCAGCTCAGCTGTTTCTAGAAGACAATCTTTCTCTGTTGTCATTCATGACTGTGATGAATAGACTCCCCTCTCCCACTTTAGTAGTGATCCCTTTTGAACATGGTCACAGGTGTGGAGTTGCATATCACTACAGAGGTAAGGGGTAGAAATATCTTTAATTCTCTCTTAAATTATATATATATATATATATATATATATATATATATATATATATATTTTGAAAGTCCCAGTTGGCAGTTACTTCAATGTAAGGGTTGAATATTCCATTCCTTCATTCTCTGGCTCCACGAATTTCTGATGAGGGGTCTGATGTTATTCTGATATATTATCATGTAGGAGTCTTCATTTGTCTACTACAGGTCCTAAGTTTTTCCTCAGTTACTAATTTGGGAATACTATATAGGAGGTAAAAAGTAAGAAGTTTCAAATTCTATGCTTGGGAGTCCATAACTTTCTCAAGATTTGGAAAATTTTATAGATTTCTCTGCTTCCTGAATATTATCTTTCTTCTACACTCTCAGTTTTTCAATTCACGTTTTGATTTGCATTCATTGTTTTCTATTTGTTGTGACAAGTTTTTTTTTATTGTTGTATATTGTTTCTTTAAGTTGAGTTGTCTATATTGTTTTCCCCCTGTATTTTACTTTTTCAATTTATGTATTTTCTTTTCAACATTTCTCTCTGTATTATCCCAAGCTCTCACCTTTCTTTGCAAAATTCATATCCATGTTGCTAACATCCTCTTCTGCCTTACTGACTGTCAGATCTTGATTCTGACATTGATGTCTTTATTCAGCCACCTATGTTACTTTTCAGAAATACATAATGTAGTGTTCAGCATTATACTATCATACATAATACTGAATTATGTAGCAATCCTCTGAGCCATATTTACTTTTATAATTTGTTACTATCTGGAGTATGAGGTTTTCCCAGTGTCTGCATCCTGTGTAGCATTTGGTGCTGTTCATGTTTGGAATTTTCTGATTGTATTAGGCAAATAATTGTGTTTCATGGTCATTCTTCTTTCATTTCTCTGATGGTGTGTCAACTGGGAAATCATTTCATAAGCTTGTCTGCTGTCTGCACATTCACCTTGCTGAGATAACCCTGTTCCTTGAGAATTTTGTTTGTAAATAAATTCTGTTCTTACTGTTGAATTAAGAAACTTGTATATTTCAGATGATATTCTTTTATCAGATACATCTTTTTCAAATAGATTTTTTTTAGTCTGTGTCTCCTCTTTTAATTTTATGGAAAATTTATTTATCAGAAAATGTTTTAATGTTTAATAGCGCATAGCTTATCAATTATTTTTTGCATGAATTATGACTTTAGAACTGTATATGAAGAACCATTGCTATATTCACAGTCATCCAGAATATAACCCATATTACTTTCTAGATGGATTATAATATTTGGATCTATAGTTGCTCCATTTTCAGTTAACTTTTGTAAAATATGTAATGTTTATGACTACATTTATTATATCTTCCTCTTTGCTTTGCCTGTGGATGTACAGACTCTGGGCACCATTTCTTATAAAACAAAACGTTTTCCTTCATTGTATATACTTCTTTTTTAACAGTCTGGTTATGGTCTAATTCTAGCTTTTAAGGAATGATGATCAAACAGAAATTTTAAGATACCTTGATTTTCTAAATAAGCCTAGATTTTCGTCAAGTGAAAAGGCAGATTTGGGGAATAAAGCATTACACACTGAATTTTTCTTACCTATTTCCCACAAATGCTTTAATAGAAGAATTGGTATACTGAAAAGATAAACTGTGATAAACCATTTGCTCACAAGTTAAATTGGAATCACACAGTGCACACACAGTTGTTGCCATAGAAATTTTATGAAGTGTGGGATCCTAATCACTTGATGAATGAAATTCACAATTACTCAGAATATAGTGTGTATGGTGACTCCCATTTATGTTCAAAAGTGTGTTCCCTAGGAATTGTTTGTCAGACATTAGATGGATTCCCTTCACTAACACTTTATTGTTTTATTTTTCATAGCACAGTTTTTCTTGTCTTTTACTCCTTGACAAACATGAACAGGTTTCTACAATGCACCACTAACCTTACTTTACTATAGAAGTCCTGATTCATCATTGCACTGCCTGGCTCCTTGAGTTGAAATGGAGACCAGAATTTGCAAATGATGCAGACTAGTGCCCAAAAAGGCAAAGTACATTTTTTACTTTTTATTTTGATTTGTTTCCAGACAGGTTTCTCTGTTTTGTTTTGGAGACTGTCCTGAAACTAGCTTTTTAGACCAGGCTGGCCTCAAACTCACAGAGATCCACCTGCCTACGCATCCTGAGCTCTGGGATTAAAGGCATGCACCACCCATGCCTGGCCAGAACTATATTTTTAAGGCATGAATCATGTAGGCACAGCAGTCTTCATTCTAATCAGTGATTGATTTCTATTAATGGCAAATTATTTGTCTTAACAACAGTTAGTCATAAACTGTTTCTGAAGTGCAGTGATGCTAATTATTAGAACCAGATTTGAACACAGAATGAGACTGTTACAAGCATTAAATACCAGGTCTATGAAAAAAAGAAGAGCTACTTTGTATACGTTAATTCATAAATAAGATAAATACTACTTATAAATGGTTAAATATATGGAAGATGATAGACAATAATTTTAAGGTTTTACCGAGTTCTTTCTAAATATTTTTGAAAATATATACATTGAGACACATTATTTAAGGTAGTGTCTCAAAGGTCACCCATTATAATAAATGTTATATGTTTCAGAGTACTAAATATGTTGTTCAAAGAAGAAAAGCAATCACATTACACATATTTGAATCTGTCAGCTTGTTGATATTACTGGACATGAATGAGTCAGAAGTAAATAAAAAAGGCAACTAAGATTTCAGCCTTATCAATAAAACAGAATCCCAGGATAACCTATAGCAATGTTTTCCACATCAACTGTGGATAAGGCTTAGCAAGCTGATTGACATGAACTCCTCTTTATTTTACTTTGCGTTTGATAATACTTAAAAGTAGACTTTCTTGCTTATCTTTTACTGTAGACCATGATAATTTTGTCCCTTACACCTGATATTTAATCTTATAATAGTTGCAATTCTTATCCAATTTGCAATTAAAACCATTAGCACCCCTGTTTTGTGTACTACCCTTCGTGATAAATTATTTTGTTTTTTTTCAGTTTTTTGTGATTATTATATAATTATAGCTCTTTTCCCTTCCCTTTTCTCCCTTGAAGTCCTCCCACTTAGCTTTCCCAACTCTCTTTCACATTCATGTGTCTCTTCCTTCATTCTTTGTTATTGCATGTATAAATGTTGGCAACATACACATGTACATTAGGAACTATAACTTGCTCATGCCATGTAATGTTACTTGTTGTTTTCAGGGTTGAGCAATTTGAGCTGGATAAATAGCAAGTGTGCTTCTTCCTGGGAACGACCACTTCTACTATTCCCAGTTTTCCTCAGTTGCCTTTTAGTAACTTTTATATTTCTTGTGATTCTGTTAGTAAGTACTGTAAGCTTGCGTTGTTTACTGTAGAAACCTCCAAAGCTATTTCCTGGTCTTGTGTCATAGAATAGGCAAACTTGCAAAAGCATGCATTTACAACAGAAGCAAAGCAGAATTTTAGAAGATGATATACTTCCCAAGGAGGAAGTAGAATAGAATGAAGTGAGCCCAATGGTCTCACCACAGGAGGCAGAGGGGCTTTAAATGCATGTGACATATGCTTTGGGTGCATTTTCATAGTGAGGATTTCATGAGTTTCCTCTGTTATGTGTACTTCTAGAAACAGTTCTTATTGAAATTTTCATTAACATCTTAAATCATCAGCCAGTGGTGTGTTTTAGTAATTTAACGAGCTAAAAGTAACCCTCAGACACTTTGGAGTGCCTCTATTTATGCAAGAAACCAACTCCTTTTGTGATATCCTTGGCTGCCTTGTCCAAGATATTCTAGCCACATTTTTGACTGTTTGGATTTCTTACATTTGAGTAGTGCTTTGCTTAAACCATCAGGAATTTACTTTATACTGCATTCTTCTGATTCACTGTGATTCTCAGTCACAACAGATAACTGAATGTGACATTGTGACAAATACCTTAAAGGACTGATTTGGGTCACAGGTACAGGGTTTTTAGTTCATGCTAACCTGATTTTGTTAGTTCTGTGCACATTTCATCTCTGATATTCAGGCTATCATGAAAAAAGGATATGACAGGACTGATTAGTATTAGGAGTAAAGCAAATTAAAATAATATTTTGTAAACTAAGAAGGCTGTGTTTATGTATTTAGAAATACATATGTATATGGATACACACACACACACACACACACACACACACACACACACATATATATATATATATATATATATATATATTGTGTAACCACTTTTAATGAAAAACAAGGACATGCATTTAAAGAAGAATAAGAAGAGGTATTTGTGATAGCTTAAACAAGGGGGAAAGGAAAATGTAAATGGTGTAATTATAATCTCAAAATAAAATTAACCATAAAAGTGCCAAAAATAAGAGAAAAACACATGGTACAGAAATATTCAGAAATAAATCCCTGAAAATTCAGAGAAAACTCTTTTATTTGGGTCTTTGATGAAACTGAATAAAAAAATGCAATTAGATAAAGGACTCTGGCTTTAATCATAAAATTCTTCTATGCATCTCAGGGAAGCATTCTTTGTGATTGGACACAACAATCCTAGAATTAGCAACTTATGGATGACTGACTGATCTGTTGTCTAAAGTTAGGTCACACAACTTTATTCTCAGATCCTACAAAGAAATAAAGAGGAGGTTAAAAATATTTTTAGTTTGCATAACTTAAAATGACAGGAGAATTCTTGCTTCTGTGGATTACTTTCAGTGATGTAGAAGGTGTTGGCAGTAAGACAGATGCATCTATTAACAGTGCTCCTAATGCCTTTTCAGTGCCATTTATCCTAAAACACAGAAAAGAAAAGTTCAATATTGGGGGTGTGTTATAGTTTTTCATGTCTCATCAACATCTGGTACATTAAGTGTGTTTTAAATAAGGAGTCTCTTACTCTCAACTCAAAGCTTCAAAAGCTGATGAGGTATTATTTACATGCCAACCAGCTGAAAATGGAATCATCACAATCACAGTGGGTGATGTGGAACAGGTTTACAGAACAAAGGGAAGAAATGTAATTCTTCTCCATGGTTTTTATTTTACTGGATGGATTCTTCTACAAAAATAAATAAATAAATAAACAAACAAATAACAAAACAGAAAAATAAAAATATTGCCATACATTTCTTAAGTATACATGGACCCAAAGGAATGAACAAACTTCAAAGCAATGCCTCACAGTCCCGGCAAAAATGTAACCGTCAATGAAAAAAAGAAAGAAGGGTGTTGGGAATGAGACAACAACTTGATCAAGAAACACTGTGGAAAGGAGTAAGGCCCTTAGATAAAATCTGAGCCTACTTCACAGACTTTCTAGAAAGTTTCAATTATTTTCTTTCTTTAACAGAGAACGTGGCAAGCTTATGAGCAGAGATGTCATCATAGATGTTAAGTTTTCCTTGAATTGCTTTGCAACTTGTTTTACTTCCAGAACTTTTTCTTTTCCTGTGAGTTTTCAAAATAATAGTTATTTGAAAGTGGCACAAACTCGGAGAATATACTCTGGTCATTACAATGGGGACACACCCAGACGTGATACATACCAATCCCACAACCATCTACTATCTACTCTATGTTTATATGGTCACATCTAAGTGGAAGAATGGCTAGAGATGTTGTCTAGTTCAAGTTTAAAAGGGCCACTAAACTTAGGAGTACATGGCTCTTATTCTTCAACTTAGATAAAAGAACACTACACTTAGGTTTTTCAAAAACACATCTCTAGAGATTGTTGAAAATATATATGTAATTTCATTTACAATTTTATGCTGTGCTTTGTGTAGAGCCAATATGGTACAGAGTCAATTTAAATTACTTTCCATCATTTGAACTTAGTTTTGATGTGGCACAAATATATTATTGGTTTGTATTTTATATCAGATATAGGGAGTTAGAGGATTAAAAAGAATGATTTAAATCCAACTCAGAAGGATGTTTATAAATGCATGACTTAAACATGAGCATAATGTAGAATGAATGAATAAAAGAATTGTGGTAGAATGAATAAAAGAATTGAGGGTTGGGAAGGGTGGGAACACTTGTTTCCAATAGAAACAAAATAATTGAGAAGCAAAGGTTCATCGAAATGCTTTCTTGGATTTAAAGGAAAATAAAGAAAATCAGTTTGGCTAGAGTGAGTTCAGGTTCAAAGATGGATGCCATGCAGAGAAGAAAGAAAGAGGGAATAATGTGCAGCAATGTCAACTACTGAGAACTCTGGCCATGTGCAGAGAACAAAAGAACTGAATCCATTACCCCTTGGTGCTTCAGTCCTTGTGATCTTGTTCAAAAGAGTCCCAGTGACACACAGAGAGCATATTGTAGAAGATATGCAAGGTTCATTGCAAAGTATTATGGAGCACTATTCAGGGGTCAGAGTGGCCAGTGGCCAAAGAGACCACTGCAGAGGAGAATACATATGAGGGCCAAGAATGGACAATTGCCAGAGAGATCAGTAACACTGGCTTACATTGTTATATAGATTTTATGTTATTTCTAAAGACTCTGGAACAGACAGTTTTTCTGAAGGGAGGTCCAGATGATGAATAGGTTTGTTTGGATTGACTCTTATGGGAGGAAACAAGGTTATGTTGTGCCTCTTGGATTGTATTTCTGTGTCATTTTCTTTCTTTCTTTCTTACTTTCTTTTTCTCTTCCTTCCTCCCTTCCTTCCTTCCTTCCTTCCTTCCTCCCTTCCTTTCTTTCTTTCCTTTCCTTTCTTCCTTTATTTCTTTCTTTCTTTTTTTGGTCTTATATTTTTATTTAGAAACAATCATTTTACATATCAATCCCCCATCCCCTCTCCCTCCTATCCTCCCATGCCCCTTAATAACACCCCTAACTCACCCTCCACCCACTCACCAAGGATAATGAGGCCTTCTATAGGGTATCATCAAAGTCTGTCACATAATTTTGGGGAAGCCCTAGGCCATCCTCTGTGTATCTGTGCTTAACTAGTATTCTTACATAGGCCCCATATATAGCCCAGGCCTCCTTACTAGCACCCACGTTCAGAGGGCTTGGTTTGGCGCAATGATGGTTTGTTTGTTTTTGTTTTGTATTTTACCTTTTTTGAAGTTGGTGAGTATATGTGTAGTGTGTGTGTGTGTGTGTGTGTGTGTGTGTGTGACAGATACCTTCAATGTCTCTCACTCTCAACTATCGGAATCACCTTGCCCTTAACAGCCAGCAGCAGCAGCATGGTCACAGACTTCTACTTGGCATTTGGCAGCACACAGAACATGAATTTCAACATGGTTCCCAGTGATGGTGGCAACATGGACCATATAAATGGACAATGCAGAATGTATTGTTGTTTTCTTCTCTCTCTCTCTTTTTCTTTCTTAGCCTCCTTTTCCATTTTAGGGCATGAATCAAACAAACTTCTCTAATGTCTATATCCTATTTGCTTACAGAAGATGTAGCTGGCAAGTAGAAGGTTTTGAAAGCCTGATAAATTCCCAATGTTATGTTTACAATCTGTAGATCATAAAGAGGAGGATGACAATTCTCAATGACATTAAATTTGCTAATATCTTGCTACTAACAAATGTACTTCTTGAAAGTATATGTGACTTAAGCATGGCTTACATCCTTGACATTTTTTTATCAGAAATATCTCCTTCCTTCTGATGAAATGAAAGCCAATATCAAGGACAATTACGGTGAAAGCAGACTTTTCTGTACTTGTAAACACTATAATTTGATTTCAAGATTCTTGTAAATAATGATTGTCTTTCATCATGTTAACTCCAATGCCATATTATGATTGTTTAGTACACTTTATGTATGATGTCTGCCTTTATATTTTCATTTTAAGAGCATTGTCCATGCATTGTCTCTTCATATTGCTGTGTGTAGTTTCTATGGCATGCTTTGTTGTTTTTAATACTTAATGACTTAATGTTGTTTCTTAAAATATCACCAACTTTTCTCTCTGTAAAAAAAGCAGTCCAGAGGGAATAAACATTATATCTAAGTTAACATGAGAAAGTTTTATTCTTAAGATAATAGGAGTCACTATACCACATTCTTATTTTTTCTGATAAATATTGGAAAGTGCTCCCTCAAAATGTTTAAAAATTTAAGGAAATCATTTTCTTAGAAATTTAGAGAAAGAAATACATATATTGGCATTCTTTTACTGTTTTTCCATCTGTTATTACATGCTGTTACATAACATCAACAATAACAACTACCATTGGTTTCTCACTGACTGTTAGAGATTCAAGGCCAAGCAGCCCTTTCTTTCCCACAGCAGGTTGCTGGCTGAAGAAACATGTAACTGGGTATTTCTAATCAAATGGGATTTAGGTAGCAATTTATTAATTTGTGCAACTTGAAATGCCAAAATCAAGATAATTGTCCCCACATCAGTCTTAAGAAACCAACGAAAGCTTTTGAAACCACTCTGGGTCTGTAACAACCAAGGCTGTATTATGAATCTTTCTATTCTCATATGAGGCAAGAAAAGCTGTGTCTGAAGAGATATAATACACTAACATATAAAATTAGTTTGGTCCAGGTTTATCATTAACAAGGATCAAGTATCCAAGATCACTGTTGTAACTTTGATACAACTAGTAAGACAGGATGAACATATTTTGACAGAACAACTCATTTACATGAAATACAAAGCAAATCTTGGTTATAAGCTTAAGAAAGTGTTGAAAGGCATAGAGAAAACAGCAGGTAAAAATGTAAGGAATCTAAATGCTGATGTAATGAAAATGTGACAATTAGGCAAGGACATACTAATCCTGCCTGTGATCAATTTAGCTTTCTCAGATGACTTTCAGCTGCCATGCACATCAATATAATGATAAAGCCATAAAATTAGGATTACAATATTTACTGTTGCCATTTACCATTTTGCATTATGCAATGCAACATCCACGCAACACCACAGAAGAGGGGAACAAATCAAATTCTTAAAACAATCCAGACAGTCCAGGAATGCCCTGATTTTTTCTATCTGACTTAGGAATAATCCTCTCTTTCATTAAAGTTTCCCATGAAATGTGCTCTTAGGAATCCTTGAGACAAGGTGGTGCTCTTTAGAAGCCCACACTCAGCTTGATTGTAAATTTTCCCTTTATAATAAAAATGTCCTTCCAGACCTTACATTGTTTTCTCTCTGAATTCTGTTTTCATAGTCACAAGAACCTAGATAAAATGGTAAGAGAACTCACTCTGTGCTCTTTTTATATCCATCTTCTTCCTCACACTTTAAGCATTGGCAACAAGATTGGTGCTAATTATTGTTATGGAAACAGCTTCCTATTGTCCAGAGCAAACCAATAAACAAGAGTAAGGGAAGCAGTTTCCTTTAAGTTAACAAATATCAAGTATCCTACTGAAAGTTTTAAATTTTGCAAATTTTTTTTAAAGAAATTACTACATATTCTTGCAGCTATTATCACAGAGGAGAAATAATCGAACATGTTACAGGAAATGAATCAGGGCAATCTTTTCTAAACACTCTTATGCTTTCTTTTCCCTTATCTGTATTACAGAGTTCACCCATACAGACTACACTCCCCTAGAACCATGGAATTGGAAAAGCAGAAGTGCTCATGGGAAATTTTGTTGATGACAAGAGGTTGCCTCGCAGCTAGCAGTGCTATATCATGTGGTGCTATGGATGTTCTGTTCTCCCTTCATGCCTTCAAGGCTTTACCGGCTCTTCCTCTTTGCCCCTAGCCCTAGAGAAGCTTCCTGTATATTATAGTTTCACCTATTTATGTTTCTCCTGAAAAATCTTTAAAAGATATGTTGCTTTTAATTTTATATCTATTATTGACCTTAGTTTATTTTGATATATGTTGTGAGGTAGAATAGGGATTTGTTTTCCAGATCAATCCCTATAAAAAAATTTCAGAAAATCTGGTTGAAGCATTCCAGTTTTTGTTTGTCAGAAACACCAGATATATAAAAAATATCATTCAGTTTAAAGTAGATATTATAAATACCTCATTAAACTAGAGTCTTAGAAAGTGAAAAGCCCCTGAATTTCATTGCATAGTTCATCTTCCACTATTTAATTAACTTGCCAATATGTACTGTTTCTTACTTTTCACTTACTACTGTTAGTAAGCATTATGGAAAAAACACTAAAGTGAAAGAGAAATATGCTAGGGTTTATGTGTACTAAAGAATGATGTGAGACTGGAGAACACTAGCAGAGATAGGGCAGTAAATGTATACAGCTGCCCTTGCCATGAAAGCAACTGATTTTAATAGATTTTATTTACTGGTATTAAGTAAAATACAGTTTAGTAGATTAGCAGCTTCATTCCACATACCAATAGATGTGTTGATTTACTGAATGTGTATGTGTATAATAGAAGCTTCATTTCAAATCTGTAACTGAGCCATTTCCTGACGCCCATCTGTTCCCTGTGGAGAGCAAATTGATGAGAATAAGGATTGCATGAGGATCAACACCACTTCTCCATTCAAATCAGTGATGGTTCCTCTGCAAGTGTGGATTTGCACTTTGATTTAGTATTTTTGTAGAAATGTCTAATTCTAGTAATTTCTGCTTTCTCCTTTCCAAATTTTTACCCTCATTCAACAGTTTGGATGTCCAATGTGTGACTTCTACTGCTTGCCAAATTAATATTTTGCAATTGTACTTCCTAGAACTGGAAATATTATCAAAGTATAGGGATTTGTCTGATTTACTGAATTGCATCATAGCTAAAGTTCCATTAAATGTGATTTTTTTTTATAAGTTTTTAGTCTGACTGGTAGCAACAGTGCCTGCTTCCTGGGATTTGTGTTGACTTAGAAGCAATCAAACAAACAAAAAACATAATTATTTCTTTGTTTTAAATGCAGTTACCCTAATCAGTTGAAAACGTTAATTCTAGGACAGAACACTATAAAAATTAACAATATAATCTTCTGTGTTACTAAGGTGTTTTCACAGGGAAATTTGGCCTCCTTTTTTTCTAATCTTTCTGAATGTTTAAATTGTATAAAATTAGGCTTGATATAGAGGAACCACTTCTCCTAGGGCAAGCCAAGAGATACTGGGGTTCATTCAAACAATTGTTCTTCTGCATATACAAATGAGAAATGGTTCAATCAAACTATCTCTTTCTTTTGTATTGATACTTGGATCACATGTCTGCTGGAAGCCTTACTGAACAATGGTTTGATGACCTGGGATGGATGTGTGAAATTGGTGCCAAGAAGAAAGAGTGACAACCCGTTCTTTAAATAAGTGGCCTCAGATAGCCTGGGATGTCTTTATTTATACAGTTCCAATGGTCTACCTGACCAGTTTTGCAATTAGTTTTACTTCTTTAAGTTTCTTTAAATGTTTACAGTAATTACCATTTTCTTCCCTGCTTTTCCCCCTCTGACTCCCACTTCTCCCACCACTAGCCATTACCTTTTTAATCTATATTTCTGTTAGAACCATAAGCAGTCTTACAAATTACAAAGGAAATTTTCTGAATAGGCACATCTACAGGTCATAACATTGTGCCCAGTTGGCAGCATGTGTTGTTACAAGGTCATGCAGGGTGAGAGACAATTAGGTCTCCAGTGGTTATTATTTACATCTGATAAGTTCTGGATTGTCATGATTAACTCACAAGCCAAAGCTGGATCGATCATTCTACATTGTGTACTAATCTATCTCCTCTGAAAATATACCAGAGTTACTCATTCAGACAAGCTTTAGGGCTAGCATAAGAAAGAGAACATGTAGCACATAGGCTTCTGGGGTTATGCCCAGGATCATGCAACAATCTACTCACAGGTGTTATGGGTAGGTTTTTTTCACCAGCCTGGACCCACCACCATGCCAGCCCTAATTAATGTACAGACACACTGAATTAGATATAATTTTGTTGGCCAGTTACTAGTTTTTTGTTGGCCAGCTATGTTTAATATTAACCCATTTTTATTAATCTAAGTATTTCCATGTTGACTCATCTTACCAGAGACTGGGGCCGCCTTCTGCTCTCTCCAGTCTCTGCATCTTGGATCCTCTCCCTACCACTTCCTCAAATCTTCCTTGTCTCCTAGTCCCGCTTATCTGGCTTTCCTATTGGCCAACAGTGCATTCATTAACCAGTAAGAGAAACATATTTACAGAATGATATCTCCCATCACACAGGTCTTTACCAAATGGTTCAGGTTCTACAGGGCTATGCCACAGGCCTTGAGCCATGAAACAGTCACACGGCTCACATCATTTGTCAAAGGCTACCAACCACTGTTAGTCAAATAATTTTATTATTGGTTGGCTCTGCACTCTACTAAAGCAATGACACTGACCTTGTCTTTGATAGCTAAGTTCCCCAATTTAGTCTCTGCTACCTCATTGTCTGTCATGCAATTTATACTGGGGCTGTGAGTTTAATTAAAGCATTTTAAACCTTAGTTTACTTTTGTTTGTTTGTTTTGTTTTGTTTTTACTTAAACAGAAGAGTAAACATAGAGTTGTTAAAGATGATGTGCTTCTGTAGTGAAAGTTGTATACTATGAGCAGGTCTTTATAGGACAATCTGTTTTATCATTTGAATGTTTCTAAACCTTTTGACTATTTCCCTTTATAGTATCAAAATAAGTTTTTTACTTTCTTCAGTTATATTTAGGATTATATTTTTATCCAAACAACTGAAGCAATACCAAAAGCCCAGTCTAAGCTTCATACTGAGACTTTGTCTCAATGTAACATGGTAATAGAATTTCTTGTGCCTTATCTTCCAAAATAACTGAGATCAAGAGGGAAATGGTTCATATACAAGGTTTCCTGATACTAACTGGTCATGTTCTAATCTTTGTTCTTACTTTTAGTCTGCTTATATTTTTTGTTTTTAATCCTGAGATAGAGTGGTTAGAATGAAGATGTAGAAATGTAATCAACATGTCTATAAGTAATGAAGACTTTTCAAAGAGACTTTTACTCCATCTATTTAGATCACTGGAACAAAGCAACACAGGGAACTTGATTTTTCTCCAGGAACCTCAGGCTGAGAAATACATGCTGAAGCCTGGTATCAGGCATAGAGGGTTATTCCTCAAAAAGATTTTTCACACAGTGGCCACCCTTTACAGGAGAGACAACAGTTGAATCAATGGTAGGTCAGCAATGGGCCAAACCATACCTTGACCAAGCTTATTATTTATGTATATATGTTGCCTTCTACTTATATATTTACCTTCATGTCAGGGCCCTGCAGATGGCCTGGCAAGGATTGCTGTATCTCTTTCCCCCTCTTTGCAAATGGCCATTTTCAATAATATTTTTCTGCTTCTTAACTATAAACAAATAACCCCACAAATGTATATATGATTTTTATAACACAGGCTCGATTCTATGAACACATAGATTAGGGAATATCTGCTGAGCAACCTTGTTTCAATAACTTTGTTTTGCATTCACCCCTATTCTACAATCTTTTCCCCTATAAACTCCCCATTTTAAATCTACATACAATGAATACAATCATGTAGTTGTTATCCATGTACGACATCTTTGCATGCATTGCACTTAATATATTTCTGCTAAGAAGATAGACTATTTATGTGCCTTCAATCTACAAAGCTTTTTTGCATAATATTCCTCTGCACTGTGTGAAGATGTGACACTATGATTGGTTTAATAAAGAGCCGAATAGGGGACATTAGCTACTCTGGAAGAGGTTAGGCAGACTTCTGGGAACAGAGAGCTCTGGGAAGAAGAGGAGTTGCTAGTCAGACAGAGGAAACAGGATGAGCTGTTCAGGGTAAAGGAAAACTAGCCATAGATTAAAAGGTGTGGGTTAATTTAAGTTATTGAATTAGGTAGAAATAAGCCTAAACTAAGGTTAAGTTTTCATAATTAATAAGTCTCAAAATCATTTTTGCAAGCAAATATCTAAGTCAAATATCTAATGAATATCTTACAGGTTGTATAGATAAAATTAGATAAAGATGGCTCAGTGTAAATTATGGGCTTAATGTTTCAAGAGCTTTCAAGATGCATTCATTTGTCACATATGAGTTTGCTGAATTCCATTAACTACTAGAGCCCAGGGAGCTAAGGAGTTCAATTTATATTCTACTCTGACCTTTCAGGAAGTGATATTCTGAGTCTGCTTTCTAGAACCTCTACCATTTAAAGAATCTTTAGATGCCAGTGTCTAAGCTTTTAGATCTTTCATGGTTAAGATGAGATGATATTTTGAAGCCCTGGGAATATCTCCAACCCTTTATCCCCATGACTTCCTCTAGTAGTTAGGAAAAAGCCAGACTAAGTTTCAGCATGGAGAAGACAGTGTGGGTTCAAAGTCCTTCCCTTAAACAAGAAGCTCCTTTCAACAGATCCAGTTGAGAAAGAGAAAACTCAGTTCTCCCCAATAGAGTAATAGTGACACACTTCCTCCACCAAGTCCACACCTCCTAATTATTTCCAAAAATGTTCATCAACTCATGACTGAGCATGAAATTATGTGAACTTATAGGGGGAATCCACATTCAAACTACCTTATTGCATTCCCTGGCCTCTATAGGCTTATTGCCATATTATCCTGTCAAATGCAATCAGTGAAACTCCAAATTTCCCTGTAGTTATTCAAACTTTAGACTATTTAAAAGTTTAAAGTAGATACAGTGGAGAGGTCCTTAGTGCTGCCTCAAGGGGTGTGACAGACTGTGATGATTACCCATGGGAGGTCTCACCCTCTCTGCTTAGTGGATGGGGGTGATGTTGGTAGAAGGTGGGCAGAGCAGGAGGACTGGAGGGAGAGGGGAATGGGATTGGAATGCAAAGAAAGATTGCGTTAAAAATAAAAAGTGGGGCAGAAACAGATACACACATACAAAAAAAAAAAAATGAAGTCTCTTCTGAGATTCAGGGCAATCTCTAACTGTTCTAGTGGCAACTGGTCCTAATTATTGTTCTATTGCTTTGAAGAGACACCAGGCAAAAGCAATACTCTGAAAAGAAGGTATTTGATTGTAACCTTGTTTACATTTTCAGAGGTTTAGCCATTACAGCTTGGTAGAGAGCTTGGCAGCCAGTAGCAACAAGGTGTTTGAGAAATAGCTGAGAGGTTTGCATCCCATCTGCAGGCAGCAGGCAGAAAGAAACTCTGGGCCTGGCATGGGCTTTGCTCAAAGCCCACTCAGTGACAAACCTCCCCCAACAAGTCACAGCTCCTGCAACAAGGCTACACCTCCAATTTCCTCCAAACAGTTCATCAGCTGGGTGCTAAGCATGCAAATATGTGAAGTTATGGTGGGGGAGTCCTTATTCAAACCATCAGTGTCTCTTAACTGCTTATATTACCAGCATTAATCTCTGATCATGCTTCTATCCAGCTGCCCATTCACTGAAAATACAGAAAAAGGGGTTTAGACTGACAGATAAAGAAAATAAAAATGCATATAAGACCAGGCATGTCTACACTGGGAAATTCTTCATGTCAAATAATTCATTACTCAACAGTAAGCATATTTATTGCTCTTGAAGAGGACCAGATTTTCGTCTCAGGTCCTACAAACTGCCTTGAAACCATCTATAACTCAAGTTCTAGGTAGTCAATAATTTTGACTGAACTGTGTGGTCACTGGGCAACATGTGGTACATACAAACAGGAAAAACACTCATTTACATAAAATGAAATAAATAAATCTAAAAACATAAAACTATTCTAAGAATAATTAGACTATAAGCCATAAAATCTAATGAACTGCTTTTAAATGATACCACTTTGGTGAGAAGTAGTTGCTCCTATGACAAATCATTTAGTCTAATCTTTATCAATTACAAAATTTTCTTTTTCATGTCCTTTGTAGTAGTAACCAGATTTCCTGACTCATCTGCACCATTCATGATAAGTAGCATTCTGTTTACAAAATTTCTTGATACTGGGGGAAACATTGACAAGTAATTAACAGTATATAACAAAATTTCTCCAGAAAACTATTGATTGACATATCAGCTTATTCTTGTTTTTAATGATGGATTATTTGAAAATTAAAAAAAAATGTATAAACTACTTAGTGCCACTGTTTCTTATCCCTATCATATCAATTCTATTTTCATGCAGACCCCTTTCATGTGCTCATGTCTTTTGTTTTATTTTGTGACACCTTGAGTTTAGCTAGAAATATTTTAGTTACCATGTGTTTGAAACTATTCCGTGAAGCTTGATTTACTGTGGGTTCAGTGGTTCACTTTTTACTAAAACTGTCTTACCAAATATAAGTTCTAAACAAATAGATTATACAGGAATACTATACATACAAATCTATCTGAAAAAAATAATTCAAAATATTCCTATATAGTATAAATTAAAATTTATAAACAAGTAAATTGTTTTAAAAGTTTGTGCTAATACTAAACAATTTCATTAATTTTACTTAAGTACAGTTACTCACAATTATTTTATAGAGTTAATGCATGGATTAGCATTATAAATCACAATATTAATTTTTAAAGTAAATTAAAATATTTAATATGCTTAAAAATAGTATTGTTTTAAAGTCACAGTGTCTTCTTTTTGTTTTGAACGCTCTGAGGTGATAAATAAATATTGATAAAGCATTTAGTGAGGTGTGTAACTGTTGCAACTCCAGAAGGCAAGCTTCTTGTAAGCAGTCTAATACATGGAAATTTTCCAAGAAGTATTCTAAGTCTCGTAATTATCATCCCAGATGCTGGATTGTGTCTGCGTGGGATGAGCTCAATGTGCTGTCACATCCAGCAGAGTTGCCAATCTTAAACCAACTGTGACTACACTCTGTATATTTCTCTCTCTAGGGCATTACAAAAAAAATCTTAATTGGCTTTTGTTTCCAAGCAGGGCTTCATTTTTCTTGTACGTCCTTTCATTTTGCTGGGATTATGAGAAGCAAATTGACCTTGACATCTCATCTATTACAATAAGTGTATTGTTTATGCAATATCTAAATTCAATTATTAACCTTCCTGAGATAGAACCAGAGGAATATTAAGAACACAAATTTCTCTTTAATGTTTGTTATACAAAATTAGGAATCATGTTGAGATATGACAAATTTCTCAAAATAACTAATCTGTTCTGAAGACATGTTGATGACCTAAAACAGTTAGTAATATATACAAATACTCAAACCTATGATGCAGTTTCTTCCTCAATTCTGTATTTTGCAAATGCAAAGCTACTTATCTGAAAAAGTACTGTGTGAACTACCTGTTCCAGAGAAAGTTTTAAAATCTGAAATGTGGAGTATTCCAAAGATCCCCAGGGCAAAACCAGTCCAGTGCAAGTTACTCAAGTGTTGTTATAGTGCCAATTTTTGAGGAAACTTTACATGCATTTTTATTAGACAATATCATTCCAATATGCTTCAAATTTCTTACAAGAAGCAATTTGATTTATTTATGTAAATCAGATTACTTGTGTTCAGTTGGAGCTTAGGAACAACTTAAATATGTTTTATCAATCAGCTCCCAATGATGGGGAAGAGTAGACTGTCAACTTAAACATGTTGGCAGAATCATTGCCAGCAAAGGCGATACACCGATTGTCATTTACCTTCCTGGATATTAACAGTGTGCTTAACAAGTAACAATATGCATCCTCCTTTTAGCACAAATGCTGCTTACTAATGACAACTCATTGCTTCACACAGCAGGAGCATTCATTCTATTTAGGCATAATGACCTAGCTAACATCAGATTTTAAGAATGTATGTTATCATTATTCATACAGTACTGCACCAAAGCTTCTTTGGGAGGCAATAAAGAGCAAAATGTATATTTTAAAGATCCCCATTCCCCCCCTAAATGCTTGAATTAAGCTTAAGTCTGTGGTGCTCAGAGAATTGAGTTATGTCCTAAAGCAATACTTCTTTTAGAGTGCATCATGCCTGCAGATCGGGCTCTGATTAGCCTCTGCATTTTCTAATACAGTCAATTGATTTTCTGCTACTGTAGCTGCTATTGGCTTCTGTGTGCTATCATGGGCATTCTGTCTTTTGCATGAATGATGAATGGTAGTCTGTGAGGCTCCAAGCACATACTTATTTCCTCTTCAATAAGAACAACCGTCAATATTATTTAAGCAGAGGAAAACCCTGAGACAAACCAACATCCTTAAAACAGTTTGGGTTTCCTTCACGCTCCTTGTTGATGTCTTCTAATAAACTGAATGTTCTATGGGATCTTTATTTCCTTCCTCCCAGGTGGGGAATAAATAAGCTTTATTTTAAATAGAAACACCACATATCTTTTTTGAAATAATTTTTGCCAGAAATTTCATTTTTACTTTATATTGACCAAGACATGCATTTTAAATGTAGTCTGGAAGTACAAAATCAATGTACAATCTGAATCCATTAAAAAATGTCTCACTGTAGATGAATGTGCAGAATCATCTGAGCTTCTTAGACTCTACTTAAGAATTTGTAGGTAGTGGTCGTCTGTAATGTATATCCATGTGAGGCTGGACTGGAGAACATGAATCTGAGCCAAGCCTGGATGATACAGCAATGCCACACTGAAAACAAAACAAAGAAATGAATAAATTGAAAAGGTAATTTCAGTGCCAACTCACACTTGTATTTCCCCCAGATTGCCTTCGTTCAGATTCACTGTGAACAGTCTGAACAGAGTATTCCTGTGCATATTGTGCTAAAGAAGGGGGGTCTTGAAGTGTTCAAGAGTGACAGAAACCAGGAACAATTTAGGGGGCCTATTGGTGCAGTGATAGTCTGCTTTCACTAGTATTACAGGGAATCCTGAGATATGCAGGCTACCACTCATGTGTTCCCATCTGAAATAAGCGTTCAGACTTTTTCTCTCTTTTACAGTACCTCTTTGCCAAAGGCTGGCCCTAGGTAAGAGAAGGAGCTAAATTTCCCAGGCATGTCTGTGATCATCAGTTTCCATCACCTGAGGACAATATGGAGAGAAAAGGGAAAAGCATGAGGAGTTAGCAGCGAACAACGAGCAGCTGAGGAATAGGCAGATCCAACTCTCTGGAAACCAGGTTGAGTAACAGTGTTGATCACACACTTGACATTGATCTGGCTTATTTCTGCACTGAGCAACAATACAGAGTACCCATTTAATTTCAAATGTGGTTCCAAGGAACTAAGAGTAACAGAGTAAACCACAATGTGAAGTTATGCATTGCCGTGTAGACTTACCAAAAAGGGAAGAAAGCCATTTGTTTTATTAGCCTTCTTTTTTTCGATTTGTGGATGAAAAAAAATCACTCTGTACTATGCATTTACTGACTACAAATTCTTGTTACTTGTCCATAATTTGAATATTCATCACATTTAATTATGAAGCAAAATGACCTACTTATTCATGGTTTCATTTTTCTCTTCCAAAAATTTTCTGTGAAATGTGTTATTTAATTGCTCAAAATGAAAAGCAATGCTAAATAAAATACTTTCAAATATCTCAGGTTCAATAAGTAGATGATGAAGTCTACATATTCTAGTGGCACTACAAAAACCTCAAAAAAAAAAAAAAAAGAAGAATTCAGTGAAATGTTTTAAATCTTTAAAGTTCCTTATGGAAAAATTCTTATTGCTTTTAAAAATTGCAACTATCATTCTGCAATATCCCAGTCTGTAAAATGGCATATAAATCTAAGTTAGCATAAACATAGGATCAGTCATAGACGCAAACAAAATTGTACACTAAGCATGAGGTATAGACCTATTTTCTCCAGATATGGAGTATCAAATGTATATATATTTACTTGGTGAAATTGTTTTGCTTCACAAACAGTTCTCTTTTTGAAAACTAAAACCTGTGCTGTTTACTCCACAACAACATGCATTATATTTTTCTTCTTTTCAAAAGCTATAAATTTTTGATGTTTTTGTTCAGTAATTTCACATAGGACACTCAGTGCTCAAACTGATGGATACCAAGATGCCTATTTAACTGGTATTATAAGTGATACAACCTGAAACAATTTCAAGTCACACCAAACTAATGTATAAAGGCTATGCCTCTAACTCCAAGTAGATGAGTCAGTTGTATACATTAATGTCCACCTTGTGTTTTTTCAGCTGCTTGATGTTTATGCTATACAGAAGCTTCCAGTATTGATGGTAAATCATATGAAGCTAGATTGATACGCATGCACCCTTCCATATTCTTTTTATAAGTAAACATTATCAGAAATACAAAGTTAATGATACAAATTCATTACAATATACAATTGCTGGGCATTCCTTTCACTTCAGTTGAGCAACTGAGAAAATTGGAAAGGAAGGAGCATACAGAATATGCATATATACACATCATCAGGCTGAATCTACACAAAAATCTGTAAAGAGATACAATGAAAAAATATGTTACACTCAAGTTACTCAAGTCAATCTGTACCACATAGCAGTCTTCACAAACAAAGCTAGAGTTTCATAGTAACAATAAGAAAATAACCTGTCAATTGCTAGTTAAATAGTAAATGAATGGAGGTAGAATTAATTTCTAGGAAAGTGATAACATTGAAAATAGGAACATATAATAATTTCTGGAATTTTGAAGAATTAATGTAAAATTCTTAGGAATAAATTACTTATGCATTGTAATCAGAATCAGCTATGTGTGTGTGACATAAGAACACTTTAAGTCTATTAACCTGTGTAGTTAGGGATATACATACACATTGAGTATGGTGTAGAATACCCATTGATGCCACTTACCAATATCAGTGCAGCCTTAGGGTAGTTATTTAGATTAAGTATTCCTTTGTTGTCCCACATCTAATAAAATATCATAATCATACCCTCTCCTTGAAAATGTCACTTGTGAAGCATTCCATCATCAGTTTTGGCACACATGTGTATAATGCCTAACAACTCCACATTTAGTGGTAAGGCAATAAATGAACAAAGATATGTGCAAATATTTTGATACAAAATAATCATCATAATGGCATAATAGTAAATGTATTACTGAATCAAAATATATCAGTATTATATCAGTCAAATTGTGATAAAATATATGTAGTATGATAAATTTTATTAAAATTGAAATAGATTCATCTAGACAGTAAATTTTGACGTATAAAACACAATGAAAAATCACATATATCTGAGTATTTATACCATTTTTATATTATGCAGCAATTTTCAAAGTGTAGTGAAACAAGAGTATTCTTTGTAAGAGAAGGTTAATTTAAAATACTTCAAAACTTTCCCCAATAATATCACATAGATGCAAACATAACAAATATTTCAAGAAGTAAAGCTGTTTTATATGTAATTGGTATATATCTAAAACTACATGGTACTTCTAAAGAAGGAAGTACCTGCTACAGTGAGATTCCTTTGCTTTGAATGTAACAAATTTTATAGATATTTTCTGTAGCATTGACTCGAAATAATATTGATGAATTATTAAATGATTATTTTACGATTTAAAGCAGTAACAGTACTCTCGCTTACCCTAAGGCAGAAATTTAGAAATACTGAAGTCTAAGAAGACCTATATCATGTAGCTTATACTCCTCATAATAATGCCTTTTTCTTTTCTTGGCAGACTCTAAGAGTCTTTGAGATTTTCAAAATATTTTGAGTTTTTAAAAATTATATATAGATATGTATCTTTGACAATTAACTCCTGACTTTCTGTTGCATTCTGTTAAATAGAAACTATTACTTTTCCAGAAATAGTTCCATTGGCCATAGAAAATGTTGTGTTACATGCATTTATTAATCTACTTATCTATTCCTAGGATAAACTGAAAGTCAATTAATGTTCCATGTAGTTAAAGTGCATGAAATAATCACCATTGATAGGGAGGAAAACAACATATCTGAATGTCATTAGCAAGTAATAAAAGATGTCTCCGTGATCAGACACCTTCCATCAAGTCCTCTGACCTGAGATTGTTTCTTGAGACCCATATGGAAGAAGTAAACTTACTCTGTGCGTTTCTCTCAGACCTACACATACAAGCTTTGGCATATTATCTCGATAAATTAAAAGTAAATATGAAAAATGCTTTATAAAAAGAGGTGGGAACTTGCAGAATAGATGTTTCTGTTGCTGAGAGAACATGCTATTCTTGCAGAGTACTCCAGTTTGATTCTTAGCACACTTTGGGCAACTCACAAAGACTCTGAATTACAACTCCAGAGCCTATTATAATGGATTCCAGACATTTTGGGCACCTGTACACACACACTCACACACAGACACACACACACACACACACACACACACACCTCAAGAAACACATCTTTTATAAAGGGGATTGTTTTCTAAGAAAATAAAAACATGTCCTAACATACATGTAATAAAATGAACCAGCATGCCATGTCAGAGAGTACAAGGCCAACTCTTTGATTATTTATGCTGAACTGTTGTTGAAATATAAAAAAAAATTACAAAATTAGTTCATGAATGGGTAAAATTAAAGTGTTTGAAAGATGCCATCAGCAATTGCTATGGAATCTTCAGATTGAGACCCTGTCTACAGATAAGACTGCTTTTTCTAGAGTTTCATTGAAGTGGGATTGGATGAAACCTATAGAAGAGGGGGATAAAATACAGCCAAACACATTCATACTGATTAAAAAAAATGATTCTGCTAAAGGTGCAGGTAATAGGTGTACTTTTAATGAAATTTAAACTTTCTCCTGAATACTTTATCCCAGAATGTACCCCTATCCCAAAAATCAAGTTTAACATTTTATCAATGCTCAGTGCTGAGAAAGTTTAGCGTTTAGCATCTTAGAGTTATCAAGTACCTGAAAGCCTATGTCAGGCATGGTTATTGACAGCCCAGTCTCCATTCCAGTTCATCCAATGGGGCAATGAGATTTTGTTGTATTCTTATTCTGTACAGCTGAAAGATTGTGCAGCATTGAAGCAGACAAAGAACCTTCTCTGTTCTAATCAATGTATTTCATCTTTCATTTGTATTTTATGTTTTCCTGTCTTTCTGGAATAGGTTTATAGTTCTCTAACAAAACATAAAAACAAAAAAAGGCAAGAAGCCTCAAACTGATTGTATAACTTCTGGGACTTAGTCCTAGGAATTGCATACTAATATAGTGAATGTGTTCCCAAACTCTAACTTCCAGAGGGTCAAGCGGGCAAGATATCAACTTATTCTTCATTTGCTTAATAAAAAAAAAAAAACACACATCAGGGCATCTTTACACATCTTTTAATGGTCATCACTGAATAATTATGTACAAGTTCAAGTACACACTTTTCTTCATTTGGACACACATCTGGAAGAGCCCAGTTCTGGATTAAATGTTTATTTTCATAATTAAATATTAATAAGCTGCCTCTATTTTCATGTTTTTTAAAGATGGATAACAATATCATGAGTGTTTTCTTGTAACCACCTATACTAGCTTTCAAAACTCAGACCTCAGATGCTAAAGAATCTGCAGATACTGCATATATAATTTATTTCACTGTGTAGATTAACAAAAATACCAGCCAGTCCCCTCAATCACCAACACATTTGTAAAGATTCATTCTTAAATTTAGTATTTTAATGTGAGAAGTCTGAAATAAAGGTTATTGATATAAAAGTGAGCTCTACTTTCTTCTGTTATATTTATTACTAATTTTTGTCAATTCATGTAACATGAAAACATGTAAATATTGTACAGTAGCACCAGACATGACTACTCAGACACGGAGTTAAACCAATAAAAAATTCTTATTTTTCAGGCAGCCATTGCAGCAGGTACTCTGGACCTCAAGGTAGCCTTGAGTCTCTCTGGGGCAGGGATTCAAGACAAGGTTTTGATGTTTAGCTCTGGCTATCCTGGAACTCATTCTGCAGATCAGGCTGGCCTCAACATTACAGAGATCTACCTTCCTCTGCCTCATGAGTTCTGTGATTGCACTTTTAAGCACAAATTCATATTCAGGGTAGATACAACCACAATTGGCAAGTAAAGTTAGTCAGAAGTGGAACAACAGAAGCCAAAAAGCAAGGTAAGTACCTGTAGGAACTTCCCCAAAACTAAGAATCTTGATGGTTTAGGCCTTTATTTTGCTTTTGGTAGGTGTTGCTATTTATATGCTGAATTCCAAAATCTAAATCATTGTGTCAATTGTGACAAGGTCTGGGGACCTTCTAAAGTCTAGAGGCCTGTTACAGTAACAAAGTAACTATTGGGTATAACCAATGACAGAAAGCAAAAGTAATGAACCCATCAATTAGCAGCAATTTCTCTCTGTTATGTAATTACTGCATTTAAAAAAATGTTAACAACACAAATTTCTCTTTTTCTATGTCACATACCTGACCTTGAATTATTTACTTACATGCAGTATCTTATTTTTCATTTGACAATGAACTAATAGGATAGGGTAGACTATAGGAATGAGGCAGCATACCAAAAAGCAATGAGACCACTAGATGTGCCAATAAGTGTTCCTCAGTCCACTTTATTTCTCCCCTTTTCATAGCAACACTTTTCCCTTCACTAAACACATATGATTGGGTGAGATATTCACTTTGTCCGCTTCTGTGGCACTAACCACTCCCATTGGTGGTAGAGACAGGTGCAGAAGTGACTTGGGGTACAAAGTCTAAGGAGGAGCCCAGGAGCGCTCTCTTGCTGTTGGGATATCGACAGGGGAGGACCCGGAGGTGTTCATCTGTTTATGTTGTATGTTATTTCTCCCTGAATAAACATCTATTGGGCCTATTTGTTTCTCCTTATCCTTATTTAACAAAGATATCTGGTGTCAGAAGTGGGATCAGGATTTTCATAGGACCTGGTTTCATCCAGGCAGCAGACACTATTCCCTTCCTCCACCATCACTCCCTGAACAGGCAGACACAGTGCAAGCTTGTGAGACATTGTGTCTGCCCTACACCTTTATCTCCATCATGGCCCTGAGACCACTGCTCATCTCCTGCCTATTCCCTCACATTGCATTTGCACAGAATAGAAATTCTTCCCCCCAGTAACCTGTCCTTATACTTAAATTTTGAAGTCAAAGCATTTTTAAAATATATAAATTAATTTGATCCAGCAACATTTCTTTTAATAGCTGTTGTTATTTCCTCAGCAGTCCAACAATACAAAGACAATATAATACAGTTCAGGACCCAGCTTCTCTCTGTGCTTTCAATCTTTACATGGCTTTTTTATTACTCTATTACTTTTACTTATATTTTTTCATTTTTTGAGACCGGATTTCCTCTGTGTAACTTTATATGTCCTGGAATTCACTCTGCATACCAGGTTTACTTTGAAATCACAGAGATCTGCTTGCCTCTGTCTCCAGAGTGCTGGAATTAAAGGCATGTGTCACCACACCCAGCTCCTCTTTGTCTTTTAAAAACCATTTTATTCCTTTTCTCTCCCAAGCCTACATATATTTTAGAACACATAGTAAACCTGTATTGTTTTTGCTTAATGTGAATCTGTCTTTACTGTAAATCTTTATCTTGTTCTGGCCAGGAGTCTTTCATCTGCTAAACAACATTGCTAAAATGGAAGCCACAGCTGTGTTAGCCACGGTCTATCAAAGATCGTGGCGGGTACTTTTACTGCCAGAACTGAGAACTGTGCTTACCGCCTTGGTCTACACTGCATCCAGTAGATTGCCAATACTAGTACACACCATTCAGTTGCAAGCGGAGCTCTTGAAACACAATGTGGTTTGTTTGTTATTTTTTTTTTTTTTTTTTTTTTTTTTTGCTGTTTTGCTGCTTATGCTGACTCAGGAAATCTCCCTTAAAGGAGTGGCACAAATATCTGCTTGTCTCTAGCAAACAGAATCCAACTGGAAAAATGTTCTTACCAAGAATTTTTACTTGTCTGTTTGTTATTTTGTTTCTAAAATCCTCTTTTAAGCTTTTGTTATTTTTTTAAGTGGAATTTGTTACAAGTAGGTTTTTCCTGCTGATCAGTTCTCACCACCATGCCAGCCCCAACTAACACACAGAGAGAGACTCTGGATTTGATATAAATGCTGTTAGCCAGGTACTATCATTTCTTATTGGCTAGCTCTGTCTTAAATATTAACCCATTTCTATTAATATAAGTATTTCTACGTGGTCTCATCTTACCGGACAGAAGGCCTGGCATACTGCTCTCTCTAGTCTCTCCATGCTGACTCCTCCTTACTACTTCCTCGAATCCTCCTTGTCTCCTAAGCCTGCCTATCTTCCTTTCCTATTGGCCAACATTGCCTTATTCATTAACCAGTATGAGTAACATATTTACAGAATAACATCTCCTATCAATGACATCAAGGACTAATATCTGAAATTAACAAAGAATTGCAAAGATCAAACAAGAAAACAATCTGCCCTCCAACAAAGAAGCTAATGCAATGCACAAAACTTCTCAGAAGAACTACAAATAGCTAATAAGACTTTTTAGAAGTTTTCAACATCTCTAGACACTAGGGAAACTCAGATCAAAACCCTTAATGATTAATTCTCATTCTAGTCACAATGACTACCATCTATAAATGTGAAAACAAATGTAAGAAAAGAAGAAACCTTAGTCACTTCTGGTGGCTATGTAAACTTGCTCAGGCATTATACTGCATGGATATCAGTAAGGAGGGCTGATCAAAAATATAAAATTACTATATGACTCAGCTACACCATTCCTGGAATCTGTAATTACTCCATGCCTTAACAAAGAAATACTTCCGCTGGATGTTTATTGCTTCTTTACACAAAATAGCAAATAAATGGAGCATATCTATATCTATCAGCTGATGAGAGGGTAATGAGAATATGGTATGTATACATAATGGAATTGCATTCAGCTATAAAATAAACTTTAGCAAGAAGTTTTACAGTAAAATGAATGATCTCAAAATATAATATTTATGTGGCTAAAACTCTATAAGACAAAAACTGGAAGGTCTTTCTTACATGTAGATTCCCAGTGTAAGTATATCTACACACACCCACACATATATAGAACAATTGTTAATACAGTCTAAAAGGTAAAGAAAAGTAAAATGAGGATGAAAAGGCAAGTGTGACAAGAAAGCAGAAAGGACACTGGGAAGTTACAAGGTGTTTGTGTGGATTAAGAAGAAAGGGAAATGAGGTACAGGACAATCTACTAAAAACTTCTCAAAATGACATTTTGCTATATTATATTTTGCACGTTTATGAAAAGAATAAAGATAAATTTTAGAAATGATATTCCATTGATCACATAGAGTTTCAAATGATAATTATTGATTATTATGCCAAATAATGTATGATTGCATTAGTTTAACTTTCATCTTGTTCTATTTTCCATAAACTTAATTTGGTTTATTAGAAATGCTTCTGCACACTTTACAGATTTGTAATCACTTAATATAGACTTGGTTCACCATTTCTCATACACATCACTTATAGAGTAATTATCATCTCACTACATGAAGAATACTCTGTAAGAATCATCGTTTTTCAAAAAAAATTGTAATATATCCTAGCAGAAACATTAATTGTTGCTGAGACTGTAGGGTAATAGGATAGTCAATTAAAAGGTCACTTTCCTACTCTCATCCTTTATTTACATGAGCCATCTTTAGTGGATGTGAAGAAAACTATGAATGAACATCCCTTCAGTGCCCATTTATACCAAAAAACAACAAATCAAAACAAAACAAAACAAAAAAATGATTATGGTCTCCCTTAGAGGGAATTAAATAAAATAACTCTTTTAAGCCCATTTTATTTTATAATTTTTTTTCTTATTTGCTATTTTGCACAGGGTCTTACTGCAAAGCTTTGCCTGGTCTGGTATTTTCTATGAAATGGAGGATAGCTCAAACTCATGGCAGACTTCCAACCTGAGTCATCTAAGTACTGGAAGTATATGTTGAATTTACTATGCCCAGATTATTGTGTATGTCTTTTAAGATCAAATTATATGATTTTAGTGCAATTAACTGCTTATTTACAAGAAATCTGAACTTTTCCTTTAATGCTAAGTATCACGTGAATTAATTTTCAGCACTATTTATTTCTAATAATGAAACTAAGTAAGTTCTGTCACTTTAAGTTGCTTGTATCGAATGGTTTCCACTAGAAACTCAAACACATGTTAAAGCTACCTAGTGGATTCTTCTAAGAGCAATGATTAGACCACAATTGTCTCACTTGACATTTAAAGGCCTTCACGACCTTGTTGGTGCCACTTATTTTCCTTGGTACAATTGCATTCAAGTATATATGTTATGCCTTTTTAAATGCATTGTCTATATCCATAAATACACTTTCCTCCTTCCTCATCCTTCCTTTCTATATCAAGTGATAATGTTTCCAGATGCAAATGTTATGTCTTTATTGGAGCATTATCTTTCCTGTATGTCCCATCTTCACATTCTTTACATCCCATCTTCCATAAGATGTCTTAAAACTTATGTGCTTCTCCCTTCCCTAAGCATGCATTATTTGATTAACAGATACCATGCATCTCACAGTGATAACTTCATCACCTCCAGTGTATCAGTAATACAGTGAATACTGTGTATTTACTCTAGCTTATCATATGTGCAGTTTGAATAAAATTTAGTGACTGTATATGCAAGATACTTGAGCATTTTTATTTTAAATGGAATTAACTTTACTATGCAAATTTCAGAGAAGATATGGTTTGAACAACCAGAATATTGACAAATTGGACCCTTTAAGTATTTATTTAAAAACAATGATATCATTTTGGAGGAATATCCTAAAATTATTGCTAAATCCCATTTTAGTATTTATTTCAGCTTTAATGTCCCTAGGTTAGCAATTTACACTCTATAATTCCCTAGGTTATTAAGTTTAAAAAATACCATCAAATAAGCATGTCCATGAGAGTGGCAGTATCAGAGACAACTTGAATTTATGTACAGTCTGTAGTTTAATGGTTGGGCATAAGTAGTGGAAAGATTAGTCTTGGCTCGTTCCTCCTCATCTACAGCCTTTAGGTTCCTGGACAGGAAGCTTCTCCTGGTTTAACTTCAGCTATGTCACCAATAAAATGGGCAGAAAAGTTCCTACCTCAGAAAGTATGTGAAAATGACTCAATATTTACATCTAGTTATACGAAGTGTTTTCCACTTTTTAAAGATCTTCCCCACAATTTCCTATAATAAAAGCATCAATATAACAAAAATATCCCCAATGGTAACCTCTCAGTATAATTGTATTTCAGACAGTGGTGTATGATTACTTGTTTTTACTTTATGGTTTCTTAAACTTAAGTTAGAAAGTTGTATTTTCTGAAATTAAGTAGGGAATATAAGCAACACTGTTTATGATATAATTTATTCCTATATATACTGGCCCTTTTCCTGCTTTCTGGCAGTTAATTGTTTCCTAACAAGTTGGGAGGGAGCTATAGGATAGGAGAAGCAACTTCTCTAAATCTATTATTCAAGTAGCATCCTACAATGCATACCAGATGCAAACTAATGAAGTACATGGTTATATAAATCTAGAGATTAATATAAGAATATTTTTATCATAGATGTAATGGCAAGCTGAGTTTTTCCAATTATATCCAAAATGCTGACAAACCAATTCTGTTACCTCATACATCCCATTAGATAGATTTGTGGTTGACTGAATACCATGGAGCATCTTCATGAGATTTAAGAAATATACCTTAAATTAATGGCTCTATCCACAATCTATTGTAGAATGTCTTCAGGAATGGTAATTATTTTTATGTGCATGTATTTGGAAAATGATGCTATAAATTAACTCAGACCAAACAATTACTAAACAGAGGAAAAGATGAAACTATTTCTTATTAGGATTGTGATATATAAAAATTAAATGAGGTTCTAATCACTTACCAGCACCAACAGAATTAAAGTAACTTCTGTCAATAGAACATAAATCAAACCCTTTGTGTACAGAAAAATATGCTTTTAGTAGTATTTTATTTTTTGTATCCTGATAGTGTCCTTTAAATCTTCCAGTGTCTTTAGATAGTTTTCTTTTTGGTGCTAGATTTTTGCATTTTTGTGAATTTCATAATTGTTTATTTCTACTATAGAGCTAATGAACAATCAATTTACACCCATATTTGAGTAAAATAGAGAAATTCTATATATCAAACAAAGAGTCTTCTTTAGCATTAGTTTCTTTTTTCTATTTCTGGTCCTCTTTCCTTCTTTCCCTTTCTCCTACTTGACCTGTAATTGTCTCTGTCTATCTTGTTTCTAAAACAATCATTAATACAATCTGAAATCAAGAGATATTCATTTGTTTTAGGAAATTGACAGACATGGAAAGAGAAATAAAGGATATAATTGACTCAATGATTAGATTCAGTTATACATAGTATTAGTCTTAAGGTTGAGATAAGAACTGCCCATGTCAGAAAGTTACAGAAAATAGATATTCTATGACAGGTAAAACAGAGTTTCCTTTTAGTCATTAATTCATAACCATTTTATGTTTGCTAGTATTTTGTGATCTTGACTTAAGCTAGAATCATCTGAGAGTAAGGAACCTCAATTAAGGAAATGTCTATGTAAGACAAGGGTTTAACAAGCCTGTAGGACATTTTCTTAATTAGTGATTTTAGTGATTGCTGTAAGAGGGCCCAGCCCATTGCAGATGGTACCATTTCTGGTCATGTGTTCCTGGTTTGTAGGTAGAGCCAACCAGGTCCCATATTACCATACAGAGACTTATTATTAATTATAAATGTTTGGTCGATAGCTCAGTTTGTCATTAAATTAACATATATTTCTTATCTATACCCTACCACATGACTTGATGTTTTTCTCAACAAGTTCATCTCTTGCTTCCTCTGATTCTTCTCAGAACTCCTGAGACTCCTTCTCTTCTTTGTGATCTCTTACTGTCTGCCCGTACCATGTAGCCTCTATCTGTCCAGCTATTGGCAAGCCCCCTTCTTTATTAAACCAATAACAGTGACATATAATTACAGTGTAAAGGAATATTCCACACTGTTTTCTGTAAGAAATTATGTTGAGTGAGCCATGAGGACCAGTCTTCCATTTCTTCTGTATTACTTCCTTCCCCCAGGTTACTGTCTAGTTTTACTCCCTGCTGTGGCTTTCCTAGGTGAAGTGGATTCAGGATATCTTAACCAAATATACAATATCCTCCCTAAGTTACTTTCCATCATAGTAATGATGAATGTAAGATAGAACTCAACTATGTTTCATTACGGCATATGTACAAGAACAATAAACTACAATTTAATTTTTAATGCATTAAATTAAATGCAATAAACTATGGAACATTTTAAAATGATGAGATTGAAAGTATTTATCCTCTATGATAGTAGATAAGTTATTCATCAACCTCATTATCATGGAAGGACATTTAAGGTAGCCTTTCCACTGTTGCTAAGATTGTTAGTTGGGGTCATCCTTGTAGGTCTCTGGATATTTCTCTAGAGTCAGTTTTCTCTTCAAACCTACATGGCTCCCTATATTATGGTGTATCTCTCTCTCTCTCTCTCTCTCTCTCTCTCTCTCTCTCTTTCTCTTCCTCTCATCTATTCCTCCCATGCCTAAATATTCCTAGTCCCACATGCTTTCCTCTTCTCTCCTTCCCTTTCTCCTAGCTCTCTATCCACTCACTTTCCCCCCTCCCCACTCTCAATATGCTCAGAGATCTTGTTATTTTCTCCTTCCTTTTCTGAGGGACCTTATATGAATCTCTTAGGTTCCTCCTTGCTCTATGTCTAAAATCCATATATGAGTGAATACATACCATGTTCCTCTTTTTGTGACTGGGTTATCTCATTCAGGATGGTTTCTTCAAGTTCCATCCATTTGCCTTTGAGTTTCAAGATTCCATTGTTTGTTTTTCTGCTGAGTAGTATTCCTTTGAGTAAATGTGCCACATCTTCTTTATCTGTTCTTCAGTTGAGGGGCATCACAGTTGCTTGCAGGTTCTTACTATTACAAATAATGCTGCTATGAACATAGTTGAACAGATGTGTTTGTTGCATGAATGTGGATCATTTGGGTATAGGCCTAGGAGGGGGATTGCCGGGTCCTGTGGTAGACTGAGGAACCACCATACTGATTTTCAAAATGGCTGTACAAGTTTGCACTCCCACCAGCACTCCACATCCTCTCCAGCATAAGTTGTTGTTGGTATTTCTAGCAGGAGTAAGATGTTGTTTTGATTTGCATTTCCCTGATATCTAAGGATGTTGAGCACTTTCTTAAAGCCCTCCTCTAATAGCTGATGGAAACAGTAGCAGACACCCACAGCTAAACACTGAGCTGAACTGAAATCCAGATCAGAGAGGAAGGAATGATGAGAAAATGGGGAGAAGACCAGGGTACAGAAACCCACAGAGTAGCTGACCTGAACAAGGGGGAGCTCATGTACCTCCAGACTCATAGCTGGGAAACCAGCATTATATCGACTCAGACACTCTGTACATGAGTCTCAGTTAGAAGGCCTGGGCAGTCTAGGGGACCTCTGACAGTAGAACCAGGATGTATCCCTGGTGCACAAAAGGACTTTGCGAGCACCTTCTCCATGGGGGGATACTCCTTTAACCTAGAGGCAGGATGGAGGGCCTAGTCACTACTCCAAATGACTTGACAGTTTTTGTTAATATCTCCTGGAAGGCAACACTCTCCCGTGTAGTGTGGGAGTTCACAGGATGGAAGGGTTGTCGGACAGCATGAGAAGGAGGGAGAGAGAGGAAACTGTAATCAATATATAAAATAATAAAAAATAAGAAAAATAAATAAAAAAAGAGGTGAGGACCACACTATGTGTGAGTATAATTTTCCTTTTCTCCTTTGCCTTTATTCCCTTTACTTTTTAATAAAAGCAATTCTTTTTCAAAGTGGGTAATAATAATAAAAGAATTTCCTAGTGGTATATTAGGTATACATAATTCATATTTCACTAGTTGAGAAACTATGACATTGTTTGGTGATGTGCAATTATATTGGGCAGCTCTCATCCTTTTGTATATTATGATGTATCATATTCCTTGGTCTTCATGTTCTAGAACCGCTTTCAACATGACATCATGGACAATAAAATCCCAGATAACTCCAATCTATTATATGTAAGTAGTATTCTTCATATATAACACATACACATCCTATCATATACTTTTCATTTCCAAATGTATAAAGAAATGTTAATTTTTTAAAGACCAAAACATATATTTATGGTGGCTTCAATGAGAAGGGCCCCCATAGTCTTCTATATGCAAATATTTGGTCTCCAGCTCTTACATCTAAAGGTGGCTTTGTCGAAAGATGTGTGTCACTGTTGATGAGTATTTTGGTTTTAGAAGAACCATGATGATGGGAGATTTCATTTTGTAAATATGTTGCTCTTATTGTTTAATGAATAAAGCACTGTTGGCCAACAGGAAAGCAAGATAAACGGGACTAGGAGACTAGGAGGATAGAGGAAGAAGTAGGGAGGAGACTCAAGATGGAGGACCTACAGGCTAGTACACCCGGCTCTCTTTCCAGTAAGATGAGACCACGTGGAAATACTTAGATGAATAGAAATGGGTTAATATTTAAGACAAAGCTAGGCAATATGAAACTAGTAACTAACTGGTCAACAGAATTATATCTAATACAACATCTCTGTGTGTTATTTGGGTCTGTTGAGGTTGTGGGACCATGCTGGCAGAAATGAAATTACTCCTAACAAAATGGCATCCAACATGGACCAAAGAACTTTCACTTAAAACTTAACAGAAGCTTAAGAAAAGACTTTAGAACCAAAAGAACAAAGACAAGCAAGGATTCTTGGTAGCATCATTATTCTCGGTCAGGCTCTGTTTTGCTAGAGACAAGCAGAGACTTGTGTGGCTCCTTTAAGGGAGGTTTCCTGACTCACCATTAGTGGCAAAACCCCACAAGGCTTTTAAAGAGCTTTGCTAACAACTTAACGGTGTGTACAAACTGGCAATGGCAGTTACCACATATCCAAGCTGGAAGCATGCTGCTGCACGGCAGCATAGAACAACACAGTGAACATAGCTCTCAGTTCTGGCAGTAAAGGTATCTGCCACCTTCTTTGATTGACCTTGGATTATACAGCTGTGGCTTTCATTTTAGCAATGTTGTTTACCAGATAAAAGACTCATGACCAAAAAAAAAGATAAAGATTTACAGTAAATACAGATTCAGTTTCAGAAAAAAAAAAAAAAAACTCTAAAGGTTTACACTGTGTTTTAAAAATATATGTAGGCTTGGGAGAGAAAAACAAACAGGATAAAATGGTTTAAGAAAAAATAATAAAAAGAGAGTGGCTGGTTGTGGTGGCACACACCTTTAATTCCAGCACTCAGGAGACAGAGGCAAGCAGATCTCTGTGATATCAAAGTAAACTTGGTATACAGAGTTAATTTCCAGACAGATAAAAGTTACTCAGAGAAACCCTATCTCAAAAAATGAAAAATAGAGGTAAAAGAAATCGAGTAATAAAAAAGCCGTGTAAAGATGGAAAGCACAGTGAGAATCTGGGTAATGTACAGTAGTATATTGTCCTTGTATCATTTGACTGCTATAGAAATAACAACAACTGTTAAAAGAAACGCTGCTGGATCAATCCAATTTATATATTTTAAAAATGCTTGACTCCAAAATTTAAGTCTAAGGACAGGTTACTGGGGAAAATATTTCTATTTTTATTTCCACAGAAAATAAAAAGCTGTGGATCCCTTCCAGACTAATGTGATTTGATCAAGCCAGACCCCCTGAAACAGTGCCAGGTGATCCAACAGTCAAAACAGCTGGGACAAAGCAGCCTTACAAACTACAGCCAGGATTTCTTCATCTTCTTAGTATCCCCCATGACAGCGACCCCTACCAGCAGGAAGCAATTTGGAAAGAATGACACCCAAGTTACCAAATAGTGTTTATAAATGTTTGTTTTCACTTAAATAGGCTTGGTTATGAATGGTTAATGATCACAACCAATGTCTCTTTAAAGGTAAAAAGGGGATTATGATATAGAAATGAATACTTTGTTTTGGCAGGGATTTTCATTAATTGACACAATTTAAGGTCAATTTTGCTATATGCATATTCCTCCTCTTGATTAGTTATGTTTATATAGCTCATTTATAAATGTAATGTATAATTTAACACAGATTATAGATAGTTACCTATGATAGTCAAAACTTATAGTTAAGTTAGTGAGGATTTCTAAATCCACAGAGATGTATCTGAGATGAATAGGCATTCTTCAAACCTTTCAAAGACCTACAGAATGTGGCATTTCAAATTGTTTAGGGTTTTTTTTTTTTAACATTGAGGCATAACTGCTCCTGACAACATCCCCTGCGTAATGAAAAAAGACAGACATTAAAGAAGCTCCTTATGGAGTTTGATTTCAATATGGTAAAACTAGCCATTTGGACAAGGTACTACTCTTGTCTGGACTGTTTAATTTTATGCTGTATAAACTGGACATGAAGGACACACAAGAAAGTGACTATTGATACAAGATAGACATTGCTACAGGGTTTCTGCTTCATGGAAGAGTCTGCCAGACATTCTACGGGACACAGAGAAAATGACTAACAAACTGCCAATAACAAGTAGACAGTTTAGAGTTTCTTGCTTTGTTGAGTAGTCTGCCAGACACACTATGGCCTATAGACTGAAGATGGTATATTACTGAAGAACTTTGGGTGACTGACCAGGCAGTGAGGTGTCTCTGTCATTTCTAGAGTTTATATATTATTCTCCTGTGGTCTTTGAAGGAATTGAATACAGGTAGTTATTGTTATAGTTTTCCTTATTTAGGATTAAAGATAAGTTACACATAGAACTTTAGACTCACAAAAATAGGATAGATGATAGAATATTTTCTTTAAATCTTACTAAATGTTAATGTACTAAATATTGTTAACTGTGATTCTTATTTGATAACTGTTTTGTTAGATAGTTTGCTATGTTAAGGTTAAAACCCTTCTTTTTATTTTAGACAAAAAGGAGGAGATGTTATTTTGTAAATATTATTCTCTTATTGGTTAATGAATAAAGCACTGTTGGCCAATAGGAAAGCAAGACAAGTGGGACTAGGAAACTAGGAGAAGAGAGGAAGAAGTAGGGAGTAGATTCTAGATGGAGGACCTACTAGGTAGTACACAGGGCTCTCTCTCTGGTAAGATGAGACCATGTGGAAATACTTAGATAATTAGAAATGGGTTAATATTTAAGATACAGCAAGCCGATTAGAAATTAGTAACTGGCCAATAGAATTATATCTAATACAGTGTCTCTACATGTTATTTGGGGCTGGCGAGGCTGTGGGACCAGACAGGCAGCAAAAATCCTCCTCTTAAAGTCATACATTCTAGTTTTCCTCTTCCTCCTACTTGTGGATCAAGATACAGTTGCTCAGCTGTTCTTGCTGACATTTACTTATTTTTATCTGGCTTCATCATCATAGACTTTAATTCTTTGAATATATAAGCCCAATTAAATGCTATTTAATAGAAGCTATTTTGGTCATGTTTTTCTGTCACAGCAGAATAAAAGTAACCAATAAAATATCATATGCTATTATTTTGAAGTAATTGTGAGCAAAATTATCAGTGCCTAATCAGTATATGCAATTTTTTGTCAGCACTTGTTTAAATCTTTTTGTATTGATGAATCTAGTTGTCAAATATTTAAATCATCTATTCATTTTTTGGTATCGATATTGTTTCTGACACAAGGCTGTATGCAATAGTGTAAAGATGTAACATTTTTGGCATTTTCTCTTTTCTCACAAAAATACTGTGAAGAATGATGGAAATAATTAAGAATGCAAAAAGGAGCTAAACACATAAATGTATTATTAATAACTTCTTTCATGAAACAGAATTTCTTATTGAAGACATAGGGCATAAACCCAAAGAAAACTTCAGAGAAGGATTATATCTGATGAAATTTGCAGATATTCTAAGAATAATTTCTCATCTTTAGGATCAAAATTAACTTGAAGTCATGGTTTTAGTCAGCAGTTCTTATAAGCACTATATGATAGCTATGAATTTACAGCCATTCAATTTATAAGAACACAAAAATTCTTCCTGTCCCTTGGTAACATATCCTGTTTTATATGTAACACAGTTAATGATTCCCTTTGTGTAGGATGGTCTTAGATAAAATCATTTAAAAATGGTTTTCTGTTTCCCTATCTGCTAGTCTCATCAATTTTTCTAGCACTCTCCATAGTTATTAGAACCCTCCTACATCAGATATGGTGTTTAAAAATGTATTTTGTAAGTGTATATTTGACAAGTTATCATATTTCTTGCATTTAAGTATTTTATTTTCTATCTTAATGGATTTAGTATGTTACTCAACTAAAGGTTCTAAGAGAAGGAAGCTCCTTCTTTTTCCCACTGCAAGGAAAAAGATGATGTTTAATTATTCGACTTTTACCTAAGGAACTCTCCACACTTAACTGATGGATCTGTTTGTTTCTTGGAAATAGATTGCCAATTGTAGCACCTTAAAACGTAGAGCTTCCCTGTGAAAAGTAAAGGCGTATACTATAAAGCTCAGTAACTTGTAAAACAGATGGAGGAGGCTACTAGAGAACGAAGCTGTCAGTGGCTAATCCCAGAGGTTTATTTTTGGTATCCTCAAAAGTGCTAAAAATATTACTTCCAAAAGCCTTACATATGTGACCCACAAATGAAAATGAACACCAGTATTTTAAAAGTCAAGGTGTTTATAGTTCTTTTTTATTGAAGATGGTTTCCTCTCTCATGCAATACATCCTAAATACAGTCCCCCCCACCACACACACTCACCTTAGCTTCCCCTTTCTTCAATTCTTTCTCAGACACACACCCCTAGTTTCTTCTTCAGAAAAGAACAGGCCTCCAAGAGACTCTAACCAGAAGGGACTAAAAAATATACCATAAGACAAGGTTAAAACCCTCTTCATGAGGCTAGACAAGTCATCCCCAAAGAAGGAAATGAGGCTCAAGAGCATGCAAAAGAGACAGAAACACACCCTCTCCCACTCTTAGAAGTCCAACAAAAACACCAAGTTAACAACTGTAACATATATGCAGGGGACCTGGTACAGACACATGCATGCCCAATGCTGGTAGATTCAGTCTCCGCGAATCCCCGTGAGCCCTGCCTAATTGATTCTGTGGGCCTTGTTCCTCTGATGTCCTCCATATTCTCTGACTCCTATAGTCTCATTTTCTGTGTGGTTTCTGATAGCAACAGATGTTGTTGGAGATTTATAATTCAGACTCTGTGTCCTTAAAATGTCTGGTAGTGGGTCTATGAACCTGCTCCAATCTCTTGCTGAAGGAAGCCTCTCAGATGGCAACTGCATTGTGAGAGGGAGGGACTCAGATCTATAATATAGCAGAACATCATTATTAATCATTCATTTTGTTTTTTATTTATTAGTTTATTTCTTTTTGGAGAAACCTTGTTTGGTTCTACTCTAGGTCTCTGAGTAGGTAGTCATCCAACAATTTCAGGCTTGGTCTTCCTCTTGTCGAGTTAAACTAGACATTGGTTGGCTTCTATCCTACCACAATTTCTGTGTCACCACTCTACAAGCACATCTTGCAGGCAGGACATATTTTAGGTCCAGATTTTTGTGGCTGTGCTGGTATTCAAGTGTCTCTTTCCATATCCCATGGATATGGCAACAAAGAGACTAGAACATAGGTGTGGAGGTTCCAGGACCACACCAGCTTGACCTCTGTGTGTTCATCGTCCTCAGCAATGTCTCCCACCCACATTGTCAGCCATAGATCAGCCAAAGCTGGTAAGGCATCTCCATAGAACCTTTTCAGCAAATAACTCCACTGAATGTAACCCAGTCTCACCACTGGATGCCTTGCCTGACTACCAAAGGTGGCCAAATAGACTTTCTAAACTACACCACCAGGAGTCTTCATTTGGGTCACCCTCATAAATTCTGGTTAAGTTTATACTCACCAGGTCCATCCCACACAAATGTCCCACAATTCCAACTGTCTCTCCCTGCATTCTCTCTCTCTAGACCACCTCCTCACACCTGAACCCTTCTTCTCCTGTACCAACCTGCCCTCAGTTCACACACAGAATTTAGTCTATTTCCACTTCTCAGAGATGGTCAGAAACTGGAAACAACCTGTATGTCCCTCAACTGGAGAACTAATTTTAAAAAAAAAAATGTGGTACTTTTACACAACAGACACATTGGGGAAAGAACGAAAAAAAAAAATAACATTTTTGTAGGAAATGGATACAACTAGAAAAAAATCAACTTGACTGAGGTAACCTAGACATGAAAAAAATTGGTATGTATTCACTTATAAATAGATGTTTGCTGTGAAGTAAAAGATAATCACGCTGTAATCCACTGACCCAGGGATGTTAGACAAAAAGGAGGCTCTAAGGGGTAAACATGGTATTCATAGCTCCAATTCCAAGGTTACAATAAATCTGATGACTTCAATCAGCACAAATTATTTACTGTTTTGGTATGAAAATCCTTCAACAAAATTCTCACATAAGTTGGAATCATGAAGTCTCTTGGATTTTTCCTGGGTTCTTTGAGAAAAAGTGCCCTTCATGTTCATTTGGGATATTGAATATTTAGGAGGTCTTTTTCTATAGAACCCAGGACCCTGTTTCTATAACTGTAATTAGACTCAAGAGGAGGCTGCTCTGAGAACCTATCACCCCTCCGTCAGTGCTCAATCAGTAAAAAGGGGATTTCACATTGTCCCATTTTTCTACAATCCCTGAAAACATTTTATAGTGTTGAATCTCTCTTGCTGCAGACACTAGACCTTCTGTACTTTAAGGGCTTGTGATTAATTTAGGTCTGTCTAGTCCAAAGCAAGTGCTCAACCTAAAATTCTGGAACCTTAAACATGACTACAAGATCCACATTTAATGCTATATTTTCAAGTAACAAGAATGAAGCTGCAAACATTTTCAAGGAACATTATTCTGCCTACTACCTCCCATAATAATTTAAATAACTCAATGATAAGACTAAGTCAGAAAGAGTAGAGGGAAAAATAAATGCAAGAACAAATTGTGAAAATTATATGTAAATCTAGTTGATGTATTACAAGTCAGTAAAAACACAATATTTGGATTGATCTCTCATGGATGATACTCATCTAATTTTAAAACATGGAAATAAGTAGCTACATTTCAGTCTTTTTACATTAATATATGCTGTTTTAGAAATCAGTTGGAATCTGTAGTAACTGAAACAAACTACATTTCTTTTAGAAGTGTGTAAGAGACTTCTTTATCTATTGTTGGTAATCTATTATTTTCCATTTTCTTTTCATGCTGTTAAGTTAATGGATGTTTTATTAACAATTTCTTGCTAACTATTCTAAATGTCAATGTTGCATGTTGAAGAGATAATATTACACAGTAAAATAAAATTTAAAGTTAAAAATTTCCTAATGTTTTCCCTGGGATAAGGAGATATATGAATATGTAAGTGATATAAACATCTAAAGAATGTGAATTCTAGCGTGTTTAACCTATACAAGTGTACACATAATATGACCATGTGTCATGTAGCTGTGACACTCTGAGAAAAGTTCTTGTATCTTTATTCAGCCCTAACTATGGAGTCTACATAAAAATAAACAAAAAACATCTTACCTTAATCTCTTCATGTAAGATAATTTGAAACTGATCTTTCTACCATCTTTAGAAATTCAGCATAGACTTTTCAAAAGACTATACCTTTAAGAATTATGTCTGTAAGGATATTAAAAAAGTGAAACATACAGCCTTATAGACTAATAAAGCCCCAGTTAAAGACAGATAGGAAGAAAATATACAGTTTGAAATTGTTAACACAAGTATCGAGAATTAAATACATATAACCATCTACTCTCACCTAGGAGAGAATTTTAGTTAAACAGAGACTAAAACCATGCATTTGACTTCCATTTTGAATGACTGTTAGGGATGGTTATTTTAATAACATATACAAATCATATAAAGGAAGGCCTCTGAGGCTCAGATGCTATAACAAAGGAGGGTAGATGTTGATGTCAGACACTCATAGGATAGAACAGAAAATGTGGCTAGAGCTGTGTTCTAAAGAGAAACACATTGTGCACTGGGAAGAATACCATTTCCTCTCCCATCTGTCATGTGGGATAGTTGTATTGGAAAAGCTGTTTCATTTTTTAATTTTCTGACAAGTAAGCAAAGAGACCCCTTCAAATGTGGGCTTCATTCTCACATACTACAAAAATGGGTCGCTCTGATAGATAAATGAGACCTACAAGAAATATTTTACAGGTTTATGTTGATAATATGAAATATGGACTGGGAGGCCAAGATTTTGGATGTGTAGAAGCCATAAGAACCATCTATGTACTACTCGTGAGGCTAAAAGGATATACTGTGAGTGGGGAGGAGGATGTGATGATGAGAGTAGGTGAAAGTGCATTGCCACTAAATTGGTACAGGGGATATAAGAAGGAAAGTAAAACCCACTATATCATGAGACTCCTTGCACAGACAGGTTTTAATTAGTATTGATGCTAAGGAAATAGAAAGGGTGGGAGAGAATTAAGTGGAAGAAATCTGGGATTTTACTGCTGCTTCAAAACACCATTACAGGAATCTGGAGGCAAGAGCTTATACAGAGGCCATGGAAGGATATTGCTTACTGGCTTGTTCGTCATGGACTGCTCAACCTGTTTAATTTATAATCTAGAATCAGCAACTCAAGGATGACACCACCCATAATAGGCTGGGCCCTTCCCCGTTAATCACTAATTAAGAAAATGACCTTCAGCCTTATCTACAGCCAGATATTAGAAGAGATATTTTCTTAATTGAGGCTCCCTCCTCTCTTCTGATTCTAGCCTTTGTTAAGTTGTCATAAAACTACGAGTGGTAGGGAGATGGCATGGAAGGATAGAGAAACTTGGTACCTGTTTCGATAGAAACTTCCTGGAATCTATGAGTGTGATAAGAGTGGAGACTCCTAGGTGAGGAAGAAAAGTACTCTGCAGGCTAACAAAAGAGAAACACCAACCCAGTCAAAAGCCTTTGGCATACAAGGTGTCCTCCTTGCAATATGTTCTTGGAAATGGTGGTGCAGAACTTGTGGGAGTGGCCAACCAATGTCTGATTTAACTAGAGACCCACACAAGTTTAAGCCCATGTGCTTCACTGTTTGATGTCCAGGAACCAGAGACTGGAATAGCCCAGAGACCTAGCATATAACCAAATATGACTTGCCTAAATTAAAAATGAATGATGATGATGATGATAATGATGATGACAGTGTTCTATATTATACTCAAGGACTGGTGCTTTATCCAGTCTTCATCAGAGAGGCTTCCTTAGTCAGCAGATAGAAATGGGTGCCAAGACCCATTGAGAGTCTAAGTTGGAGGTTTCTATGAGGTCTTCCCCATTGGAGCTCAGGGAATACTACAGAAGAGGGTGTGTACAGATTGTAGGAATCAGAGGACATGGCTGACACAGGAAGAACATGGTCCAAAGAATCAACTAAGCAGGGCTGATATGGGCTCACAGAGACTGCAGCAGTAATCACAGAGCCTACAGGTATCTAAAGCAACTCATCTGCATATTTGTTGTGGATGAATTCTTGGTGTTTTTTTTGGGATTCCTAACTGTTGGTTCTATTGTGTATCTGACTACTTGGCCTTCTATTAAGATTCTCTTACCTCTGTTGGTTTGATTTTTCTAGTCTTGGTGTGACAGCTTTTACCTAGTCTTGTATTTTGGTTTCTATGAGACTGATCTTTTCTGAAAATAGGTGGAGTAGATTGTAGAGAATGGAGAGGTGGGGAAGAGCTGGAAGAAGTAGCAGGAGGGGAAACTTTTGTTGGGATGATTTATATGATAGAAGAATATATTTTCAATTAGAAAACAAAACACAAAAATTACCCAATATAAGTGTGTGTGTGTGTGTGTGTGTGTGTGTGTGTGTGTGTGTGTGTACTTTGTGTCTCAGTGCTTACAGAGGCCAGAAGAGAGTCCTGGATGGACAAGACCAGAAATTAGAGGCCCTGGTAAGGTGCTGGGAACCATATTGTAGTTCTCTGAGAGAACAGGAATCGTTCTTCGAGATCCTTCCATGCTGCTTTGTTGTGCTGTTTACAGCAAAATGTTCAATGTATATTTTGGAACAAAATCATTTTACAGTCTTTAAATGCAGATATTTCTTAAATCTTGTTTCTAATTGGTTAATTAACTTCCAAGTTGGTTGACAAGAGCTAAATAAAGAGACCCTTGGTGTTCACAAGGACCATGAGAAACTTCCTTTAAAGATTATAGTGCCCCTGCTGTATATCTCCAAAATAAAATGCAAAGTAGAATGCAGGAGGCCTTCTCTCATAGTCAAATTCATTTGAATCAGACAGCAGAAACTAATTAAGAAGTTTTGCTTTCAGGCCCTATGACCTACACTGGAGGTTAGATCTTAACACATGATCCTTGTTCCCAGGCATCTAAGAGTTCAGGTTGAGTCAGTGTTGTCTTCTTGATACAGAAATTTACAGCAGCTTTCCTCTATCCATGATACCTAGGCTCTCACCTCCACCATCATTCTGCCAGGTGCAGCCCCCAAATAAGCTTTTTTGCATTGCAGCTTCACCCTGGACAGTTTAGTCAGAGCAGAAGCCTGGAAGAGATGAGCAGTGAACATTTCTCATTAGCAGCAGCAGTTATGTTCCATGCTGAAAATAGCCACAGCAAATTATTAGGGACACAAGGGAAAGGAATGAGCAAGCCTGAATGCTAAAAGCCCTTGAGGTAATGCATGGGAAGGATATTAAAAGAGAACATTTTCCTACCCTGAGAGGACCTGCCTGAGGGGCTGGTACCCACAGCCCAACTCCTCATAACATCACATGTATTTTAAAACTATCATGTACTAATTCTTACTCATTAAGCTAATTTTTACTTTAGGCAGCTATAAGGCACCGGAAAATTCCATTTTAATCTTGTACAGATTAAAAAAAAAATATGTGTGAAGTTAAAGAGAAATCACTGAGTTATCAAAGAGTAACTGTTTTGAGTCAGGCTTAAGAAAGCATAAAAGTAAAAGAAATAGGCCAGAGCTTCTTGGAACAGACAAACAAAACGGCCAGGGGATCCTTAAAGGCAAACAGAAGATAGCTTATGTATTTAAAGAAAATATTGCCTTGGTTTTCATTGAAATTATGTCATTTTCATGTAAAGTTATTTTAGAAAGATATTTTTTTTAATATTTTACTATAAAGTTGATAACAGGTAATGTAATCTTTTACTAATAAGTCAATATCAATATCCCAACTAAATAATGTAGTATAAGTAACATGGACAGCCATACACTGATTAATAATGACCTTATGACAAAAATTTCCTATTGTTTGAACACTAGAGGGTCTCTTGAGATAGGCTAAATGTGATTTTTCAATTATTCCAAATTGTATGGAAATGCAAGGGTGTGATGGGTTAAATACAGTATTGTAAGGATGCTATCTATGTGAATGAATGAGATATGATTTTCAGAAAAGATTATAAAAGGAGTCCTCTACTGATACAAACAATAAAAATCACAACATAAACCAGTAAACTACTCATTTATTATCTCCCTGAATCTATATAACCAACTACATAGTAGGTGTGTTTATTGTACCATAACCACACACACAAAGAAAAATACATTGCTGTACTCTACTGTTGTTGCTACAAGGTCACTACAAAGTCACTATGTAATGGAAATGCTTGTGCTGTGTACAGTGTTGTGTTTATCTCTTCATTGGAATGTGCTTTTAGGATATAGAACAGTTTTATTAGAAAGCCTGGCATTTTATTGTGCATTCTGGTAGCCCATTCAATCTTTTTACAAAAGAAGATTACTTAAGTGTGAGCTGAGAACATATCTGACATATCAGACATTGTTACTGTCTCTCATATTATTTCCCATTACCCTTTCTCCTTTCTGATGCTTAGTGACAAAAAATCAACATGTATATTAAATTTATAATAATTATAACATCTCTCTTCTTTCTCCCTTCTATACTTTTTCACTGCTGTTCTTTCTGGGATATAGTGCCTCAAAAATACTTGGCTCAGCTCAAATTCTCTCCATAGTTGTGAATAACTTTGAACATGTAATATTCTATAGTACAGAGTTTTTGTCCTGCCCAATCCCGCAGCCATTCAGTCCCAAATAAACACACATTAATTGTAAACTGTTGGCCTATTGCTCAGGCTTATTACTAACTAGATCTTACAACTAAAATTAACCCATTATTTTTATCTATGTTTAGTCATATAACTCAGTACCTTTCTTAGTAAGGCATTCCCATCTTGCTTCCTCTGCATCGAGCTGGTAATTGTGTCTCTGCATTTCCTCTTCCCAGAATTTTCCTAGTCTGGTAGTCACACCTGTACAACCTGCCTGGCTACTGGCCAATCAGCATTTCATTAAACCAATGAAACTGACAAATCTTTACAGTAAACAAATCTCATATCACTACTCATAGGAAACTCATTCAAATGAAATCACACACAATTTTGTATTCTTAGGAAAACATTTAAAGATTCAGGAAGAGCAACTCACTTCTAAAATCCTAGCACTCAGAAGGCTGGGGTTGGGTGAGTACAAATATGAAACCAGCCTGGGCCACAAAATGAGACCCTGTCTCCAACAAGTAATAGGGGTGGGATTCAGGCAAGAGTCTTGTCTGCAGCTCAGGCTTGGGTCTGGGCCAGTGGCCTGAAAGCAACTTTTTCATGAATTCATACTTTAACATTGCATACTAAGTGTTGCGCAAAATGTAAAAGACCCAGAAACTATTATTGGGGCTCAAGCTTTAAGTTGACGGTCAGAAAATCACAGCAGCACAGCCACTAGCTCTTCCCTCTCTATTTTAGCTCAGACCAAAGAGGCAATCCTCAGAATGCTCCTAACTTTAGTGCTCCTCAGACTCACTCAGACTGCCATGTTCTCCTCAATGTGGACAGACATTCCTGAGACTAAAAGCCTTTCTATCCTCAATGTGGCTGGAGAGTGAATGCCAGTTCTAAGACCCTGTTCCAGTCTTAAATAACTTTTTTGAGTCCTGGGATTAAAGGCATTTGATCCCAAGTGCTGAAATCATCTTTGTTGAGCTGTTTCGCTTTAGGACCTGATATTATATCTCAGTGTGACTTTGAACTAAGAGATATCCATCTACCTCTACCTCCCAAGTGGTGGGATTAAAGGTGTGTGACTCAACTGCCTGGCTTCTATAGTTTGTGGCTGACTTTGCTTTCTGAATTCTCAGGTAAACTTTAATAAATCGTAAATAATGTATCTCTACAATATTTTTGAGCTTACAGCCACCTTTCTCCACATTTGCATAATGAAGCACTGAAGACCTGACACAGAATTTCATACATACTAGGAAATCACTCCTTCCACTGATGTGATTATTAATATAAACACCCTCAAAGGAAATTGATATGTATTTTCTCTTTGTTTACATTTCTCATATATAAATATTTCTATAAGTATAGCAACCTATTCATAAAAATATCCTCTTCATATGACATGTGGCTTTCTAATACCATGACAAAATATACACTAGAAAACAAAGAGCAGGAGAGATGGATCAGAGATTAAGAGCACTGACTACTCTTCCAGACATCCTGAGTTCAATTCCCAGCAATCACATGGTGGCTCACAACCATTTGGAATGAAATCTGGTGCCCTCTTCTGGAGAACAGTGTTCTAGGTAGAACACTGTATATATAGTAAATAAATAAATCTTTTTAAAAAAGAAAGCCAACATAAAGAAAATATACTTTGGATTACATTTGTTTTCACTTTTGCTTGGGACAAATGTAGAATGTCATATCAACAAGCATGTAAATTTCAGAATTGCTTTACCCCTTCATGATCAACAATCAAAGAAAAAGAAACTTCATTTTAATGTCTCTACAATATTTAAATACAAAACATGTTTTTTCTATTTTAACCAACTTTTTGGCATGGGTTATTGGAATCATACAATTAACACTTTTTTTTTGCTTTGCTTTTTGAAAATCTAGTTTTCATCTACTTATTCTTTTAAACTTTAGTAAAATATTTTACTTTGTAAAATATATTACAAAGTATAATTATGAGAAGTAATAATATAACATAGGGACTACTGGACTATAAAAGAAAATCTAAATTATAATAAAATCACATTATAACTTGTTACAAATGTAAGCCAATTTACTTCAGAATCTAAAGTTTTATTTTTTCAATCTAAAAAGAGGAATGGAGTGATAGTTCCTATCTATATTACACATTATTTTCTTTATGTGATGAGGTAATGTACCAGACAGTGTTAATTCTGACCAATCACCTATAGCTCATCAAACTTTGATTCTGGAAATGGATATCCTTGTGCAAAGGGTCACTTGCCACAATAGTTTATCATAAGAATCATAATCCTATCAACTGTGATAAAGGAGTCAAACAGGAATGCAGATAAAACCACTGCTTTATTTGTTACCCTCATATAACAAACCTATAAATAAATTAGGCCAGTTATAATCCTGAGTCACAGGAAGTTTTCTAATCTTACTCATATTTTGGCAGAATGGACTGGAATATAATCCCAGTGGAAATTCTCATCTAAATAACTTGGTAAAATGTTCTGAGTCAGTGTGAGCTGTAATTCCTCTGGTAGTGAAGAGAAGGCAAGGTTCAGTACTAGAAGGAGTATTCAAAACACAGAGCATCATTAGCTTTCCATGTAATATCCACTTACAAGTGAGTAGATACCATGTTTGTATTTCTGTGTCTGGGTTACATCACTCAAATTGGCTTTTTCTAATTCTATCCATTTGCCTGAAATTTTCATGTCATTGTTTTTTACAGCTGAGAAATAACACTCCACTGAGCCAATGTATCACATTTTCTTTATGCATTCTTTAGCTGAGGAGCATTTAGGTTGTTTCCAGGTTTGGGTTCTTATGAATAAATAGCTATAAATATTGCTGAGCAAATGTTCTTGTTGTATGATTGAGCATCCTTTGGATATATACCTAAGAGTGGTATTGCTGAGTCTTGATGAAAATTGATTCCCAACTATCTGAGAAACTTACAACTGATTTCCAAAATGACTGTACAAATTTCACTCCCACCAGTAGTGGAGGAGTATTCTCCTGACTTCACATCCTCATTAACACAATCTGTCCTCAGTATTTTTGATCTTAGCAATTCTGACAGGTGTAAGATGGTAACTGACAGTGGTTTTGATTTGCATTTTCCTGATGGTTAAGGATGTTGAGCAATTCCTTAAATTTCTTTCAGCCATTTGAGATTCTTCTGATGAGAATTCTCTACTCATCTCTGGACCCCATTTTTAAATTGGATTATTTTGTATTTTGATGTCTAGTTTCTTGAATTATTTCTATATATTTTGGAGATCAGCGCTCCCTCAGGTGTGGGGTTGGTGAAGATCTTTTCCAGTTCTGTAGGCTGCTGTTCTGTTTTGTCTTTTTTACTGTGTCCTTTGCCTTACAGAGCTTTGCAGTTCTAGGAGGTCCCATTTATTGATTGTTGCTCTCAATGTCTGTGCTACTGGTGTTATATTTAGGATATAGTCTCCTTTGCTTTGGTGTAGGACCAGAATTGATAACTGGTACATGAGCTAGCTTGTTGGAGCCTGTTCACTATGAGGGGATGCCATGCTCAGCCTTAATGTGTGTGTGGGAGGGGGGAGCTTGGTTCTCCTCCAACTTAATGTCCAAGACTTTATTGACTGCCTATATGAGGCCTTACCTGTTGAGAGGTGTGGGTAGGTGATGGGATTAGGGGTAAGCAAGGAGGTGGGAAGAGAGGTGAGAAGAGAACTTTAGTCAGAATATAAAATGAAACTGGAAAAAAAAAGAAATTTAAAAAAAGAATAACAAAAGAAGCAGAAAAGTTGAGCACCAAAAATCAAGAGGACATGGTTAAAATTGTTAAGAAAGATAGAAATAAATGAAAATATTTTTTGAGGGAAAATGCAGAGCATTGCTGACATGACTCTGTCAGTAGCATCTTAGAGAACATGGACTAGGGTGTCCTGACTAGGACTCAAACCTGATTCGTCCTCACACATCACATCATAGTTAAGGTCTGATTACTCTCCACGTACTTCTCAAGATTCAGCACACCACAGAGTTACCCAGAAGGCCTGTTCACTCACGCGTTTCCAATCCCTGTCTCCCCACATTTGGAGGAATGAAATGCCATTCAAGAATGAGTTATACTGGGCAGTAGTGGCACAGGCCCTTAATCCCCTTAATCTCTGGGGAGACAGAGGCAGACAGATACCTGTGAGTTTGAGGCACGTCTGGTCTACAGAGCAAGTTCCAGGACAGGCTCCATCCAAAGCTAGCTACACAGAAAAACACTGCCTCAAAAACCAAATGAACAAACAAACAGAATGGGTTACTAACACTAGGAAGGTTCTGGTAAGACTGTTTTAGGAAACATATTTCAACCATTGTTCTAACTTCTCATGGTTTCTGAAAGACTTCATAATAATGTGGCTTGTCTTTCTTGGATTCACTTATATTATTCTTGCTGCTTAGAAAATAACACTTTGTCTCCCACATATCTAATTTTGAGTTGTTTTTCAATAGGGAAGTGAAGAATAGAATTGAACAAATGCCTAGTCTTTCAAACTAAGATGGAGACATTTCTTGCATACTCTAAATCAATATTTCTATATTAATGTATATGACACAAGGCTCTAAAGTTTCTTATAGTGTAGTAATTCTAAAATATTGTGAATTCAGTTAAAAAGTGGTGTACAGAAATAAATAGATAATTTTCAATAGAGGAATAAAATATTGCTGAAAGACACTTAAGGAATTACTCAACTTCCTGAGCCATCAGGGAAATACATATCAAAACAACTCTGAGATACTATGTTGCAATTGTCAGATTGGAAAAAATCAAAAACATCAAAGATAGTTTATGTGGAGAAAGGAGAACACTCCTTCACTGCTGGTGGGAGTGAAAACTCATACAGCCACTTTGGAAATCATAATGGCCATTCCTAAGGGAAATGGAAATTAGTCTACCACAAGATCCAGAAATTCCACTCTTAGGCATATACCCAAAAGATGTACTTTCATACAAGGACATCTGTTCAACTATGTTCATAGCAGCATTCCAGAACCTGGAAGCAACCTAGAGTCCTTGAACTGAAGAATGAATAAAGAAAATGTGATAGATTTACACAATGGAGTACCACTCAGTGGAAAAAAATAAAACAATGGAATCTTCAAATTTGCAGGCAAATGGATGGAACTAGAAGAAACCATCCTGAGTGAGGTAACTCAGACACCAAAAGACACACATGTTATGTACCCACTCATAAATGGATATTAACATACAGCATAGGATCACCAGCCTACAATCCATACCTTCAGAGAAGCTAGGAAACAAGGAGGACTCTAAGAGATACATACCTGGTGTCCCAGAGAAGGGGAAAGGGACAAGATCTCCTGAGAAAATTCGGAGCATGGGTGGATGGGAGAGTGATTTAGGAGAAAGAAAAAGGGAGAAGAGGAGGGGAGAGGTAGGAATGTGAAAGCAGGAAGTTTGAGTCAGGGAAAGAATAGAGGAGAGCAAGAAAAGATATACCACAATACAGGGAGTCATTATTGGTTTAAAGAGAAATCTGGCACAAGGGAAATGTCCAGAGACCTACAAGTATGACCCCATCTAACAATCTAAGCAATAGTGGATAAGCTACCTTAAATACCCTAACCAATAACAAGATTGATGATTTTTTATATGCCATCCTAAGCCTTTTATACAGTTGCTGATGGAAGCGAGTATACACCCACAACTAAGCACTGAGTGGGACTCCTGGAATCCATTTGCAGAGAGGAAGGAGTGATGAGCAATGGGGTCAAGACCAGGCTGGAGAAAACCACAGAAACAGCTGACCTGAACAAGGTCATGGGCCGCAGACTGGCAGCTTGGAAACCAGCATAGGTTGATGTGATGTGTTACCATGATGTGATCCAGCTACGAAGAGAGAAACTAGGAACTATGTACCATGAGGTATGGGAATGAATCATACTTGACTCCTAGTCAGAACACTAGGTTCCATGTTCTACATGGTGCTACTGAGAGAGTCTAGAAATGGTGTCCCAGAAAAGATCTGAAAGTCAAATTAAGTAGTCTACTCAATTTTGGACATTCATTTTCCCAAAAAGATTATAAACAAAACCCTTTTATTAAAGTACCCAGACTCAATTAATTTCACTTTCTCAGTCACAGATGCAATGCCTATTACAAAAGCAAAACTCTCCCCTGATGACTATAGCCTGAGTGAGCAAGAGGGACTGTTAAAAATATGCAGTGTCCTGATTCAGCTCCCCCAAAGCCTTTGATGTTTCAGTTGTGACCATGAATCCAGGCTTCTGGATTTTGCCCCTCCAATGCACTGTGTGACTAGCCTGAAAGATATCATTTGTGAAGTTTAATGTTACATATTTGCATGACTGTTCTGGGAGGAGTGATTTTAACTACAAGAGTCTTGGAGAAATGGTAATAAATGGATGGTATCAAGAGTTAATTGGAACAGTCTAGGGGCAAGGAATAAAGCAAAATCATAAAAATTCCACAGTGCCCACATTTCTAGTAGCTGAGCTAATACTGTAGGAACACTACAGAAAACTGAAAGGAAGGGGAATGAACAAGGGATAAAGAGTTCCAAAGACGCAGAGTAAGTTTCTAAGTTATGTTGCTTATAGCATAAATGGAAAAATCCAGTACATCTCCAAAGAAAATAGAGTAGTAGAAAATGTAGAATGAATTGATCCAGCTTCAGCTGGTGAGTAATTTGTGAGAACCTAGGCCTTACTAGTTGTAAATGTTAACCACTGGAGGCAAAACTGTCCTTCACTTTTCATGACATTATAAGTGCAAATGTTGCCCACTGGGCACACTGTCCTACCTTTAGGAATGCCTAGTTAGATAGCTTTGTTTGTGCCTCAATTTCACTCATTTATCCCAAGTCATTGAACCTATTTGGAGCAAGGCTCCCTGTAGTTTCTGTGTCAGAAAGCTAGAAATACGTCATTGGCTCCCAAAGTTCTCAGACACACAGGCAAGGGCATGTTAATAGCTGTGCACCATCTGGACTTGTCCACCACAGCTACTCTTTCCCTCTGCTTTACTCAAAGCTGAGAATGAAGAGGCTGGGGATTCGACATTGTGTGTGTGTGTGGGCATGCCTGTGTGTGAGTTGCTCTGAGCATGTATATTCCTCTGTGTATGTACTTGCATCAATGCTTATTCATTTGTTCATGTGTATGTGTGAGCAAATGTGTGTATGTCTACATGTGTGCAAGTCTGTAGGTACTTGTGTGTAAGCATGTACATGTTCTCATGTATGCATGTTCCTGAAACTGTGTTCATGGGTTTGTTCTTGTGTGTATGTGAATGTAAGTGTGTGTTTGGGTGGGTGGTTGTGTGCACACAAGTCTGTCTGTTGGGGGGTTGGTTTTGCAAAATTGTGAGGAGTATACAAAGGAAGGATAAAAATATTATGAGAGGAAAAATGATGTCTTTTGTATCTTCAAAGAAGGAGGTTCTCTTTGCAATTAATCATAAAAATGTCAAGTTACAACTGTGTTAAGCTAAGTTCCATCTTTTAAAAGGAAATCTTCTCATTTTAATCAGCCGCTAGCATATGCCTTTAATATTCCACCCTATGGTTTGAAACTAGCCTCAATACATTCAGCTAGAATTAATCAAGGGAGATGGAAGGAAAAAGCATGTTTAAAGGGATTAAATTCTTGTAACTGCAAAAGAACATTATGACTGAAAATGTCAAGAAAAGAACTGGAGTATTTTAAAATAGTCATATTGAAACCTGCTGTTTCTAATCACCTGCATCATTCTATGTGCATGCTATGTGATGGTTTTTCTTATTATAAAGGCTACTTTTTTTCTGACAGCAGGCTCTCAGAAAGCCCGAATTTAAAATGAAGAGGGCCTTATTGTTTTTTTTTTTTTTGGGGGGGGAGGGATAATGGTGACTTGCAATTTTTGAATGAAATTTCTTCTTTTTTCTTAGGATGTATGACAGACATATGGGAGAGAGAGAGGAAGCATTTAGTGACAAAGGTACTGAAGATTGTTATACAATGGTTTCTATAAAACTTCTCCTTTTATGCCATAATTGTACAGAGGTCAGAATCTTATGATTCTGCTCAGCCCCACCCCCACCCCGAGAGCCTGTCTTCCTTCCCATCTGTGATGAATTTATCCCTGTGCCATTTCCAGTAAGAGACAGACAAATTGATGGCATCTTCACTCCTACCTTCAAGTCAGGATCTGCTTCAAGAGACCCACCACCCCATTAATGACTAAAACTCAGGGTCATCCTTTAAAAGCAAAGCCAAGCTCCATATTATTTTATGTCTTCCCTTAAGGTCAAAAAATTTGACTCCTTTCTATCCCCATTTACTGCTGCATCCAGCAAAAATTGTCTGCCCTGCTGATTGACGAGAGATGAGAACATAAGATAAATGGTCAGTTTGGGCTTCTGTAAGACTTTTTCTTCTTGTTCCACACTAACAGTTTCCACTTTTAACACCTTTACCATCCATACTTTCTTCTCCTAACTTTCTCCCATGATTCTGTACAACTTGAATTTAGTTACAAATCCATACTGGGCTCAAAAAATAGCATGGTCAAATCTTGGAAAGCAATAATTATTATGGATAACAATTAAAACAAACTGGAAATTAAAAAATATTTCAAGCACTCATAAAAGGGAAATGACCATGTGCACAAACATACTTAAGCAAATTGGTACCTTAAAGATGCTAAGTTATCTCCATTTAGAAACCCACAGAATATATACAAAATCTAAATACTAGAAATAGACTGAAGTAAGAATGTACTCATCATTACAAAGGGGAGAAACAAAGTGCAAACAACTTGGTACTGAAAGTGGCCAGCCATGTTCATTTTCCAGAGGAAAGAAAGGTTCATGTCACAGTGTTAGTGATAGGTTCCAGGATGCCAGCAGTCAGTCATACAAGGGAACTTAATGTGCTTAGTGGTGAGCTTGGAGTGGTGGAAAACTACTTAACAGATTTACTGAGATTCTGGAATTAAATCAGGTTAGGTAGACTATGGGGAACTCTTAAGAGAAAATCAATTGCACCTTTGTATGGACAGGATTTGTTCAGTTTCGGTAAAACAAGAGAACACTGAGTCATAGGATAAGTGTTATCTTTTAGTCTGTGGGAACATGGTAACACTGTTTCTAATCAAGACTGTGATATGACCATAGTAGTATTTTATGTAAATTAAGGAAAATAGCTGTGAGGCTGAGAGGTGGTTCGCAGATAAGAACACTGGCACACAAAGGACTTTGGTTCAGCCCCAGAACTCACATGGCAGCTCTCTGTAATCTCAATTGTAGTGTTTCAAAAGATTTCTGCAGGAACCCTGGTTACTGCACACATATGGCACATATATATAAGGTTAGGTGAGACCTCATGAGTTTTCCTCAACTATGCTTGGATGCCAACAGCTCTAGTCAATATCCAAATCTTCCTTATGTAGTCATATCATTGTGATTTTGTGAATATAGTTCCAGTATGATGTCTACAATGTGCTATCAAGCAGCTGGCATCATGGTCTCTGCCTTTTAAAAATCACCCTTTTTCCATAATTCTTCCTGAAATCACGAAAGTATGTATTTTTGTTTTTTGGTTTTTTTTTTTTTTTTGTTTTTGTTTTTGTTTTTTTTTTTTTTTTTTTTTTTTTTTTTTTTTTTTTTTTTTTTGGTTTTTCAAGACAGGGTTTCTCTGTGTAAATTTGAAGACTCATGAAGGTATTTTTAAAGGAAATATTTAAATATTATCTTTAAAGAGGATGAAATGCTGAAGGAAATACTCAATCCAAACAAGTAAAATAGGAAATAAAAGGGGCACAAGAAATTCAGGGTGCTGCCTATTAGGAAAAGTTTCTCTAGGTGAGTAAAATGTAGGTCACCATAATAACAGAATTAAGACCTTTAAAATAAATGAGATGCTAAAAGTGTTAAACAGTACTGCAGTAGGCATCTAAAGTTTTTCTGTTTTTTTTTGTTTGTTTGTTTGTTTGTTTGTTTTGATGTCCAATATCTGAGACACTTCTTGTGTGTAGATACTTGGCAACTTATGAAGCAAAAAAACATATCCGCATCATCTCCAAAAGACCACATTATGTTTTAAAATTACAATTTTGTATTGGGCCACATCTATAGGAATCATTTCTATATGCAATGTCTGTACTGTTATCATTGGCTATATGACCCTGTAAGCTACAGGTTGGACATGCCTGTTTCCCTCTTACATGAAAATATGCTTTCCAAGTTGTGAGTTATACAGTAGCATTTCCCAAGGAAGAGGTCTACATTAAACAATGCTTGGTACTCTAAAGCTTCTGAAACTGCCTACCACATAAAAAGTCCTCCATCTATTAGAATATTTGGAATGGATGTTGTACATTCTTGACTATTACTTTACAGAACAATGAGATGTTTTGAGGAGTTTTCTGAGTGTAGAAAGAACTAATAAATCCTTTGGAATCAAATAAGGCACTGAAAGTTAGAATCAAAAAATCTGAACATAATGGTATAGTAAGCTTTTTAAAATAAGTAATATTTATTTTGTATTAGAATAAAATACTTTGAAGTATTTTAACAATTTTTTGAAGTACAGCCAGTGAGCACAGTATAGGTACTTAGTAAATAATTTAAACTACTATTTATTGAGGGGCCTTAATAGTTTCTTAGTACAGTAAGACTTCACCTTTAGTGTTGGTAGATTTGTTAGCTTTAGCAAACTTGTGGACAATTCCTTGGTGGTAAAGGAAATATACCAGGTCAGTTACTTGTACCCCAGTCAATAAAACTTGGCTCTCCACCCAAAGTTTCAGTTGCTGGCACTTCTTTCTGACTCTATGCACATAGGATCACTTCCATTAGCAATTATCCTTATTCAATAAAGCAGGGTTATTTCACTCTAGACTTCCTGATCTACCACCCCACTACAGAATCCGCTAACAAACAAATCATGGGAGAATAAATAGTTTGCTTTTTAAAACATTTCATGATCCACTAATAAGATGAGATTTGTGTACGGAAATTGTTATTTAAAATGCCATTTTGTGAATATTCAGATTAATTCAGAATAAGATCTCCCATTAGGGTGAGCAAAACACAGTGCTGACTGTACCATAAGAAATGCTGCAATAAACTACATTTTTAGGGATGCCATATGTAAAGAGTGAAAGTTAACAAGCAGTTGGGCATCTAGTATTTCTCCTGTCAGAGTGACATACTTTTTATATCTATAGTATTCCTGTGCAGTCCTTAAAAATTACTTCAGCAAGGAAGCTTTGAATACAAATTTCTAGAGATGAGAAGACACATTTAAATCTCTGGTACTTAAAAAGTACATTTCTACCCCTACACTGACACATTATAATGATGTCAAGGTCTTGAAAAAAGAGCATGGCACTAACAAGATGGAAGGCTAACTTAATGGAAGTTCCATTGATAAAATGCCATCCTCACAAAGCTAGTAATTGTTCTCTGGCTATTATACTCTTAGTAAAGAGGTAATATATCAGAAGGCTGTTCATCTAGGCATAACTCTAAAAGATTCTCAGACACTGCGCATTGTATATCACTAAACTACGAAACATTAAAAGCAACTAACTTATTCATTAACTATTGTATTTTACTGATGGCAGATAGGAATTATGACAGAAAATCTAATCATTAAAAATCTCATACATAACTATTTGAAGATGTTGTTTTCTTTTAAAATGAAATACATCCCTTGCAAAACAGATCAAAGTATCTCTGTCCTATGCAGTAATTAATAATGAAATAACACAGGATTGTGAAGTTTCTGGGATTCTAATTATGTGTCTGCTCATAGTATCTCATAGGACAAATGAAACAGAATGTAATTATACAACAGAAACTTGTTGATTTTTCATCACAATAGTAGGCAAATTAGCTTCTGTATTAACATCTTACCTTTAATTGTTAAAACTTTAAATGAAAAACAAGATTTTGGTGTTTTTCTTTACATTACTTCTATTAATATCAGATAATTAATCAGATAATTAAAGAGTTTATTCTTGACACTCTTTTTCCTCAGTCCCTGAACTAGTTAAAATGGCATTTTTAGTAAAATTTGTACAGAAGATATTTTCCATTATTATTACATTCAGCAATAGAAAATCACTTACAACAAGTATATTGTATAGAATCATAGGAATTATGATTTGCTTGACATGACAGATAACATGTTACCAAAGAACTAGTGACTCTTCTACTGATGCTGCAGCTTAAATTCTAACCATAGAATTATATATTTTCATTTAAAAGGGAAGCAAAACAAAACAAAAAAGAGTTCAATGATCAATATTTGCTTGAATTCACTGAACACAAGATCTCTTTGCAAATATCCTTTACTCAGATTCCCAGTGTTCATTCATTGCATGTATCTTTTCAAATCCTTAATATATACAACAAATTATGTGAAGCCTATACCCCTTAATTTGTTGCTCTGATACTCAGAATGGAGATGAAGATTTAAGAAAGAAAATGTGGAGCAAGCAGATTAGAAAGATTAAGGAAGTAAGGAACAAAAAGGCTTAAAAAGTCCTGATTTCAGCATGTCTCCACTGACCTCTGCATCACAGTGGTTTTCTCAAAGACAAGAAGACTGGAACTTCCTTCCTTGGGTGCTTAGTTGTCATGACTATTACTTACTTCCATCTTTTGATTCTATCTGTATCAGAAAATGTTAAGTTCACAGGCTTGCTGGTCTCAGAGTACAGTATGACTATATCAAGTAACTAGATATTTTCTGATACCCACAGTAGTGCACAAAAACCTGGTTAACATTTCCACGCCTCCACCAAGAGAGGAACTCAGGTATAAGAGGACACCATGCACACAGTGTAACACAGGCCCTTATGAGAAATGCTACTTCTAAAAATAATTTATAGTGAATTAAATTTTGAAAGTCAAGTCAAAAGTTAAAGAGCTTAATTTTGTTGATATTTATGACTACTGTTGAATACAAGAAATCACTACAAAGAGGCCATCCTGTACTCAGTTAGCTGCACAGGTATGCTATCTGGTCCATGACACACTCGGTATAAGAGTCGTCAACACTTATCCTTAAAATCACCCAAATAGAGTTTCCTTTTAAAAACTTTCTCCATAAATGTATGTGGATAAGAGCCATTTTGGAACTACATATTTGAAACCCATATGGCTAAAGGCTGCTAAATGCCTGGAAGATTATCATGAGAAGTTCTGCAGTCAGTTTTATATTCCCCATGCCCTGTGTGTATTTGTGATTATAAAATCAAGGAAGAGCATAAAAGAGAATCAAATAAAAGTATTATAAATACCATTTAATTAGTATGCTCTAGATCAGTCTGAATCTTTACAATTAGATAACAAGTTATCTTAGTTTCTTCTTGAGAAATATATGACAAAAAATAATGATGTTTTCAGAAACCTGTTTTCAGGCAGAATTTTTTTTTTCCTTTCCAAAGCTATTCAAGTGGTACTTTTATTCAACTGGCTAAGCACCCATTTGCTGGGCAGATACTAATTCTGATTAACTGCAACCACAGCAGATATCTCTTTGACATGAGTTACTTATTAGTCTGTACATGCCGGCTTCTATACTGATTGCATTAAAATACTGCAGTGTAAAAGACACTTTAATAAATTTTAGTGGTATTTGTATTCATGCCAAACAATTCTCTTAAGATCATAATGTCTTTAAGGAGACATTCTTTAGTAATTGGATGTGAAGAAATTTATATTATTTTTCATATATGAAATGTAGAAGAGGCCAATAGTGATATTAAAATATGCAAAAAATCAAGGCTATATGGTTATATTCTGTGGCTGTATTTGAATAAATAAAATGCACTTACCCTATAAAATTTCTCCTGTACCTCCAAAATATATAGAGTATTTCTGTCATTCAAGTTCAACCAATGCTAATGTACACGTTTACAACTATTGGAAAGCAGAATTTTCCTTGCAAAGATGAGTAGCAAGACAGGTTGAGTATTCATTATATACTAGCAATGTGTGAAAAAGATGGATTGAATTGATCCCTCTGGCAATTCTCATCATCAATAACAGTGAATGATGGTGTCTGGGGAAAACAACCTGCAGTCAACCTGCAATGCTTGCTCCATTTCAGAGCCAATACACTTGATTTTTTTAAGCCATTGCTGGTTAATGGTGCCATGTCATCCATTAGCTTGAATTTCAACATAGTTTTAGGGTAAAATATGCAGACCTGAACTCCACCCACCTTACTTCATTGTGTGAAAGTAAAATGGGCAATGAGAGTGATTAGATGTTTAACCTAAGCACTGCTTCAGCCTCAAAGCACACCTTTTGTCTTTTAAAAATGTTCCTACCTACAACATCACCAGAAAGTACTGGTGATTAAAAGGAAATTATTAAGTAAGAAATAACAGAGTCTAATTCTGTTAGGCACTAGTATTTTATAAAAAGCAAGCAACCTAGATCTGGAAGGGAGAGTTCTCCAAACTGTTCGCAGCAAATTAATGCTCTTGAATGATCAAATGCATAATTTCGTTTTTGCATCATTTCTTTCTAAATATTCTTTGCACATAAACACAGAATGCAAGTGGCAGCTTTTTACACATGTTGCTCCTGTGAAGATATAGTAAGCTTTAGCAACAGTAGGGTTCTTAAGCAGAACTCTTTCTTTCTTTCTTTCTTTCTTTCTTTCTTTCTTTCTTTCTTTCTTCCTTTTTGTTTCCTTTTTATTTATTTATTTTATATAATCATGTCCATTTAAATGAAAACAAACATTTATAGAAAATATTTGGAAATTTGGGCGTCATTCTTTCCAAACTACTTCCTGCTGGTAAGGGGCACTGTCATGAGGGATTCTAAGAAGATGCAGAAATCCTGGCTGTAGTCTGTACAAGACTGCTGCCAAGTAACAATTTGAGCTTCTGTGGAAAGGCTACCATAAATGCCCTTCCTGGAGAGTGAGATCAACAACTAACTTATCCATGGAGCCCTCAACTAATGCCTGTTGGAAACAGGAGCAAACACTCATACATAAACACTGAGTCGAAGTAGAACCCATATGCAGATGGAGAGAAGACCATCCAGCAGAAACACATAGAGACAGCTTACCTGAACAAGGAGGAGCTAACGGGCCACCAGATTGATAGCTGGGAAGACAGCATGAGACTGACTCAGGCCCCCCTGAATATGGTTCTCAGCCAGAAGGACTGAGCAGTCTAAGGGACCTCAGACAGTGGAGCCAGGATGTATCCCTGGTGCACAAAAGCACCTTGCAAACACATCCTCCATGGAGGGATAACTGCCTTAATCTAGAGACAGGAGAGAAGCCCTAGTCCCTACTTCACATGACCTGTCAGATCTACATGACCCCAACTGGATGGCTTTCTCCTACATATGGAATTGGGGTGGGGGGATGGGAGGGGAGGGTGGTTAGAGTGCATGTGAGAAGGCAGTGAGGGTAAAAGGGAGGGAAGGAGGGAGGAAGAAAGGGAGGGAGGAAGGGAAAGAGGGAGGGAGGAAGAGGGAACTGGAATTGACATGTAAAATAATATATTAAATAAAAAAAATGCTTTGACTCCAAAATTTAAGTTCAAGGACAAGTTCCTGGGGAAAAGGATTTCTATTTTTGTTTCTACAGAAAATGAAAAGCTGTGGATTCTTTCCAGACTAATGTGGTTTGATCAGTCCAGACCACCTGAAACAGAGTACCAGGTGATCCTACATTCAAAACAGCTGGACAGAGCAGCAGAACTCTTTCTTATGTTTGTTAATGAATTATTCTCTTTGAAGACATTTGGTCTGTGTCAAACATTCCACATAAGTATCATTTCCCCTGTTTTCTGTTAATATCTTATTCCCCAAACTTGGAAACGTTAATGAAGTAAACATGAGGCTTAAGTAGTATGAAGAGTATAATATTTAAAAAGATTTGAAAGTAAACATACCTAATATAGAGTTTTGTCTATATATGTTAATCCAAAAATTCCAAATAACTTTCAGTAGTAGAGGAATTAGAAGTTTAGCTATTTTTCACCTTCAGAAATCCAATTTCCCATTTGGTGGAAGCATTTGACAAGTCCTTGACACACTCACTGTTCCCAGGTATCTGGTTGTTCTTAATTATGTTTAGGACATAAACTTATCCACACCATTATCATTATTAATGTTTTGGCTTAATGAATTCTATGCTATACCTGACAGTACCCATGAGCTTTCAATGAATTTCCTCATATTATTTATATTCAGGCTAAATATACAAAGAAACAATGATCAGAGAATACAGATAATAGAACTGTGACTTTCAAATTCTACAGTGATCAGTCCAGAAATTTAACATACAGATATTGCCTTAGGACAATCACAATGCAGACAATATATTCTAAGTCACTGTTTTCTTGTTTCTTATACACTTGACTTTCACTTGTCCAGTCAGTATTGGTGATTACTAATCCACAGCAGTGATAGAGGGTGCCTGCTTCTAATTACTTCAATTCAAATCCCAGCTTCACACCTTACCAGTTCAATGAACTAAGACAATGCTACCTGAATGTATTTCTTGTGAATTAATATAAGGATAAACTGGGTGTCACAACACACATCTGAAATCCCAGGACTCAGGATGCTGAGGAAGAGGTCTTCTTCAAGTTAGGGTTAGTCTCTTCTACATAGTGAGACACCGTTTCACAACAAACAAGGAAGGGAAAAGAGTACAAAATGTATCATATGACAGTAGACTATAACCTCATTCCTGTTATAAACAATGAATTGGAGAGCTGCCTGGCTAACTCTCTGTATTTTGCTGATGATGCTTGTAATTGTTGCTATCTTCCATACATTAATATAAGATCAGTACTATCATTGTCTCTAGCACCCACATTTAAAAATAAATTCAGTCTGGCTGTTTCTGAGTGAAACATATTTCTTTGGGAATATAGTGAAATAAAGCTTTCTTTTTTTCTTGAGAAAATCTCAATAATGTATTAAGAACATTGTTGGTTGTGCCAAGAGCAGCATGATAAATATAGAAAAGTTTAAGTCAGTATTCTTTTATAAATTAAAAGCTATTATTTTTGTATGTGATAACCCTTGCTCATTATTTTAATTAGAGAAGATGTAAAGATGTAAACATACTTGAGTAAATATATATATTTATTTCCATGCATAACAGCCTTGAATTTTACTACCTAGGAAATTAATTCACCTATGACATATTTTATTTAATATTGTCTTAATTATATTAGTTTTTAAAATGTTGATTAATCTACTTATAGTTCACATTAACATCTAAATAAAATTACATTTTATTTTATTAAAATTTCTTCTATATTATCATTAAGTAGTCGATAGATATTAATGTAACATTCTACATATTTGTCTGAAATAATCAGCTGTTTATTTGCTGAGGAAGTACTGTTATATGCATTTATGATATAAAACAATAACTGATTTTGTTTGAGAAAATTTTAGAGGATAACTTCTAGATGATGCATTAACAAAAGCTCATCTTGGACATCTCCAAAATGTGATATATATATATATATATATATATATATATATATATATATATATATCTTATAAACTGCAGAGTCTTAGATATTTTGTCATAGTACCATGATAGCCCAAGATGTTAATCTTCCACATGAATTAATTATTGAAAACATGCATGCTTCTTTGTTGTCATAAAGTAGAAAATGAGAGATGAAAATAAAAAGGTGCAAAGATGTGATTTGGGTAATAATTTCAGGGGTTTCAGTCCATGATGTAACTGCCTCTATTACTATGGGATTATAATAAAGCAGAAGACAAAGTAGAAGGAGTGTTTTTGGGGAAAGCTGCTCACGAGTATACTGAAGCAGAGTAGAAATGAGGGAACAAAACCAAGAGCCACACACAAAAGGCCCCAAACAGGACCAAAATTTAGGTAATATCACTTTCCATGGTCTAACTGCTTCTATTCCCTTCCCCAAACTTTTAATCCAGCCAATGTATTGAACTGTTTATTAAGTTATGCTGTGATAATCTCCTTCTTCATAGAAGCACTCACCTATAAAGGTTCTGTGGTGTACTTTAATAATCTTGGGTGCGTATCAATCTACTGTAGTTGACAGTCAAGATCCATCATTATAAGCTTATTGTTTATTTCCAAGAAGGATAAAAAGAAGAAACCAACAGATCATGAGGATTCTAAGAAGCTAATGGAGACATTAATGATGAAACACACTTAAATTAGGACACTTTGAAGTGTGAATTCTTCCAATGCCATTGAAAGGCTAAACTATTTTAATTCACAATTTGATGGAGAGGGACAAGATCTGGTAATAGAAGTCCTATGCATGGATAGATATTGGTTCTGCCACATTTAGATTAAAACCCTAACCACAGGGATTGTACAGTCAGCATTTAATCAGTTGACTTCAGATTAAGTGAGGTGAACATAATTTTTAAATGGATATATAAACTAACCAACTCAATGAATACTAAATTCATTTTATATAAGTAGAAATATTTCTAAAAGTTTCTATGAAGAAAATTTAAATGCTATGCAAGTTGATGCCGATTCATAATACCATTTCATTACCAATAATGCTATTTCACAAGACCCTCAACTCTCTCTTAAATTCATGAACACTTGTAGGAATTTCTGTGTATCTAATATGTATTGCACATATACACAGACACACACAACCTATTTCATATTGTTCATATGTGCATGTGTTTTGGGCTGACAGTTTGGAGCTGACCAACCTATCAGAGTGATCCTCTCTGCAGGACATGATTCTTCCTCTCTCAGCTGCTATTGGCCACCAGTAGGTCCTCCTTTAGGTTGGGCCTCATGAAACTACAACATTCATATTTGCATATCACTATGGTTGTTCTCAAGAATTCCAAGGAAAGGCTATATTGCTGAAGAGAACATATTTCTCTCACTTTGTTCTTCTGTTTATTTGAAGTATACAATCCTATAGGATGAGATATAGAAATGTTTAGTCAAGCCCTTTACTTTTTTCTTCGTCAGACTAATATTGAATATAGAAAAAATTCTCAGTCATTTCAAACAAATTATTTTAAAAACATATTCTCTTTTTGGATTCCTAACTATTGAGTACACAAAATGAATACTCTCTGTTGTTTTTATATCAAAGAAACTAAACAAAATTCTTCCCTGTATTTGATATAGATTTCAGTAAGCCAGAATGTTTTAAGGACCATTTCTCTGTTTTTGTACCTAAAATAACAGTAATTTAAATAGTAATAGTGTTAGTAATTAATAGTAATTAAAATAATAGTAATTTCAGTTCTTGGAGGCTTAAACATAGAGAACAAACACTGCAAGGTGAATTGTTTATTTTGTTTATTTTATGTTTTATAATTACATATATTAATTAAGAATTTCAAACACCAAAGTTGTATATATCCCTGGAGGGCATTTCAACCAAGCATTCATTTTACATTATTGATCGAGTTCTTAAAATAAATGTAATGATTTGATGTTTGTTTTCCTGTTCTGTGGCATAATGAAAACGTGTGTTCCAAAAGAACTCTATAGACAATAAAAGGGAAAAAAATCTTTCTACAAAATGATTTTAATTCTTTCTAGTGGAAACCCCCTCAGAGAAACTACAAATATTATTTTAATTGTTTTTATATAATTCATTTATAATCGTTAATTTGCTCTGGGTAGAGATTTCACAGAATCTTCCCTTACAAGTTGCAAATGACTGTTTCTTTTTAATCTGAGTGTTAATGATGGACTGATACAATGTCATCCAGGGGAGGAATTTTCCAGTGTTGTCTCATTAACCAGATGACCCGCAGACATTGTCAGCACAACCCAGCCTAGGTGATTGATCACCAGAGCATGGAGGTTAGTAAGTCTCCCCCAGGTATTAATGTATAGCATCTTCACTTACCTCTGCCTCAGGTTTTTCCAGTAAAAGATTGATTTATTATGCAGCTTCAATGGGTATTTGTCAAACTCTTAATCAAGGAATTGTGTGTTGCTACAAGTAAATCAATGACACTCTGTGGCAAAATGAGTTTTACAGGGCATGAAAACACCACTTGAGGTGCAGGTACTATTCCCTAATAACAATGCATTTCTAGACATCAGTGTCGAGATTGTGGGAGGGAAAAGGTACCACCCCTTGACGAACAGGTACTATTGTAAAAAAAATGATTTTTGCCATTCCCCAAGAGAGAGAAACACAAGTCAAGCTCAGGTACACCTGGAGAAAGAAACACAGAAGATGGAAGTGAAAAGCGAAGAAGACAAACTTTGTGAAGGTGCTATGAAGGTAAGGTGATATGAGGAGACTACCCTACATAAGCCTAATAGACGGTGTTCGCATCATATATTACAACAAAATACTGGTTCAATTCAGACATTTAAGAAATCTTTGATGAACAGATAATTACTTCATTTTGGAATATTTCTAAATCTGGTGATTAAAGTAAACTAATTCAGAAAACACTTTTATTGTGATATGGCAATTCTTTTTCCTATGTACTAAGTCAGAACTCTTATTTTTAGGAAAACCAAAAAGCCTTTCTAAATACTCACTCAGATTCACAATATGCAACTCACAACTCACAAAAAAGAGAAAACTAATTCATATATAATCTTTCAAATTCAGCTAAATGTAAAGGTATGACATATGTTTAATAGTTCCATTAATATAAAATACCTAAGAGGAAAAAGATCCATCTAATTTCATATATTGTTTTTTGATAGGATAGTGGTGAACTGTTTTCTCTATCTGTCAGTGATGTCTTCATATTATTTCCCACACAAAATTAAAAAATATAGGTAAAAATTACATATTTACTTAAGGTAGTCTATACTGTGTTGTTTTTCTTCTTAGATAAAGCTATCTAATATCCTTCACTAATATTAGCTTTGCAAGCAAGTTTTAGAGTAATTGTCTCATCAAAATTGTAAGGATATTATAAAAATTAATTCATTAACAAATTTTCATATTGTAATGGGAATGGTTCATTTTTTTTCTCTCTGGTAACTGATTTGAAACAAATTAAAATAGAATTAGAATAATTAAAAACCTTCAAATACACCAGTAAATAAACACAAATTTCAATTTCATCAGAAAATTAGTTGGTGGAAACATCTCAGGGTTTGAAAGAGTTCTGCTAATTTGTGATCTTCTGACAGTGATTACTATGGTTAAATTTGTCAGCTTGGGGAGATTAAGAAATGCACCACGAAACAAGGATGGTTGAGGGGTCAGCATTAAATAGAACATTTATTTATAGACCACTATGGCTCAGAGATCATGACAGAGAAGAGACATTAAAAGAAAAAACAAACAACAAAAAACAGAGCTTGAAGATAGATGATAAGGACACCACAGTAGTTGAGCCTGCCTGCTAACACTGGGCTTGTGCACATCAGGCCAGCCCAACAGTCAGAAATGTTATTTCTATCTAAATAAAAAGGAAAAAATACAAGATAAGTTATCGACCTATCACTGTTTAAATGCCAAGTCTCTCAGCACCATTGTTTTCCCAGGCAAATCTGTGGAGTTGTTGACCTTTCATGGAGTTGTTTCTGTTCTGGCCAACAACGATCCTCCATCCTCTATTTGCCTCATGACTTTAGCATTTTTTTTTTTTTTTTTTTTTTGTCTCTTAGGAAGGGATTATTGGTGGAAATTCTGTTTACTGGGGTTTCTTGTTTCCACAGCCTGATGACCCAGGTGAGAGACATGAGTGTTTGTTTAGAATAGTTCTATAGGTCTATTTCTACCACATAGCCTGGCTATTTATGCTACATTCTTGTTGTTCTTGGAAATCAGAATGGGGCTCAATTAGAATTTTTTTTTTTCAAGACAGGGTTTCTCTGTGTAGCCCCAGCTGTGCTTGAACTAATTCCCTTTGTAGACCAGGCTGGCCTCAAACTCAGCGATCCACCTGCCTCTGTCTCCTAAGCTCCCAAGTGCTGGTTTTGGAGGATTCTGTAGAGAAGACTTTGGAACAATATATAATATGCCCACTGATTTTATTCAGAATTACATTGATCAAGGTATATTATATTTGCTCACCAAATTCCTCTTTGATTTTCAATATTTTTAGGGTAATAGACTTAGCAGTACATTGTTGAAATTTCTCTATTAATTACTATTTTCTAAGGAATTAGTATAATAAATATCACATCACCTGGGATATTAAAGATTATGGAATTTCCTGTTGCATGCTAACTCCACCTAGTCCAGTTTCCTTCTTTCTTTTCTTTTTTCTTTACCCGTGTGTGTGTGTGTGTGTGTGTGTGTGTGTGTGTGTGTGTGTGTGTGTGTGTGAGAGAGAGAGAGAGAGAGAGAGAGAGAGAGAGAGAGAGAGAGAGAAGTGGGTAATATTCCTGCATTTGAACTTAGAGAAGAATTTTCTACCAATGCCCTTTCATTTATAAAGCCATTGTTTTATATCTATCTGGAAAAAATGGAAATACAAATGCTTGCTACAAAGTGTATTTCAGGGGAAAAGCTAGGGATGTCTTCTTCTCAATATGCTGCTTATTAGTCCTTTCCTCCTATTGCACTGCTGCTATTGCTTCAATGATGATGCCTAAAAAACATTGAAATCTTGTGCACACAGTTAGGCATTAAGAGGATGGAAGTTAAACCTAATTATCGTATATCAAGATAAGAACTTGGAGAGACGATTATGATTAAACCCAGTGCCCTGTTTCATATAGATATTTAGCAGAGTTCCTGGACAGCAAGAAGACCTTATTAGCTTTGGCTGTTTCCACTTTGAGCTCTACAACTTTCTGAACAATGAACCTACAAAGCCTCTTTGCTTCATAACAGGTCCCGTCTTTACTATTCAATTATAGCATCTCCCTCTCATTGTGCTTGTGTTAACTCCATATTCCCTGACTCAGGTTGCTTAGCCTGCCCTTCCTCTTCTCCAGTCCACTCACTTATGAGTTATAATCCTGAGAGTCTGTATTGTTATCAAATATGTTTCTGTTACCATTAGTCCTTCAAAATTGCATTACATTTCCTCTTTCACTCATAACCATTTATTCTTTCTGTGTTATGGGTGCTTAAATGAATTAAAATTATGATTTACTCATGTTAATTAACTCTTAGAAAGTAGATGGATAATTTCCTAAAATCTTTGTACTGCTCGAATCTAAATAGCATTCCATTGTCTGTTCAGACCATGTCAATCCTACTTCTGTTTTTGTGTTATTCAGATCCCCAGTAGTATTATACAGTCCTCATTTTCTTGCTTCTCTTGATTTTTCTTCGAAATTCATAGCCTCTAACTGTTAGATACTAGCTAACTATACATCATATGTTTTTCTCCTATAACCCTCCCATAGATGGTCCATCCACAGTAATGCATTTGAATCTGAGCTGTGTTCAGAGAAAGAATTTCTGTTTATCACTTACCTCAAACTACAGACTATCAATATCACTTCTAAAATACATGTCTCTAAATTGATCCATAGTATTTATCTTATACAGTGTGCAACAACAGGCTTCATTTTGTCCCTAAACTCCTTTTCATTAGTCTCCTCCACCTCATTGGCTATATGGCCTTTCACTGGTTTATTCAGATTCCACCACATCATACTTGATTTTTCTTTTTCCTTCAGTAAGGACATTATGACAATCACCAGGTTATATAATATGTATCTTGATTTTGTTCAATTTGTCTTTATTTGCTAAGTGACCAAGCTAAGAATATTCTATTTAAAAAAAAAGATTCTTCATAATATTTTTCTACCTCTTAATCCATACTCTACAATCCAGCCTCTACAATAATTTAAATATAAGTAGCTCATGTTATTTCCCTGCATTGGATCGTCAAGTGGTTTTTCTAACTCCACCATTATTTGTACTGTGATCTAACACATTTCGCACACTTTTGTATTCATTCATATTCACTGTGCTCCTATAGAATCAACTCCCTTTCTCATCATACAACTTGCTTAGTCTCATTGAACCCCTGAATTTTTTATTCTGCATTTGCAGGGCTGGTTGTTCTCAGTGTTTATTTTTGAAAATTCTAACATTGCTTTACTTTTCTGCACCTTATAAACACAGTACCATGGTCAGTCAGCATGCTTTTTTTCAGATACATTCATTTGCTTTTAAATTAACTTACTGTTATGTGATATACAAAATATGAGAGGTGATTTTTCTTTTTTCTCATTCTCCATTTTCTTAGTACTTATATGCGTGTGTAAATTAGTAATTTTCTAGGCTTTTGATGTTGCACAGTTAGTAGCATTTGCTCAGGATATGGAAACTCCTGAGTTCAATCCATAGCACAGCATAACCCAGATATGATTCTACTTATTTGTAATTATCATTAAGGAGGTAGATTCAGGAGGAACATAAGTTTAGGGTCTTTCATAGCTAAAAATAAAACTTGAATTCAAAGTTGGCTAAATGAAAGCCTTTATAACACTATAATGTTATGTGTATATAAACATGTATATTTTAGCTTATGTTTGATGAATGACAATAAAATCAATACCCTCTTCATGTAGTACTATTCATCCGGTACAATAAGAAAAAAGAAAAGTTCCTCATCACAAGCAATAGTAATGATTTTTTGTCAATTGAAATGAGTATCTTAGGAAAATGAAGGTTATATATCATAGTTAATTAGTATCTGTGAGGTTCCAGATCAAGGCACCTTGGATTCAGAGACTGATGAGCGCTTGCATTTCAGTTTACAGAAGCCATCCTTTTGCTTCCTCTTCAGATGATGAAGCGGGCCAACAAGCTCCTTCAAGTATTTTCAAATAATATACTCTGAGTTCTTTTTCTATTTGTATCTTTTTAGTTTTCTTCTCTTACCCTCATTGTTTCAAGGAATGTTTGCAGCAAAAGTCTAGAAGATAATGGGATGTCTTCATTCTTTTCTTATTTTAGTTTTTCATAATTTAAGATAATATTGGATGCACATTTGTCTTATACAGCTTTTAGTGTATTGACATATGTTCCACGTGGTCCTTCTTTCTCTAAGAATTTACTGTGAATGCATATTGATTATTGTCAGACTTTTTCTGCATCTATTGAAATGATTATGTGATGTTTGTCTTTAAGTCTACTTACATGATTTGTTACATTAATTGACTTACATATGTTGAACCAACCCTGCATTGCTTCTGTAAAGCCAGCATAGCAAGATATCTATAAATGTGCAATAAACATCATTCGTATGTTGTCATAACCAATAGCTATCCAGTTGTACTGAAGGTCCACTTAGTAGTAGCGAGATTATACTTTGTAATCAAGGGCTAATGTTGTTGTGAACTTTAGAAATAATCTACTACCTCTATTTTCTAGACCACCACCTGTTACTAGCATGTTTTCCCAGCAACCTGGTACCACAGCCATGCAAGCCCCAAATAACACACAGAGATGATATATTAGATATAAAGCCATTGACCTGTTACTAGTGTTTCTTACTGGCTAGCTCCATCTTAAGTAATAACCCATTTCTATCAACCTATCTGGAGAGAGAGTCCAGAGTTCTACACTCTCCACCAGATATTGTGGTTTAATAAGGATTAGCAAAAAAAAAAAAAAAAAAAAAAGGCTGAATAGATATTTATTCAGGGAGAAATAACTTACAACAGAGACAGATTAACACCAGTACATTCCTGGTTCCAAGGATCTCTCCTGATGCTCTTCGTTCCTGTGCTGGAAGCAAGAGAGAACTCCTGGGCCTCTTCCCCAGACCTACTTCCCCCAGGTAACATCCACCCCTGTAACCACCCCCAATGGGCTTAGTCTGTGCCACAGGTGTAGACAAAGTGAATATTTAACTGCAAACAACATTCCTTTCTACATTATAAATGTTATTCTTATACTCAAAGATAGTTGTATCTACTAAAACTAATTAAAGAATCATCTTTTTATAGCAAATAAATTCCTTCAGAGAAAACCACTACTGAACTCAATGAGGAAATTAACACAACAGCAAATGATACATTTATAGCACAGCTCCTGGATCTGTGGCTCTTGGATATCATTGAAGAGAAGCAGAAAACTCATAAGAGTCAGAATACCAAACAAGTCTCCTGTGGAACTGTTTCTATTAGAAAGGGCTGCATGAACAAGACTGGAACAATGGCGATATCAATAGACATGGTAATGCAGAAGTCTGGAGACTTCATTGGGTCTCACAATTAGACAAATTAGTAGGCAACTAATAACCACCGGGAGAGTGAGAAATTAGCTTCTTCAAGAACTAAGCCCTCCTATGCATTTCTAATACAAAACAGCCATGCCTGACACTATATACATACCACCAACAAAAGTTCTGTGAAAATAAACTTGGGGCCTATGCAAGGACTGCAAGTGCTCATAACCAATGAGCCATCTTACCAGCTCCTCTACACTGTTTTGATTAAGTTTTTCCCTCTCTATGTTGTAGACAATATGGTAGTATAAGCTATTATTTCAAAATGTCGTCTAGCAGAGATTGCTAAATATTCCCAAACTGCTCAAGAAAGAAATGATTGTTTTTACTTGGTTTTGTGTCATAATTTTAGCTTAGATAACTCCAGAATGATAAATATGTTCGATCAGAACACAGACTAGATTACTTGCATAAGTAACATTTAAAAGAATTCATTATAATCTTCATTATAAAATGGTTGATTTTAGGCTGTAGCATAGGGAGTATGTAACTAGACAGCAGCTCTTCTTCAAGGAAATAGGATTTTGAACACATCACAGTATATTTGGTGTCTATACATTTCCTACTTGAATATAAGCTATATCTATTTTCAAGGTAAATGTAGAAGTCTTTGTTGAGCAGTGAAAATGTACTTAATGTAGGTAAATTGTTGTCTATTGATACATTTATAACATAACTATGCAAATACTAAAAAAATCCCAGTGTTGCTGATAATTATTAACATTGCCAAAAATTAGTCACTGACAAAATTCTACAGATATATTTTAAGTAAAGTAACTCAATGCAGAATGATTCTAGTTATATGATATTGTGAAAACATGAAAGGAAACATCAGAAGGAAATGTTGTAATTAAATGCTTTGTTTGGGTATTAAGTTTATGAAAAGGATGTATTAACTCAAAGCTGTATGTTTCTATTTTCTTCTGTTTTTAACAAGAAGGAAATATTTATTAATCAGTGACTATTTTTACATGTAAAACTTTATAGCGCTAAGCACAAATACTTTTTTTTCTATTCACATGCTTTAACCAGCACATTTTGTTGTATTGGAGCCACTGATGCATGTGCAAAAGCTTTGGTTGTAAATGAGCATATAATAGCAATGCAGAATAACTGAGAAGAATATTGCAAAACTCAGGAAATCTGGGGTTATTTTAATAACCAGAAATGATAGAAGTACAAAAAATGCATTGCTAAGCACCACAATGTGACTGACATTCTATCAAGTGGTATGTAAATCTCAGCCTTACCCTCTGGGGTCCATATACCTATCTATCTATCCATCATAAGGATATATGTGTTGTCAGCTTAACCTTTGTGACAACCTTAGTTGGCTAAGAAGTGTTATTCCCCTGTGATAGCAGAGAAAACTCAGAGATTATAAAGGTTATATGACTAGCCAGTATGCCACAGTTACCAGGTTGTGGAACATGAATAAATCTAAGCTCTTATACCTACTCAGCTACTCACCTCTCTGTTATTACCCTATTTCTACTCTTGAGGTCTATTTGTGCAGATTGTTCAAGATCTGAGGACCTTAGTTATAAGATAAGTGTTTTAGCTTATTTGATTTTAGCTTCAAATTTATAAAATAGTCTAAATTTTAATGAAAATATAGGTATATCACTTTCCCTGTTTTCTTTTTTCACAGACCATCCAACCCCTTCTATAATCTTTCAAATTACTTTGTTCGTAACTACATAATAGCATGTTGGGATTTTGTTTAGGTGTATAATGGATGCATAGCAATTGACAGGCTTATACTTTTCATATACAATGTTTTTAATTAAATTAGACACAAAATTGTTTTACATATCAATCCCAGTTCTGGCACCCTCACACCTTCCCGTTCCCTCCACCAACCCCCATCCCATCCCCTTTCTGCTCCCCAAGAAGGGTGACCCTTCCATGGGGAGTCTTCAAAGTCTGTCATATCATTTGGAACAGGGCCTAAGTCCTCATCTATATGTCTTTGTGGAATGGGAAACTAAATTCCATTTGTAGATTGGGATAAATACTGATCCACTACCAGAGGCCCCATAGACTGCCCAGTCCTACCAAATAACACCACATTTTAAAAATCTGGGTCAGTCCTATGCTGGTTTCCCAACTAACTCACTGGAGTCCAAGAGCTCCACTTATTCAGGTCAGTAGTTCCTATGGGTTTCTGTAGCCTAATCTTAACCCATTTGCACATTACTCCTCTCTGTCTGTAACTGGATTCCAGGGTTTTGACTTAGTGTTTAGCTGTGTGTGTCTGTTTCTACTTCCATTAGCTACTAGATGAAGGCTTTAGGATGGCATATAAGATAGTCATCAATCTCATTATCAGGGAAGGGCTTTTAAGGTAGCCACTCCACTCTTGCTTAGATTGTTAGTTGGGGTCATCCTTGTAGATCTCTGGACATTTCCCTAGTGTTATATTTCTCTTTAAACCTATAATGGCTTCATCTATTATGGTATCTTTTTTCTTTCTGTCCTCTATTCTTTCCCTGACTCAATCTGTCTGCTCCTTCATGCCCAGCTCTGCCCTCCTCTTCTCCCTTACTCCCTCACCTGACCATTCTCCCAATTTTCTTGGGAGATCTTGCCTCTTTCCCCTTCTCCAGGGGACCATGTGTGTCTCTCTTAGGGTCCTCCTTCTTTCCTAGCTTTTTGGTGGTGTAGATTGTAGGCTGGTAATCATTTGTTCTATGTCAAAAATACATATATGAGTGACTACATACCATGTTTTGCTTTTTTTGTCACTGGGTTGCCTCACTCAGGATAGTTTAATCTAGTTCCATCCATTTGCCAGCAAATTTCAAGATTCCATTGGAATTTTTTCCACTGTGTAAATATACCACATTTTCTTTCTCCATCCATTCTTCAGTTGATGGGCATTTAGGTTGCTTCCAGGTTCTGGCTATTACAAATAATGTTACTATGAACATAGTTGAACAGGTGTCTTTTTTTTAATTAATGTGCATCTTTGGGTATTTGACTAAGAGTTGCTACAAAAGGTTTTTCTTGACAAGGTACTAATGCAGAATACATCGTTGTTTATCAGGATTGCCTTTAAAGTGAATGATATCAGTAGTCATTAGTATTTTCATGGTAAATGGTAATTTCTGCCTCCATTTCACTATTATTAGCCTGGTAACAGATCAATAAGTTTATTTATATTAAAAAGAGGCATAGAATCCCAGCACTTGAGCATCAGAGGCAGGCAATTCTCTGTATTTGAGGCCAGCCTGGTCTACAAGAGCTAGTTCCAGGACAGCTTCCAAAGCCACAAAGAAATCCTGTCTGGAAAAAAACATAGATAAATAAATAACATAAAAGAGGCATAGTTTTGATTTAGGCCATTTGCAAGGTTTTTTTTTTTTTGTTTTCAATATAATCTATATAACTTGTAGATATAGCATTTTATTTAGATTCACATTAAATATCTTTTGTAGTTCTCAAATTAAAGGTTTCAATAATATATTTCACATCTGAATGTGTACATGTACATGAGATATTTCTATTTCCTAAAAGCTCAGCTTTTATTATGTCTTCCAATATTGATCATTTATGTTTTCATTTATGTTTAATTCAACACAATGAGTATTTTATTTAAACTTCTACTTTTCATGTGCCTGTTTAACTTTATTAAGGTTGATATTTGAAAATCCATTTGTTTAAATTCTGAAAAATGTATAAATTTCACAAGGCTTTATATATAATTGGGTTATTAAATTATTTTATAGGGAGGCATTATTATCTGGGAGGATTATTGAGAAAGAATCTTGTTAGTATATTTATTCCCAAATGTTATGAAGGTCAGTATGTATCCCAGGCTAGCCCTTAGCATCTAATTCTCTTGCTTTATAATCTCACACTGTGGGAATACAGACATACAACATCATCCAGTGGCCATGATATTTAAAACGTACTGACTTTTGTGTCACAGTTTATAATGTTTTAGTGTTTCAGAAGTTACCGAGATAAATATGCATTCTGTATTTTTTAGACAGATCAGTCTTTGATGAAAACTTGATCAAATGATTAAGAGCATCTTCTTCAACTATGTAAGTTCTTTCTTATTGTTCTGTGCTTGACCGTATAATTACATGGATACATACTGAATATATTTTACACTCTTCTTTGTACTTCATGGAACGTTCTAGACAATTGATCACATTCTGAGACACAAAACAATTCTCAACAGATATAAGTAAACTGAAATATTGTCCTGCATTCTGTGAGATCATGACAGACTAAGGCTGGATATCAACAAAAGAAACATCAAAAAGTATAGCAGAATTTTTCCTTTTGGGGGATCACAAATCATGACACAGTGGCATAGTTTTTTTTTTTTTTTTTTTTTTTTTTTTTGTTAAACTTATACTGTGTGTCTTTATTAACCATTTCACTTGGGGCTTATTACTCTTCTTACTCTGTGCATTTTGCTTTCACTGCTTATCTTTGTCTGGTTGGCTGGCATCTGCCTGACTTCCTGAACCAGAAGAGTCCGTCCTTCATTCTATCCTACTGCTTTTCTTGTTCTTCTTTCTCCTTTTCAAGATTCCTCCTCCTATTTATTCTTTCTGCCAGCCAGTGTTGCATATCACTTTCTTGCCTGGCAATTAACCATTACCTCCTTATTAGACCAATTAGGTGCCTTAGGCAGGTAAAAATGAAACAAATGTAGCACTTCTTTACATAATTAAACAAAGGTAACAGACAAAAGCAACAGACTTTTACATAATTAAAGTAATATTCTGCATCATAAACAAATGTAACACATTTTTGCCTTGTTAAAAGAATATTTTAGAACAAGAAAGTTTACAAACTCATGGAAACTGAACAACTTACTCCTGAATGAAAAATGGATCAAGAAAGAAATTTGAAAATAAATTAAGAATTTTCAAAACTGAATGAAGATGGACACAATATAACCAAACCCATCTCTAAAAGGCACTAAGTACCTGCATCTTTTTAGAAAAGCTCTTATATTATTAACAATAGCATACATAAAAACTCTAGAGTAAAAGGGAGTAAAAAAGAAGTAGAGAGCAAGAAATAAACAAACCCAGTCTGAATCAATACTATAGAAATAAAACAAATGAAAAATAAAAAAAAAGAGTCATGATTTGTTTTAGAGAAAATTGACAATACTGAGAAGCAGCCAATTTAACTCAAACAACAGAGAGAGAAGATCCAAATTAGCAAAATCACATAGTAAGGAACATAATAACAGGCAACAAGGAAATCCAGGGATTCATAAGAACATATATTTAAATCCTGTACTATACCAAATTGATAATCTAAATGAAATGGGGGATTTTCTGGTTAAACCATGATTGGATGAACAATTTAAGCAGAACTCTGATGCTTAGTGAAATACAAGTAATTACAAATCTGCAAACCTATGAAAACCCAGAATTGTAAAGTCAGTGACAAGGAGGTTATAATCTGTATAAACAGAGGTTAGTTAGAGAGTAAAAAACTAGTGGTGGAGGGATGTAAATCTCTAGAAAGAAGAAACAGAACAAATAGTTATGGATGGACAGGGACAGGGTTAAGATGATCAGTTTTCTTGGGGGATTTTGGACTGGAATAGGAGGAACAAATAGAAAGGAGGATGGAAGAAGAGGAGAGGGAAGGAATATGGGTAGAGATGGCTAAAACTAAGCACTGTTAGAGGAGTCATACGGAAATCAAACATACCACCAAATATCTAGGGAGACAGATTCCCATTTGGAAATATCTTCTCACCAAATAAAGCTTCTAGGACCAAGGATGGTTTACATCTAATTTAATCATTGGAAAAACAGGACAACGGAGAACCCCCAAACAATACAGGCTATTGCCAAAGCTATTGATGTCTCAACACAAACAGATGTCAAGACCCTGTTCCTAGAGATCACCCCTATACAACTCTATCAATATTGAGAAGTAGAACTGGTGCCTACCTAGAGTTTTTACCCATACCATGTTCAGGGTACTACAAGTTAATCTATACATTACCAAAAGAGAAAAATAAACACCACCCCAACTCAGTCTTTCCATCCGCAATGGTGAAATGCCTGTGAGATATGTTTTATAATTATTTGCACAAGGCTTGTAGTATTAACCAATCAATACCTGAATTTAAGACACATTTCTTGAGATGAAATCCATATTCAATGCTTCTTTTGTGTCCAATAACCTGATATTAGATAGTTCTGAGACCTAGAGGAAAATCAAAGGAACAAAGCAAGAGAATTTCTCTGAATGTTATTCGGCTTACTCATAGCTCAGTGCTTTGCTCAGCCATCATCAGAGAACTTTATTCTTCTAGTAGATTGGAACAAATACAGAGATTCACAGCTAGACATTAGGCAGTGAGAGACTTTGGAACACTAAGCCTTAAAAGACAAGTCTACATCAAATTTCCACCCCCAGAGATCAGGAAACTGCAGAAGAGGAGAGAGAAAGAGTGTGAAAGCCAGAGGGGTCAGATGAAAAGTAATCAAGAACTTGTAGACACAAATGGACTTGTGCACATATGATTTTACTGGACTTCATGGGACCCCACCACACAAAATCCTCGAGGCTTACAAGACAAGTGAACACAGGCCTTCTTCCCTAACACAAAAGTTATCTTCAGTTGATAACTATATACAAATAGAAAATTGGTCCCCAAAGAGGTCTCAATGGGGAAACAATACACTCTTAAATGAAGGTCCCATGTGCAGCAGTAAATGGACAAGCAAAATGAATCTTTGGAGGTTCTTTGCTTCATGATGTTAAATAGCGGACTTTCCTCTCATTCCCCCTGACTCTCTCTCATCTCTATGTCTCTCTTTTATTCCTTCCTTCCTTTCTTCTCTCTTTTTTTATTTTTTTTTTTTTTGACCTTAAATGTCTTTTGCGTATGTATCATGGCCTCCAGTTTTGTGGATTTTTTAAATAATATACCCGTGTGTGTGTGTGTGTGTGTGTGTGTGTGTGTGTGTGTATGTGTGTGTGTGTGTGTGACTTTTTCTTTTGCTCTTTTTTATTTGGTTAATTTTTCATATTCTGATTAGTTCATGTTTGTTTTATTTATTTTATTATTTTTATTCCTTAGATGGAGCCAGAAAATATGTATATCTGTATAGGAAAGTTGAAATAAAAATATTGTGTATGAAAAAACAATCTACTTTCAGAAAAGGGATAAATATATATATTAAGTGGAATATGAACATATTTATAGGTACATGTGCATACGGAAGACAATAAGCATGTATCCAATCCATTCCTTTGTCAGTGTGGACAGCAAAGATCCTAGTGGGATCTGATATCTAATATTATTATATACATAACAGATGCAAGGATTTCTTGGAGAAATTACTGATTAGAATCCATGGAAAGAAAATTTACAAAATTTACTTAGAAAAAAATCTTTTGTTGTTTGCATATAAGGAAGTTGTAAAATTACTGTATGGATATCACTGTCCTTGATAACATACTGAGACACAAAATGATTACACAAGTAAAACTCTAGATATTTCATGTAGCTGAGCCATCTATGAGGAGAATAAAATTACTCCCAAGTATGAGTGAATTTCCTCAGGGTACAGGAAAGAATGGAGAAAACAGAATGAAAACTAACCCCGATAGAGGCAAGTGGTCAAGGTCAATGACCACAGTGTTACTTTATCAAAGGTAATGCCACTATACTCTGCATCTACCATTCCAGCACCTAGCGGTCAAGTTAATATACCAATGAGACATAAATTATCTAATAATATTATTGAGGATAAAATATTCATTTATCTTATCTCTTCTAAGCATTTTAAAACTTGAATATGACAGTGTCATTGTTATAGAATCAAACACACACATATAAATTTCATAATTTTGTGAGTTATGACATTTGCACATATCTGTACAACTACTAATCAACATGACTATGCAGATGTTTTCTTTATCTTTTTTAGTACTAAAAGAACGCATGCAATAACAAAGCTTCTGTCACTGGAGGTTAGATTCATATAAATGGCACTGCGTGATAGGAAGTTTCCATTATCATTGCTATTCTTAGATTCAGCATGAGTATTTGAAATTCACTCATGTCATAGATGTATTCATAGTTCACTATTTTTGGTTTGAGGGATCAACCTAATAAATTGATATACCATGGTTTGATTATTTATACTATTCTTTTATGTAAAGAGTGTTGGGTTTCTTTATCTCTCGTTATTATACATAAACACTATTGTGACTACCCACATTCATTTGTGTGTGTGTGTGTGTGTGTGTGTGTGCATGTGTGTGTGAAAATTTACATTCTTTTCTCTTTTTTAAACACTTAGGAAAGTAACAGAATATGTCAGGTATTTGTATTTAGTAAAGTTTTTTTTTTTTGCTTTCTTTATTTATTATTTTTTCTTTTTTTTTAAACATATCGATCCCAGTTCTCTCTCCCTTCCATCCTCCCATACCACCAAAACCCACCCTCACAGCCCATGCCCCATCAAAATCTGCCAAATCATTTGGAGTAGGGACTAGTAAAATTTTTTTTTTCTTCTTCTTCTTTTTTTTTTTATGCATATAGGGTATTTTTTATTTAATTTTATATAACAAAGTCCAATTAAATGAAAACAAACATTTATACACAATATTTGGGAATTTGGGCGTCGTTCTTTCCAAACTACTTCCTGCTGGTGAGGGGCGCTGTCTTGGGGGATTCGAAGAAGATTCAGATATCCTAGCTGTAGTCTGTAGGGCTGTTTTGTCCAGCTGTTTGGAATGTAGGATCAGCTTGTACTCTGTTTCAGGCGGTCTGGTGTGATCAAACCACATTAGTCTGGAAGGAATCCACATCTTTTCATTTTCTGTGGAAACAAAAATAGAAATACTTTTCCCCAGTAACTTGTTCTTCAACTTAAATTTTGGAGTCAAAGCGTTTTTTTTTTTTTTTTTTGTTTTTTTTTTTGTTTTTTTTTTTTTTTATTTTACATGTCAATCCCAGTTCCCTCTCCCTCCCTCCCTCCCTCCCCCCAAGCCCTCCCTCCCTCCTTCCCTCCCTTTTGCCCTCTCTACCCTCTCCCATGCACTCTAAACACCCTCCCCTCCCAACCCCCCACCACAATACAATATGTAGGGGAATGCCATCCAGTTGGGGTCATGTAGATCTGACAGGTCCTGTGAAGTAGGGACTACGGCTTCTCTCCTATCTCTAGAATAAGGCAGTTATCCCTCCATGGGGGATATGTTTGCAAAGTCCTTTTGTGCACCAGGGATACATCCTGGCTCCACTGTCTGAGGTCTCTTAGACTGCTCAGACCTTCTGGCTGAGACCCATATTCAGGGGGGTCCGAGTCAGACCCCTGTTGGCTTCCCAGCTATCAGTCTAGTGGCCCTTAGCTCCTCCTTGTTCAGGTAAGCTGTCTCTATGTACTTCTACCGCATGGTCTTGTCCTCTCCATCTGCTTCTGGGTTCTAGTTTGACTCAGTGTTTATGTATGGGTGTTTGCTCCTGTTTTCAACAGGCATTAGTTGAGGACTCCTTCCCGGAGAGTGAGATCAACAACTAACTTCTCCAGGGACTAGTAAAATTTTTAAGAAAATGAAACTCTTTTGGAAAGTGAAGAGTTCCAGCAGCTCTTATTTTTTCAAATCATTGAGAAATTTTAAATAAGTCACTTAGTGTTATGTATTAAAAAATGTATGAAGCAGTACTTGGCTGTGATTTAATCGATAATTCCCAAACATTTATATTGAGAATTTTCCTGTGTACTTTTTTACTCTCTGTTTTGATTCTATAATACAGTATCATTTTTGCCCTTTGTTTACATTTTATGTTGGTTACTTGTTTTATAATTGCACTTTAAGTGTTCTTTATCTATTTTTTACATAAATATTTTATCATATCTGCAATTCAAACACATTTTCATTGTTCTTATCTTTTCATGTTTTTAATATATTAGATACTATTTCAAAAGATCTAACACATATATAACTGAAAAGCCTATTATTTTATTATAAAGCTGCCAACTAGGTAGGAATTGCTATATTCTCAATTGTTTGCATATTATTATTAAATAATGCTAATTTCAATTGCTCAAATATCCTTAATGTTCTTACCATAATGTTTCTTCTAAAATAAGCAAGTTAGATACAATGTTAAAAATACTCTATGACTGTGGGTATCTGCTTCTTTTTCCATCAGCTACTAGATGAGGGCTCTATGATGGTGGGTAAGTTACTCATCAATCTCATTATCAGAAAATGGCATTTATGGTAGCCTTTCCACTATTGGTCAATTGTTAGTTGTGTCAGTCTTGTAGGTCTATGGACATTTCTCTAGAGTCAGTTTTCTCTTCAAACCTATAATGGCTCCCTCTTTTATGGTCTCTCTCTCTCTCTCTCTCTGTCTCTCTCTCTCTCTCTCTCTCTCTCTCTCTCTCTCTCTGTGTGTGTGTGTGTGTGTGTGTGTCTCATTTCCTCCCCTGACACAATCTTGCTAGTCCCATGTTTTCTTCCTCTCCTCCACTTCTCTTTCCCTTTAGCTCCCTCTCTACCCACTGTAGCCACCACCAATATGCTCAGGAAATCTTGTTTTTACCCCTCTGTGAGGGACCTTGTATGAATCTCTTAGATTCCTTCTTGTATCCTAGTTTCTCTGGTGGTGTGAATTATAGGCTGGTGATCCTTTCTTCTATGTCTAAAATCCATATATGATTGAGTACATATCATGGTTCCTCTTTTTGTGACTAGTTTACCTCATTACGATGGTTTCTTCAAGTTCCATCCATTTGCCTGAGAATTTCAATTTTCCATTGTCTTTTTTCGTAGAGTAGTATTCCATTATGTAAATGTGCCATATCTTCTTTGTCCATTCTTCAGTTGAAGGACATCTAAGTTGCTTACAGGTTCTTGCTATTACAAATAATTCTGCTATGAACATAGTTGCTAGAATGGCAATGTCTTTAAAAATACATTGTGAGAGCTGGCAGTTGGCTCAGTAGGTAAAGTGTTTACTATGCAGTCATGAAGAAATGAGTCAGATACCCAACACCTAATAAAATGCCAGGCATAGCAGCAAAAAACAAAAAGTAGTCTATGACAGCTGTCCAACGTGAAGACTTATTGATGAGTTCTTAGATATTTCTTCGTTCCTAGCAAACAATAAATTATTTTGCTGTTTAAAGACAAAAGCACTATATTTATAAGCCCTTGGTGAAAAACTGAGCATTGATTTTTAATAATTTATAAGAAATTATGAAAGATTGAACTTTCTATTCTTATATTGTTTATATTCCTAGTTACTTACTTTCTAATTCTTTCCAAATTCTTAACCATCACTCTCCTTTATTTTGTTAGGAAAAGAATGATTCCTTAACATTGTGTTATGTAGGTAAAACTATTAGAAATAATGCCTACTATGTGCTAACAGATGTTTCTTCTCCAAAAATATTTTCCTTCCAAAATTATAA